>NC_081828.1:105818730-106139355 GCF_030867095.1 Alligator mississippiensis
CACACTTTCAGAGAAGGCCCAGAGTGGGCTTGACGAGAGTCCCAGTGAGAGGCTGGGTATTAGAGAGAGCCCAGAGTGGGCTAGACTACAGGGGAGGCCCAGGAGTGGGCAAAATTACAGAGAAGGCCTGGGAGAATGGGCGTGTTATGTTGACAGTCCAACATCCGGTACATCTGCGAGGCTTGGGGCGTGGTATTAGGGTTTGGTAGGAGCCACACGCAGCCCATAGGGCTGGGGTGCCTGGGAAGCACCCATCATACCGGGAGACCACAGGAGTCTGGGAGAACCGCGGGGACAGAGGTCCCGAGTAGCCGTGCCCAAGGAGGAGTAAGGCAGCCTCCCTATTATATTTACTAGCAAGACGTGGCGGGCGAGAATAAGAGGGTGCCTTGGGCCGGCCTTGATATGAAGTGAGGGACTTCGAGGAGATCACGGCCCTCCTGTCGGACCCCGCCGTGACAAATTAGAATTAATTAACTTTAAGATACTACACAAAATATGTGTCTGGGGTAGGAAATTACCCCATGGGACTGTGTGAAGATTAAAGATGAGGAAAAAAAAACTCAGTATAATTTATTAATTTATCTCCACCCAAACATTAAAAGACCATCTTAATTTCACCCATATGTCTATTATTGTGAATTATTTAATTTCATTAGGAGCAGATCTAAGAGTGCAGTAGTACAGTTGCAGCCTCCTTTGATGCCTGCTTCACCAAACTTTAAAACTAACTACCAGGCATGGGCAGCAGCATTTACATTCAAGTGTTGCTGAAAGAGTCAATTGACTCTATGGTTCATTATTGTCTTCCTGATTCCTGCTAATCTCTCTCTGCCTCACAGGTGTTAGTGCTCCTCCTCTATCTCCTTTTTAATGGTCTTGATCTTCCACTATTCAAACGTTTCTTTCACAATATTACTGTTTTAAGCCATTCCTGGTAATGTCTCTTCTGTATCACAGCCCTAGAGACTGTCTTTAGCTTTAGCTAAAAACATTAACTTGGGTATGAAAATGACTGACAGTGAAGTATTGCAGGCACTGTCAAGGCTCTCAAGAAGACCAGATTTTATTTTACGAACCTAAATAAGAGGTGTACATTTAACTATATTAAATGCAGGACTAACAACATAATATCTCTTGATGATTTTTGCCCAGTTTGTGTTTTTTAAACTTCATATATAATCTAGCAAATCAGTGTACATTTCAATAAATGTATATTTGTTTTTGCTTTTTATCTTAAACTGAATAAAACAGCCCTTGGCCCCTAGCATTTTAGCAGATAATTTAGTTCCTGTTAGTTTCCCAGTTCCTGGGGGAAAAAGTGTTTTAAGTGATTATATGCAACAAATCTGGTGTGCCTATACTTATTCACTTTAGAGGTCACTTTCCTGCAGCTGCAGTGTTTATTGTTATAATTAATTATAATATATATACTAATTCACCTTAATTACAATGTTTTACAGATTTTTTTTTTTTGCAATTCCACCAGTATAAATATTAATTTTATCATCTTAAATATTCTCATTCTCATATACATAAATATAAGAAAATCAGGATAAATTTGTCATGCAATAAAAATTAAAAAATATTAACTTGAAAATTCTGATAAAATTAATGCAAATTTAAGGATGTCATTTTCAATAATTTATTCATATTTTAAGTTGACATTTGAAACCTATAGGTCTTGACGTTCATTCTACAAATATTTTGCTCTGCTCTCTTTCTGGTCCAAAGGTGCCAAAAGCCTAGTGATCTGGGCACCTGTGGTATATTCTCCTATCTGTGGGATATGAAATATGGTGAGAATATGTGTCTATACAGTGGGCACATCTACACATTCATTGAACTGCCGTAATTGTGGTGTATTAAGTTTTATACCTGCAATAGCATGTGCTAACTTAACGCACCATAATTGGTGCTACTGTGTATTAGTGCAGATTAACACGTTTTAAGTTATGTTAATGCACATTAAATGAATTCTACTGCACATTAGTGTATTAGGCCAGTTTTTCCAGCCATGCTAATGTGCAGTAAAGTTAGTCTCTTCACATTAAGCATCTCGTGTAGATGTTCTCAGACTCTCTCTTCTGTTGTTGTTCCCAGCCTATCAGTATAGGCACTGCACTGTATGATGAAAGCAGCCAGGTACTTCAGAATTTTAATTTGGGACAGAATTACTTCTAGTCAGAAACTCTGATCCCCTTCCCATGGACCCTACCTGGATCATGGGGCCGCATGTGTGCAGGGGTTGAAGTGGGGTCTCTGATCCCAGTGGGGTGGCATCCCACAGTTTTTGAATGAAACAGGGTGGGATCTTACAGATCAACTCCTCCCCTCCTACCCCAAAATTGTGGTGCCCCACCCCAATGAGACCTGACACTGCCCCTCTGCCTCCTGCACAGATGAAGCCTGACCTGCCACTGCCCCTCTGTTCCCAGAGACTCCTACCTTCACTACACATCCCCTGTTCTTGCTCTCCACTCCCTTGCCTCCTGCCCCCTCACCCCTGTTTCTGGAGACTCCCATTTCTGAACCTAAACTGCAGGGACTGGGGACTACAGACCCCCCCCCCCCACCACACACATACACACACACACAGAGACACTGCTTACTTCCACCCTCCATGGGAACCCATCTCTCTGCATGGAAAATAACTAGCCCAGCCCTGCCTCTGCCCTGCTGTTGAATCCCTGGATACTTCCCTATAGATCTTTCCTGAAGGGATAGAAAGTGAAAAGCAAAGATCAGTGCTACAGCTGTGAGCTGGTGCCACAGCAGTAAGGAGTGGAGGGGAAACTAAAAGGCCTGAGGGACAGAAGACCAGTTCTGGGACTGTTTTCTGATAGTCTGACAGCTGAGGGAAAGAGGAGGTGTTTTGAGGAGGGGGAGCGGGGTCCCTTGGTACCAGCCACTCAGCCCTGATCTATATCCTGGATCTCTGTTACCTATATCCAGGCAGACAGAAGAATCTAAAAAGCATGCTGGGATGTGTGCTCTGCATCACCCTGACTGGATGCTTTTATCATTGCAGGCTGTCTGCAGAGCATGCAGATAGCCTTTTTCACTTGTGTACAGAGTAAGTAATTTGAAAACCAACTGATTGAACTTTATCTAATTGATTTCAACTTTTCTACACACTCCTAGTGAGTTAGTGCCAGAAATAGGTTTAAAATTCTGTGACTGAATTCAACATTGCATTTTTATAGGTCTTTCAACTTGTTAACTTAGACCTGAATCATTAGATGAACTGCCTTATTTGGTAGAGATAGAATATAATATTACCATCCATACTTTATTAGACAACTTTTTTTTCTGTCATTGAATAGATTATGCAAATGGATATATAACTTCAGTAAAGTATTTTTTATTTTTTTTTTTGTAGAACAGGTGATTGTTTCTGCGATTATTTGTGGGGGAAGATTTATCCGGTGTATTTAAAAAACAAACAAACAAACAAAAAACACCCCAGAAAAACTAAACAGACTTTCACAAGAGGACTTATAATACACATTTGCTAAATGTCAGGTAATTCTGAAACTACAAATCAATTTTGTATTTTTAAAACAAAGAACCCCTTGCAATTATATTTACTTAAAAACATTGAAGGTATCATTGTCATTGTTGTTTAATTTTCTCTATATAAAATGGATTCCCAAAATGTAATGCCAGCTAGGAAGTTTTCTTAAGAAAACAACATATGTTCATTTTTAATTAAAATTGATAGGTTATTTTGTTGATTTAAGATAAATCCTTCCTTTTGAATACTTTTGAATCAATGTAAAGGTTTATTGCCAGGTTTTAATATCTTTCTCAGTAACTTTTTACCAAACTATATAAACATTCTTATGCATGTGATATGCTATTCATGACATTAGGAATACCATCACAATTCAGGTAATGTCTCCTTGTTTTTTTGCACTACACATGTATCCAATTATATTGGGAATCATACTCTGTTATTGCAGATTGGTGACTTAGAGAAAATAAATATGTTTTCATGTACTCGGACTGCTTCCTTTTCTCAGTTTGAGAGTAGGACCTATTTATTCTCATTGGATTTGGTAGTAATTCACACTTGTTTGACCTCTCAAACTGAGGATATGGTTGGCCATCCAAGCTACATAAGGAAGGAAACTAATGGTCAATTTTTAGTTGTATCTGACTCTGAAACTCTAATCTCAGTATATTGACTCCTAAGCACCATTTTTTCGGCATCTCTCAGGTCACAACAAATGACTGGCACAATTCAAGTGGAAGGTTATCACTCCCCTGGAGCTGTGCAACCAATTCAAATCCTTTAGATCAGCAGAGCCAGCTGAGCCACTGGCTCCAGCATGTGAGGATGGAGGGCCACCAGTAACCACACCCAGGAGAAGGCACAGAGTAATTGTGGTGGGTGACCCCCTCTTGAGTAGCATATGGTGGTGGTCAGAGGGCTGGATGAGTTTGGGGCTCTTCCCAGTCATAAGCCCCTGGGAGGCAGTAGGCTTCATGGGCTAAGGGGTCACGGCAACAGATTGCTCCCCCTTAGGCCATGTAGCCTGCTGCCTCCCAGGGGCTTATGTCTGGGAGGATCCACAAACTTATCCAGCCTTCCAACCACCACCATATGCTACTCATCCACGTGGGCACAAATGACATCGCTTAGAACAGTTCTGGTCAGGTCATGGGTGACTACATGGCTCTGGGGGATGGGCTCAAGAGTCTAGGGGTACAGTTAGTTTTTTCCTCAATTCTTCTGGTCATGGGCTTTGGAGGGAAAGATGCATCAAAAGGGTAACAAAAGACTCTGGTACCATTGCAAGGGGTTGGGCTTCTTCAACCGTGGTCTGCACTTCAGGGAGAGAGTCAGTGGCTTGTTGGGAAGGGATGGCCTCCATCTCACCCTGAGAGGGAAGAAGCTCTTCTTGCCAAGAATGGCTGACCTACTTGACAGGGCTTTAAACTAGGATCGCTGGGGGATGGGCAATCAATTAACAGTCCGAGCCCAGGTCATGACAGCCATAGTATTAGCAGGTTAGGTAACCCAAGGGAACCTACTCTGACAACAGCCCAAGGAAAGGTCAAATCCCTGCACACAGGGAAGCCCGGGACTTTCCATGGCAGGCTCAGTTGCCAGTATGCAAATGCCAGGGGTTTGGGAAACAAACAAGAGGAACTGACCCTTCTCCTGAGAGACAAAGATTATGATCTCATAGGGATAAGGGAGACCTGGTGGGACTGGTCCATAGGTATAGAAGGCTATACCTTGTACAAGAGGGACCGTGTTGGAAAGAGGGGTGGGGGTATAGCTGTCTATGTGAAGGAGCAGTACATTCCCTTCACACTGAATTTAGCAACAGGCTAATGGAAGGCAACTTTCTGAGTGCTAGCCAGCATGATTTTGGTGCTGGAGGGTCTTGCCTGACCAACCTCATCTCTTTCTCTGACCAGGTGATGCATTGTCTGGACAAGGGAACCGAGGCTGATGTCATATATGTGGATTTCAAGAAAGCCTTTGAGTTCATCTCCCATGATGTCCTCATGGTTAAGCTGGGGAACTGTGGCCTTGACCATCTCATGGTCCAATGGCTGGGGAACCGGCTACAGGGTTGGACCCAAAGGGTATTAGTTAACGAGAGCAAATCAACATAGCACAAGGCGACCAATGGTATCCCTCAAGACTCAGTATTCAGGCCAGTACTCTTTAACATCTTCATTAATGATCTGGATTTGGGCATCAGGTGTGGATTGGCAAAGTTCGTGGACAACACTAAACTATGGGGGAAGGCGGTCACACTAGAGGACAGGCTGGAGCTATAGGCCAACCTGGACAGGCTCGTAAGGTGGGTGGTCCAAAACCTGATGACCTTCAATATAAAGAAGTGCAGGGTACTCCACTTTGGGAGGAAAAACCAGCATCATACTTATAGGCTTGGCAGTGCTATGCTTGCTAGCACCATGACTGAAAGAGACTTGGGGGTCTCGACTGACCACAAATAAACATGAGCCATTAATGCAGAGACCAAACAGAGACATCATCCTCCTGCTTTATGCAGCCTTAATGAGGCTGCAGATAAGTACTGCATCCAGTTTTGGACCCCCACTTCAGGAGAGATGTGTATAAGTGTGAGAGAGTCCAAAGGAGAGCCACCAGCATGATCCAAGGCAAAGAGAGCAAGCATTATGAGGAGAGGCTGAAGGACATGGGAGTCTTCAGCCTGGAGAAGAGAAGGCTCAGGGGGGGACTTGGTGGCAGCCTATAAGTATATAAGGGGTGTGCACCGGGACCTGGGAGAGCAGTTGTTCACCAGGTCCCCCCAAAGGAATAACAGGGTCTAACAGCCACAGACTTCTGGAAGGTCAATTTAGACTGGCCATGAGGAAAAATGTCTTTACAGTCCAAGTGTCCATGGTCTGGAACATACTCCCCAACCCCCCTCCCCCCAGAGGTGGTTCAAGCACCTAGTCTGGACTTATTCAAAAAACATTTGGATGCTTACCTTGGTGGGATTATTTGACCCCAGCAGACTTCCTGCCTATGGCAGGAGAAGCCAGACTCAATCTTGTGATGTCCTTTCCAGCCCCTAATTTCTATGAAATCTATGAAGAAATGGAGGATGGAGTACCAATCACAGGATTCCTACTGTGACTCTGACCAATAATGATATAAATAATATTCTGAAGCCTTAAGCCACTGATGTGATGAAGGTAAAGAAATCTGTGTGTTCTTCCACATAAATATCCAACTGGAATCAATGCAAGCTTTCAGTGGGCTGAGAGTCTGAGTGGTTTCTTTTTTTAAGTAGTTTTCCTTGTAAAGAAGAGTGATTCCTTAGTAGCCATTCCATTTTCTTTATGAAAAAGGAAGACCAGTGTCACATCTTCACAAAGTAATTTCTGGTCACTATCACTCTTTGAGTTTTGGGGGTTAATTCACCATTTTGACCTGTGCTCTTTATGTCTGGTAATGCTTAGTTAAAAATTACTGGGTCCCATGTTGATCAAGACTGTCAACAACACCATGCTCTTTATAGCTCCTGAGTGATATGGTCACAAAGTGCCAGCTGTAATGTAGTGTTCCCCATTCAACTCCAGAATGTCACGATTTTCTCCAGCATACACTGTAAGATGTATCTGATGTATCTGTTGTATTAAGCAATGGTAACAATTGCGATATAGGTGAAGCTTATCCTTTTTCCTAAAACAAAAGCAAGCCACTAACATCTCTGAAGAAATCATCTTCTCTTATTTATAATTTCGCTAATCAAACCACTCCGTCTTTAATTTTCTTGTTTGGTGAAGTTTATTGATATGGATGTAACAAAGACACTCTTATATTCTGTTGTGCTCTACTATTTCCTATTTACTTTTTTCAGTGAGGTTTTTGACCTGGCTGTCATACAATAATACTCCTACTGGTCAATGACTATTTTTTTAGCCAAGGCCCTGTTACACAAATTACTAATTGCTCAAATCCTCCTTTATAAAGGAGGATAAGGCAAGATGCTGTGTTTATTGATTACTTGAATTAGACATAGAGGTTCGGACACACCATTCATACAAACACACCCAAATCATCATACACATCATTACGTACAGGCATACACATACACAAAACAGCCATTTCATCTACATATACACCAGATATAGTTACCAGCAATAGTTGCTCAATATCAGCAGGTGGCCAGCCGAGGCTTATTGAGTAGATGGTGATGATTTGAAGATAGCAGATTTGAAGGTAACAGCTGGAGTGGGGTGAACAGATGCATCTGTACTCTGATGAAACAGGAGTAGAGAAAGAGACACGCCCAACTTGGCATTTTCAAAGTGTTCTTTTATAGGGATTGTCATTCTTTGTTTCAGTGCTTTGGGGTTTTTCCATACCTAGCTTCTGTTTCTGCAGGTATTCTTCTTTTGTCTTCAGCTTATCTTAGCCTTGGAGTGTTTTTGTTGCCCATCTGGCAGAATTTCTTATTCTGTTATCTCCTTTGTGCCTTTGAGCTTCAAAGGGATTCTTCAGCTGCTTGTTAGCTAGTTAGTGGTTGGTAACTTACATTTGGTGCCTTGTTGCTTACATAAACAGTTGAAACTTCTCCCATCTCTATGCTATTCTTTCACCATTCACCCTTTTACACACACTCATACATAAAGGCTAAGCAAAGTTCATTCACTCATGTCAAGTAGAAGGATACAAAATGGAGTTTTCAAGTTGCTTATAGGACAATCCTAACATGGTTACATTTCACTATTATTACACTCTATGTTAACATCAGCTATATTAGTTCAGTTCATGCTACAGCCCAAGATCCAGATCCTATTTCACATATTAGACATCTAAAAGGCCATCTAAATATGAAAACCTTTCCCCTTGTTTGAGTTCTTGAAAACAGTTAAAAAGGTAGGCTTGTCCTTTCTGCTTTGCTGACTTAATCTTGTCTTGACTTAGGTTTTGTGGCTTAGTCTTGGGGTTAATATGAAGACATGTTATAAAATTAGACATGTTGACAATTTTTAAGGAGCCTAGTACAGGAGAATAGAATTACATTTAGGCAATTTACAGGTGAAATAGAATCTGGTATACATGCATGCACCAGATATACATACTGATCTTTTTAGGTCAGTAAACTTTTGGCCCCTGTAACACTGTGACCAAATAGCATTTTCTGGCAAATATGTAAAACCAAAGTGGTGCTTTCTTTTAGGAAGACTGAGGGGGTAGTATTTGGTAGCACAGAATAACCATATCTCCTGGATCCAGAGATGTTCACTTTCTTGGCATCTTGAACTTCAAGTCTCAATGAGGGTCTGCTGACTTAGTGGAATCTACCTAAATCTTTATATGTATTTGTTGCTTGATAATATATGCTAGAAGATATCCCTTCCTTTGATTGTATTTTTTTAATAAAATGTGCAAGATATGTCTAAACCTTCACTTTTTGAAAATCATACTGGTTTTATGTTAATGTTTTAATTATTTAAAAATTTAAAAAGTTAATTGCAAAAGCAACCAAAAGTTGATTTTTTGGGGGGGGGAGTTTTTTTGTTTTTGTTTTTTTGTTTTTTTCCCATGGCTCCCACCTACACTATGAAAGAAGTATCATTCTGGATTTTAAAAAAATAATGGCTGGTGAAAAAAGCCTAACAAAAATAGACTGTATAAATTATTTTTGCAAGATGTTCCCATTTATATCAGAATGCAGATGCTTTCCCACTAGAAGGCAGGAATCCATATGGATCTCAATCATCCATGACATTTGCTGATAATACATTGGCACTTAACTTATGGGGCGGATTTTGTTCTTATATTTCCTGCAGATCTCAACTGACTTCAGTGTTTTGCTATCTGTATATATAAGGCAATGCCATTGATTGGAAGAGGAGTTGCATGCTTTGAAGAATATATCAAGATATGTCTTGCAGATTTAGGAGAAACATTATGCCTATTTTTAGAGGCAAGCTACAATTAGAAGCAAACACCAGCAGTCTGTAAGAGGGTATTAGCAATAATTTCCTTGTAGTAATTGCCCACTAGGACCCTGCAAGCATTTGCAGATAGTTAGAGAGCTGCATCTATTAAGTTCAGTGTGGCTTAAAAAGGACAATAAAGACATACCATTCAGTCAGCATGTGTGATTGCCAAGCCATGCAATAGTGCCCTCAGTGGCCATGCACAGTTTCTGTACGCTACCACTGAACTTAGTTAGCAGGCAGTCATTGACAATATGTGATATGGTGTGTGTTTTGCTTCAGCTGCAGTCTGGATTGTTGCAAAGAACCCAATGGTGGATGTTGGCTACATACAGACTTTCCCTGTTCAAAACCTATTCAGCAAGGCCCGCTAATGGCGTGGCAGATTGAAGCCAGGTGGGCAGACTATAAGATCTGTACTAAAGAATTTACCATTCTAGGGGACTGAATTTTAAAATAACACTGGGTGAGTCTACATGTGCATTAATGTGTTTTTCCTAATGCACATTAAATTTAGTACCTCCAGTGTAGGGTACTAAATAAATGTGCATTAGACTGCCCTAATGCACAATAATAAAAGTGCATTTTTTTTTTTTAGTAATGGTTAATGAACAGTAGTCTATTTTACTGTCCATTAGTGTATTCACACTTTTTTTTAAGCACTGCTTTTATGTACAGTAAAACAGGCAACTGTGCATTAAAATGCACATGTAGATGTGCCCACAATATACTAAAGGCCCATTTACAAGTAGTTTAAAAATTATTAAGAAATTAATAATGGGTGTTTATAAACAGATTATATATGTAGGGATTATGTTATCAATAGGTGTAGAAAATGTTATGTATGGCTTTTGCCTATGGTTATAAACTACTTATTGATCTGCTGAATTCTATAACAGTTTAGTTATAGCTTGTGTTAACATTGATTATATCTTTACTAAGCCTTTAAAAACTATTTACACAGGGGAATTTAATATAGTGTGACCAAGATAATTCTGACAGCCTACTCAGAGAAGAATTCTATAAAAAAATTCCTTTTTAATTAAAAAAGTTTGACAACCAATTACAAAATTACAGAGTAGATGCCCAAGAATGTAGACATTTGTATTCCTGAAAGTGCCTTTAAACATTTGACTAAATTCACCATTACAATGAATGAATGCAATGCAATTGATTCTAATACATTGGTGCATACTTCTGCTCACAAAAAATAGGCCACACATTGTGCCTTTGATATTGTAAAAGAGAAACAATCTTGTCTCAAAATGGCCACTACTTTGTTCTCTAAATAGAAAAGACGATCAAGGAAGTGAAAATAATTTTAGTGAAAGTATACACTTTTAAATCTAGTACATAGTCTGTGTATTATGTAAGTCTTATTTGAACCCTGTTTTGAGAATTTAAGTGGATCATGAGCTAAGTTCTGATTATGTGCATAGAAAGAAATTTCACTCCATTTCAGAGAAATTATATTTTTTTAGAAATGCGGTGTATTAATGAATATCCATTGTGACAGAAAGAAACTAAGAACATCATTTAATATAATATAGTGGAGAAACAGATTATTTTTTAGGGTTTCTGAGAAATCAAAGTAGAGACATTTTGGCCACAACTTATATCAAGAATCTTTCCTCTCACTGACTTCATCATTATTAAAACATGCAGACTACATTATAATGGAGTTTCTTTTACCACTTTTCCATTTTTCCACCAGGATTCATCAAGTCAAAGTTGGCTCTTAAATTGACAGAAATGCATATTTTAAATTTTTGCTTTAATTTTCCAGCTCAGTTGAAATTAACAGATGCTGAAGATTCCCATTGACTTCTCAGAGCCTTTTTTGCCATCCTTCTTATGTGCTCTAGATCTTGGGCTCAGAATATATATCTGTTATCTATTCAATAAGCTAACACTTTTTTTGTGACTGTCTATGAATGCACAATGGGTTCTGAGTACTTCTTTAAGAAGAATTCAGTAAAAGCTGATGAGAAACAGGTAAGAATCAGTTTGCACATCCCCAATCCTTCCCTTAAGAATATCAGCCATGATGTAATTCACCTCAGTCTTGATCCTGTCAGAAGCGAATGGTTCAGTCATATTTACTATTGAGGTGGATTCCATAACTGAGGTTGTATCTACGTTGCACTAAGGGTGTTTCTATGGCCCCTGGCACACGTTACATTTAATACCTAATTAACTGGTTAATCCATGTTTTAAGTTGTTACCCAGCCACACATCAATGCAATTAATAGTGTGATAAAACAAGGAATACAAATGTGTAATAACTTTGTGGTTGGTTCCTATCATGCTATTAATTGAATGTATGGCCAGGCCACAGCCTCATGTTGTGCCCCTGTGGCTGGGAGCCCCGTTCAGCTAGCGAGCCCTGTCCCTCCCAGCTGTGGGAGTTTGTTACTTGCCAGTGCAAGAGGAGCCCAGGATCTTGATTCTGGG
Organism: Alligator mississippiensis; assembly: GCF_030867095.1. NCBI lineage: Eukaryota > Metazoa > Chordata > Crocodylia > Alligatoridae > Alligator > Alligator mississippiensis. The sequence goes on from NC_081828.1 coordinate 105,830,635, forward strand.
TTCCCCCTGCACCAGCAATAAGGCCTAATGGGATCTGATGCTCCATCCCAAAGTCACACCTCCTGCCATGCATGTGGGGTTTGGAAGGAAGCACAAACATAGGGATTGTACATCAGATCCCATGGTATGTTTACTTGCACATTAGATAGGGGTCTGCATTGCACAATGTGGTGCATGTAGAAGTATAACAACAGGTTCTACCTGAGCTGGCTCAAGTATCAGAAGCAGGCTAGTTATAGCTGCACAGGACTCTGTGCAGACTAATGTATCCTGCCACTTGGAGTTAGCATAGGCCTCTGCATTGTTCAGTGTAGATCTGCACTAAGAAGATCAGGACTAGACATATCAAACAAATCAAATTGTCAGCAGAAGCAAAGCAGGTTAGTTCATCTGAAGTGTCATCTTAGCATAGTTGCACAATATGATCCTTCTGTTCCTCCACAACTATAGTTGAATGCAAACTAATTTTTAATGATAAAGCCTAGTAGTGTCAAGACAAATAATACAGTTGTATGGAGAAAAGTAATTGTTTCATAAGTTTTGATCGATGTTTTTTTTTTTTTTTAATTCTGATTTAGAAAAAAGCCCAAGTTTTTGGATTTTTTCCATGAAAGAGAATGCTAAGGGACAAGCTGCCAGGAGTAGGAGCTGAAGAACTTCTAGAGAATCAACTGTAAGGTAGTCTATCTGGTAGTGCTGTCCTAGAGCAATAAGGCCCTGAGGCTTCTGGGGTTGTAATTCCATAACAGTCTGACTAGAGGTTAGCCAGAAGACAGTAGCTGGTTTCTTAGGAAAACTTGCCTAGTGTCTATTGAAACATCTTTAAGTGAATACATAAGTTGGACTGAATGTTCAGATTTTGACCAAAATCAAAATAAAATAAGCAATGTTTCCAATATGATCAAGGAAGGGGGAAAAAATCCAAAAACACCACGCCCCACCCACCCCAATCCTATTATTCATTTTTTTTTTTAGCAGGAAAGTTCCCCAAACCTAAACTCTACAATTCCTACAAGAATTAGGAGGTAAAAATATATAATAGTACTTACTATAATATAGAACACTGGAGAAGTATGCTACATAAGATTTGAGAGCTAGCTCTGAACAAATTATGTACTATTCTGTGGAACTAAACAATAAAAGGTAATCTGATGTTTGTCTAAGAGCATATCTCTACTCAGCTCCAAGATAAGCCAACAACTTGTTTGAAAAAGACAGAGCCTTGCAAAGATTTCAGTCTCTTAGGAATCTTGGCACTCATCCATGTCAAGTCTCAGTTCACTTTGAGAGTAATTTCTATATTATAGTTGAAGTTATACACATTTTAAAATGCCCAGTGGTAACTTTGAGCTATAATGGAAAAATGTATGTATAAGCTATTCTCAAACAAAGCTGAATACAAAGTAATAGTGCTCAGTGTATTTTTTTTTTTTTAATATATTACCACTGGTTGCATCTACACATGCTTTTTACTGAGGATTTGACTAATTAGCTCCTCAGTGTTAGACCCCAACTTCATGCAGCGCCCAACCACTAGGGAGATGAATATCTAATTGCTCATGGGTCCTGTTACTCTTTAGCCAGAGCAAGCAGGGAGCAAGCATCATCACATATTGCTTACAGCAGCTTTATTCAGAATGGAGACAGCTTTGGATAAAAGTCCCTCATAGACGCACAGCCCGTGAACCAGGGGCCCTGCACTGAACAATATTTTCTTCCTCATTTTATACAATTTGGTTCATGCTCATTACCATTTATTACACCCTCGCTCCTTCTTTGTTCCACCCATATTTCCTGCTATCTCAAGCTCCACCTGTTTACTGTTTGTTTCATTAACATGGAATTGGCTATTGTGATGGCGGCGTGCCGCCATCATAGGCACAGACTAAGGGCAGGAAGGGTTGAGGGGAGGACACAACCCCGAGACAGAGCCCCGGGCGGGGTTACTTGCCTCCAGGAGAGACGGCGGCGTCGGAGCCGAGCCCACGGCAGCAGCTGCAGCTGCAATTACAGCTGCGCGAGCTGGCATTATGCCAGTTATTTAAGCAGCTATTCCTGGTGATGGAAATAGCTGAGCCAATCGCGGCGGCTGCCGCGGGAGAGTTCAAAAGCCCCAGCAGCACCCATGGGCTGGGGGAGTGAGAGAGAGAAGGAGAAGGCGGGCAGCACGGCCGGTGTGCTGCAGCTCCCCCTTGGGAAAGGCACCAACAAGGCTGCGCCGGAACTGCACTGAAGCTGAGGCAAGGTTTGGAGCCTCTGCCTTTATCAGAGGCAGGTAGCAAGAAGCTCCCTCTCCTACCCCAGGTAGGGAGCGGAGAAGCACCAGGATCCCTCTCGGGAGGAGGGAATCAGGGGGATCGACGAGGCCCCCTGCACAGAGGAGCAGGTACCCTAAGGGAAATAAAGATAGGGATAGGTGGAGCCGTCCCTAGGGATCTCTGGTTCCCAGACACCAACTGGTCTGGGAAGTCTCCCCGCCCAGGCAGAATATTATTTCTAGAGGAAAAGGGGAGGAAGGAGGACTGCCGGAGCTAGCTGAGGAGCCAGCAAGAGTAGTAGACAGGCTGGCCCAGTGATATTGCTAGGCCTGGGTCCCCACAGTCGGAGGAAACCGACGGCAAGCCTGCAGTGCACCGCAGGCCACCATACCACCAGCACGTGATTGGTTGGCGAGTGGATGGAGTGTAGGGGTGGCGGAGCCCCGTGGAACAACAGAAGCGTCAACCGTGAGTACACCTGCACCGGGGAACCCCTCAATTAAAGAACTCCACTGAAACCCTCTCACAAATCAAACATAACAGCAAAGTCGTGGCAGGAGGGATGAGGGGAGGGGCTGGGCTACCTAGATGACGGGTGATACCGGACTTGAGGCGTCCGTCATCACAGTGGTGCATTGGCCAGGAAGTTTTGCTTCAGCACCAATGGGGCAGGGCCCCCACTCGGGATTGAAGCAAGATGCAACCATCAGTGGTAGCACATGCCGAGTTGCTGACGCAAGCCATCCAGGCTATCGGGCAGGTGTTGGAGGTACAACAACTGCAGGGGGTTCATCAACAAGAATGGATGCAGCGTAATGCTTCCCTATTCAGGATGCCCCGCATGACAAAGGATGACGATCCAGAAGCCTACATAGAGGCCTTTGAAAGGACGGCCATCCAGACAGGGCTGGATCGGGGCCAGTGGGGACACCAGCTAGGGGCACTGCTGATCGATAAAGCCCAAACCGTGTACAGGGCACTGTCCAGGGAGGAGGCCCAAGATTACGAGGCCATCAAAACCGCGATTCTTTATCGGCTGGAGATCTCCCCCGAGAGCTACCAGCAAGCATTCCAGGCTCACAATCCAAAAGAAAGTAGGTGCCCCCGTGGCTTACTGCAATCCTTATGGGATTCCCTACAGAAATGGCTGCCGGCAGGAAAGTTCAATCGTGAAGGGGCATTAGATCAAATATTACTAGAACAGTTCCTCTGGGATTTAGAAGAGGACACTCAGAGGTGGGTGCGGAGGCACCAGCCACAGTCCAGCGAGGAGGCCTTGTGCTTGGCAGAGGCTTTCTCTAACTTGGAGAAAGAAAGAGGAAGTGGACGAGGCCTCCGGGTGTTGCGGGAGAATCCAATGAGTGAAGAGGAATGCCGGACAGCCCCAAAAAAGGCAACCCCGAGGGGGGTGGTATGTTATCTCTGCGGAAGAGCTGGACACATCTCCCGGGACTGTGGGGTGGGGCTAAGTGAGCTGAGCTGCAGTCCTATGGGATATCTGCCAATGCGGGAGAAGGGCAGGGAAACGGAAAAGGGAAAACCCATGGACTGTAGTGTTGGGTTCACGAGCCCTGAAGAAGGGTGGAATCGTCCAATAGTCACAGCCTGGATAGGCAGCAAGGCAGTGCGGGCAATGCTAGATATGGGGTGTTCCCAGTCCTTGCTCCGGGCAGACCTCACCCCGCCGATCGGGAGAAAGAAGGCTGGTACCATCAACATGACTTGTATTTTAGGTGGGGAAATGCTATTCCGCTGCTGTTATGTGCCCATCAGGGTAATGGAATTCCATGGTGCGCTGCGGGTGGGACTAGCCCCATCATTAGCATGCAAAATGATTTTAGGACAAGAATGGGAACCATTCTACACTGTGTTAGAGAGAGTGCGAGCAACTGAAGAGGAGAGGAAGCGGATTAAGCAGGGAGAAGGATGGGCGTCCGAGAACTCCGAACCCTCCAATCGGGAGGTCAGGGATGGCATTAACTTGGAGTCCCTGGTGTGTGCAGCGCAGTTTTGACGGGCTCAACAGGAGGACAGGGAGCTCCAATTGCTGAGGACCAGTGACCGCAGAGAGGGAACGTGCTGGAGGCAGGAAGGCTTTGAGGTAATGGGTGGTTTATTGTATCAGCTGCAACAGGAGGAGGGAGGCACGTTGAAAGGGAGGCAGCTAGTGGTCCTGTCTCCTCTACGGCATCTCATATAGAAACTGGTCCATGCTTCCCCAATGCGGGGTCACCTGGGACGCACCAAAACCCAGGTTAGATTAACCCAGGAGTTCTTCTGGCCACACCTGCATGAGGATGTGGAATGGTAGGGGGCAGCGTGTCCGGAGTGCCAGAGAGCCCAAGAGTGGGGGCCACCTAGAGAGGCCTTAAGGCTGATGTTGATAATTGAGACTCCATTTTCCAGAGTCACATTGGATATAGTGGGTCCTCTCCCAAAATCACACAATGGGTACCAATACATCCTGATTTTGGTGGATTATGCCACCCAGTTCCCAGAAGCTGTCCCACTGAGGTCCATTACAGCCCCAAGAGTGGCTGAGGAGCTACTCAAGTGGATAGCATGGGTGGGCATCCCACAAGAAATACTTACCGATCAAGGGACAAATTTTATGTCGGGGGAGATGAAGGCCCTTTGTAAGTCCCTGGGCATCACACAGCTAAGAACGTCAGTTTATCATCCCCAAATGAATGACCTGGTGGAGAGACTGAATGGCACTATTAAACGGCTACTCAGACGCTTTTCGCAGGAAGATCCCCGACAGTGGGACACCCTTCTGGCACCTCTGCTATTCGCTTTGCGGGATGCCCCTCAGGAATCAACTCGCTACTCACCGTTCCAGTTGGTGTATGGTCACAGTCCGAGAGGCTTATTACAAGTTGTCAGAGAAGAGTGGGAACGGCCAGTGAGATTAGGAGTCTCTGCAGAGGGATACCGTCAGGAGCTGCAGGCTCATATACAGAAAGCCCAGAGGATTGCAGGACATAACATGAGGAAGGCACAAGAGCGGCAGGAGACCCAGTACAATAGGAAGACGAAGGCTCGCACCTTCCAACCCGGGGACCAGGTTCTGGTGTCGATACCTACCACCTCAAGCAAGCAACTGGTGATGTGGCAAGGACTGTTTACAGTGATACGACAAGTAGGACCAGTTGATTATGAAGTACGTAAACCAAGCCACCGCCGGGAGCAACAAGTCTACCACATAAATATGCTGAAGGTGTGGAAGACCCCTCAAGTGTGGATGGCACAAGAGAAGGCAGGGGAGGGGGATCTAGGACCCCTCTGCCCAGGGTTAGGACGGGCCACACAGGAAGAGGCTGTGCACTTGAGCAAGGAATTGAACGGCCAGCAATGGCGGGAGTTGCTAGCCTTAGTAGAGAAGTTCCAAAAGGTGTTCCAAGAAACCCCGGGGAGAGTGACAAACATCCACCATGAGATAAGGACGCCTCCAGGCACGTTGGTCAGAGAAAGGTGGAGACCAATACCCCAGCAGTGGCAATGAGAAATACAGCAAGAAATAGGGAGAATGCAAGAGCAGGGGATTATTCAACCATCACGTAGTCCGTGGCATAGCCTGATCGTACCAGTGGTGAAGCCAGATGGATCGCTAAGGTTATGCATAGACTTTAGAAACTTTCGACGCCTTCCTGATGCCGTATGTAAGCCACCTCATCGAGAAAATTGGGGAGGCATGATACATATCAACCCTCGACCTAGCAAAGAGGTATTGGCAAATTCCCTTGCGCCACGCAGATTGTTCCAAGACCATGTTCAGAACCCCTTGGGGCCTATTTGAATTCATGAGAATGCCCTTTGGACTCAATGGAGCGGCCGCCACCTTCCAGAAGTTAATGGATACGTTGCTGGCGCCGCATGCAGCATATGCAGCGGCTTATATAGATGATATTATCATATTCACCTCTGGTTGGGAACAACACCTAAGGGTGCTGAGTGCCATCCTGGAAGAGCTCCAAACAGCAGGACTAACTGCCAACCCCAAGAACTGCAAACTGGCAGAAAGGGAAACAGCCTACTTATGGTTTCGGGTCGGACAAGGAACAATACGACCCTGTCCGACAAGATCAAGGCCATAAGGCAGTTTCCGGAGCCCCGGACATGCAGGCAACTACATTCCTTTTTGGGACTCATTAATTGCTATCGCTGGTTTATACCGCATTTTTCAAGTATGGCGGCGCCCCTCATGGACGCATTGGCTGGAGCCCCCTCAGCAAATCTAAAGTGGACCCAAGAGATGAGAGAAAGCTTCCACAATTTAAATGAGGCGATGCATCAAGATGTCATGATGCACACACCGAATTTTAATGCCCCTTTTATCTTACAGATGGATGCGTCGGGACGGGCGTTGGGGGCAGTGTTATTGCAGAAAGGAAAGGAAGGTGAATGCCTGATTGCCTTCACTAGCTGGAAGCTTAGCCACATGGAACCAAGGTATGCTACTGTGGAAAGGGAGTGCCTGGCCATACGGTGGGCCATAGAACACTTCCAATACTACCTCATGGGGAAAGAATTTCTAGTGGTAACGGACCACGCTCCCTTGCAGTGGTTAACGAGAAAGCGAAGCACGAATGCCAGAATTACTCGCTGGGCACTGGCATTACAACCATTCAAATTCACAGTAGTACATCGTCCAGGCAAGGATAACTTTGCAGCTGATTTTTTATCCAGATGGGAAGATCCTGACCAGCCGGGGGAACCAGACCACAGCCATGGCGAAGAATACCACACCAAATATGACGCAGGACACGCTGACCAGATGCCACAAGGCGACTCGAGGGGGGAGGTCTGTGATGGCAGCGTGCCGCCATCACAGGCACAGACTAAGGGCAGGAAGGGTTGCAGGGTGGACACAACCCCGAGGCAGAGCCCCGGGCAGGGTTACTTACCTCTGGGAGAGATGGCGGTGTTGGAGCCGAGACCACAGCAGAGGCTGCAATTAGAGCCGCGTGAGCCGGTATTAAGCCAATTATTTAAGCAGCTGTTCCTGGTGAGGGAAACAGCTGAGCCAATCATGGCGGCCGCCGCGGGAGAGTTCAAAAGCCCCAGCTTCACCCCCGGGCTGGGGGAGCGAGAGAGAGAAGGAGAAGGCGGGCAGCACAGCTGGTGTGCTGCAGCTCCCCCTTGAAAAAGGCACCAACAAGGCTGTGCTGGACCCACACTGAAGCTGAGGCAAGGTTTGGAGCCTCTGACAGAGGCAGGAGGAGGCTCGAAGCCTCTATCAGAGGCAGGTAGCAGGAAGCTCCCTGTCCTACCCCAGGTAGGGAGCGGAGAATCACCAGGATCCCTCTCGGGAGGAGGGAATCAGGGGGATCGACGAGGCCCCCTGCACAGAGGAGCAGGTACCCTAAGGGAAATAGAGATAGGGATAGGTGGAGCCGTCCCTAGGGATTGCTGGGTCTTGGACACCAGTCTGGGAGGTCTCCCCACCCAGGCAGAATATTATTTCTAGAGGAAAAGGGGAGGAAGAAGGACTGCCAGAGCTAGCTGAGGAGCCAGCAAGAGTAGAAGACAGGCTGGCCCAGTGATACCACTCGGCCTGGGTGCCCACAGCCGATGGAAACCAACGGCACTGCAGGCCACCATACCACCAGCACGTGATCGGTTGGCGAGTGGATGGAGTGTAGGGGTGGCAGAGCCCCATGGAACAACAGAAGCATCAACCGTAAGTACACCTGCACCGGGGAACCCCTCAATTAAAGAACTCCACTGAAACCCTCTCACAAATCAAACATAACAGCAAAGTTGTGGCAGGTGCGACAAGGGGAGGGGCTACATAGACTATGGGTGATACCGGACTCGAGACGTCCATCATCACAGCTATGAATTTCACTCATTTACATGCCTTTTTGCTATGGGCGTATGTCCAAGACCTTGGCTTTACTTCTTTGGTCAATGGGCAGACTTTGAAAGCATTTTTACCAATCATCATTCACCTTTTTGCATATGTTTATTTTGAATCCTCTTACCAGTTGTGTTATCTTTCACATTCCAGTCTGTTTTTCTGTCCCATGTTGTACCATTTCCACTTTCCTTAAGCCCCTGTATCTTATCTCGTTCCTTACTATAGGTGGTTCACAGCACACAGACTTACTTGCAGCTTTTTCCAGTAACTGATTGATACGATTAAAATGGCTACTTAGCATAAGCAAAATCTACCTTTTCTTCTAACAATAGCTGGTGGTTTACATCCTGTTTCTTTTATATAATTGTCACAACTCAAAGTTGTGATTTTTTTTTGTGTGTGTGCTTCGGCATCGCTAAATTATTTTCCCACCAATTGTAGCTTTCTTTGCACGGTAGAGTTCTCTGCTGCAAAAGAGAACTCTGGTGCAACGGGGGATTTCCCGCCAAATTACAGCTTCTTTGCAGGGTGCATTTCTTTTGCATACTAGTGATACACGCTGCAAAGGAGTTCCCGCCATTTGTATTCGGATTTGCGCCACATTATTGGCCAATTCCAAATGTAGGCACACGTGGTGGCTAGCTATTGGCTTGCTAGCCGTATAAAAGGCTTGGGTAGCTTCCGCCCAAGTCAGAGGAGGGAGGAAAAGAGAGACTCTGTGTGAAGATCTCCAAGCGCTGCGGACACTTGCGGACCCAATGCGCCTCCCCTAAGCAGGCAATAGAACCGAACCTACGGAGCTTTCGCTTCTAGCCTCTCCCCGTCGCCAGTCGCAATCCCAGACATATCCCTTTCCTGTAACTTCGAACCCGCAGAGCCTAAGCAACTCCGGGGAGCTTTTCGAGCCCAACCGAACCGGGTCCGCGGAGCCTAAACAACTCTGTGGGAGCAATCGAATTTGTCGTGGTCCTCTAGTGAGGATCTAAGCGGGAGCTTTGCCTGGAAACCTGTCCAGCCTACACCAATACCATCTTTGGGTGTAAGTAAACAATCTTTTCAATCAACCACTACGTGTTTGTGACTAACTCTAGCTCGTCGCCGGCTCTCTCCAACCCTGCGTGCCCGGGCTGCCGGCCACAGCCCGCGTGCGCAAAAGACGGGCCGCGGATTGCCCCTCCCGACCCGCGCGCAGCGGCAGGAGCGGGGCCCGGCCCGCACAATAATGAATATATATTTTACAACACTATTATATGTTTAAAACCTACTTATCTAAGCATCTTGCAATGTTACTTTTAATATATCATTTTGCCTTGTGTCCGGCAGCTTTTGCTGGGCCACAGATTAAAGCCTTGTTTTAGCTACAAATCCAGGGCCCCTAAGATCCAAATGCAGTTACCTTAACATTCAGTAAATCATTGCTTTCTGTCACAGGCGGGGTCCTACAGGAGGGCCGTGATCTCCTTAAGGCCCCTTCCCATGCCAAGTTGGCCCAAGGGCATCCTCGATTTCTCGCCTGCCACGTCTTTGATGTTAAAATATGTTAGGGAGGCTGCCTTTTCTGCCCGCTTGGGCACATCTTGCTGTAGTCTCTGCCCTGTGGATTCCCGAACCCCTCGTGGATCCCGCTCTACAAATGGGTGCTTCCGGGGCACCCTAGCCTTTGGGGCTATGTGTGGCTCCAACCACCCCTTCTACCACGCCCCAAGCCTCACAGCTGGAATGGACATTGTTCTGTCGAGGTCTACAATCTCTTTTGGCGCTTGGGCCCTCCATAGCCCTGTCTCTCTCCGTGCCCTCTCTCTGGGGTCTTCTCCACAATGCTGCCCCTGTTCAGTTTTGCCACCCTCCTCTGGGGCCTTCTCTATAGCACTGCCCTCTCACAGGGCCTTCACTATCGCGCTGCCCTCCTCTGGCGCTTGGGCCCTCCGTGGTCCTGTCTCTCTCCAGGGCTCCTCTGTAAGGCCGCCCCTTCTCTCGGGGCTCACCATGCCCACACCGGGGCTTCTCAGTAATGCCCCCTCTCTGGGGTTTGCCACACCCGCACTAGGGCTTCTCAACCGCCCCTCTCTGGGGCTGGGGTCTATGCACCCCGTACACAGTGCCCTCACTGGCACTGGGGCCCCCACACTGCTGTGGATCCCCTATGAGGATGCTGCACCCTTACTGGCGCTGGGGCCCCCACACCACTGTAGGTTCCCTATGAGACCTCCTCCAACCCCTAATAGCCTCACCCAAACCACCGGTGATAAACAGCAACACAATATACAAGCCAATCAGCTATAACTTAAACAGAAGCCACCTGGCCATAACAATGCTCAAGCCTACCAGGAAATACTCCATCCCTTCCATAAGAGAGCTCTTTCCTCTTTGGCAGCTGGCAGGGAACTGCCAGCTTGGCCTCAGCCTCTGGGCTTTATAAGCTCCAGGCCCTGCACTTTCCAGTCAGCTGACCTTCTCTGGTTGCCCCAGCAACCCACAGCTGGGCTCCTTATTCACTCACTGCTAGGGGCCCTTCCCTAGCAGTTTCTCCTCCTTAGGAGCAGGGCACCTCAGTGCTCTGTGACACTGTCTATACATGGGCTCAGTAAATTTACTATCTCCATCATAGGATAGTACTGCCTGGGACAAGTACTATTCTATGGGGAGTCATTAAGTGCATCAAAGCACTCATGTAGACAGTTACTGGGGCTGGCTGGAGCACAAGGATGCTACAGTGGGGGGATGCCTGCTGGCTAGCCCTGTAGTGTAGCACCTTCATGCCCCAGCCAGCCCCTCCATGGCCTGATGCAGCTATCCAGAACCTGGGTCTGACCCCTGGGCCCCTGCCAGCCCAGGGCTGATCCACCTGGGCTCAACATGCTGTGGTCCTGGTTATGCATGAAAACTTTGCACTGGGGAGATATAAAAACTCTGGCATGGACTGTGCCAAATTTTATTGCTCTGTACTAATTGCATGGGTAGATACACCCAGTATATGGTATATTCTGTGAAGGGGGGAGGGGATTTTGTTCTTAATAAGTATTTTTCAATGTTTAAATAAGGAAAATCTGAAAATATTTTAAAAGCATCCCCTCCTTTCTGTATAAATCAGCACAATATGAAACGGCTTGTCACTGAAAATTGCATGTGGTGACCTCTGGCTTGACCAAGAGAAATATTCCTATGTATTTCTAGGAGTCCTATGCAACCTGCTAAAGTAGTAAAGGAATAAATAGAAGCCATTTTCTATTTGAAGATGAAGAGTATATCTTACTTCAAGATGAAACTATGTATGAAAACACTGACATTTTTACATTTGTTTTCAGTATAAAAGGGGGGGGGGGAAACACAATATAGTAAAACTTGCCATGGAACACAATTTTGGAAAATATTTGTTATACTTATGAATAAAACTTTATTATGCCTGGAAATCATTCTATATCTGCCTAAGCTGCCCTTGTGTTTCACTGGAATTGTAGTTCATATGCCTTGGGCACCCATTCTTATCTTTGGACTGGATTATATGTACTATGATGTACTGGTTTTATATGGTTGAAAGAGTCTAGTTATACAGATATGTGAAAAGAAAGACCTACCTCAGCTGGGTCAGGAGCGAACCTGGCAGGATACCACGCCAGAATGGGAATGCAGCGAAAATGAAACTGAAGCAGATAGGGACACAGCGGTAAAAGAAAAAAAAATTAAAAATGGCAGAGCCAGGAGCAGCTGGAACCGGCTCCCACATAGATGTGGGCATGCTCTATGGCAGTGTGCCAGGTCCAATTTTCTGGCCGGCCCACTGAGGCCAGGATAAAAAGCCCAGTGGGAGAAAAGCAAGAGGGACTGGAAACGAGATTTCTGACTGGCCCAGAGGGGCCAGAGCCAGAGCAAGGTCCCACTCAGGAACATGGTGGCTGCCTCAGGAAAGGGCTTTCTCAGATGACCAGAGCCAGACAAGGCTCAACAACTTATCTAAAAAGACACTGTGGATTGCAGACGTCTACAGCTTGGACTGGCAGGACCAGAAAGGGCAAGGACCAACATACATCTGACCTGCAGCAAATATAAAACTGGGAGAGAGAGGGGGACACCAGGAGGCAAGACAACCTGGGGCCTGGAAGACGCATAGACAAGACAAAGTACGGTAGGAAACACTAGGGCGAGACAATGTCCCGACCCCTCCGTCATAAGTGTAGAGGGCCGAGACACCAAAGTGCATATGATACTAACTCTAGTGGTCCAGAAGCAACATCTTTGGTTGGTATTGGGTGGAGTGTAGGGGAGGCAGAGCCCCAAGCAGGATGGACAATCGGTACGATTGAAGGAAGGCACCAGGAGGGGTGGAATAGACCATCTTCCTCCCAATTAAAACAATTTCCAGCAAAGACTTGGCAGATGAGACCCCCTGGAAGACTGACCAACCCCATTAACAAGCCTGTCTCTTTCCTAATCAATGGCAAAAGCAGAAAAGACTCTATGGACTCGATGAACAGGTGAACGGCATGGGAGGCTACAAGATGAAATAAGGTATTGAAGACCAAAAATGAAATCCAGACATCGACAGAGGAGTGATTCACTACCCGAGTCCCATCAGAAAGGTTTTCATATGAAGTATATGTGATGTGTGCGTATATACAATTTTCTGTAACAGAATTACTTTTTTTCCTTATAGGTATGATAGTTAAAAAATTATCTATTCCATATGCAATAGTCTTCAGACTTCAGTGATGTTTTTTTTTTTTTATATATATATTGTTATTTTTCAGTGTATAAGCCAGGAGCTATTCACATCAAGGGACATTTATACACATTCCTTTTTGTCCCAAGACACGCTGAAGATCCACCGCTTTCGAGCAGACTTGATTAATCTCTGCTCTTAAGGTTTGCATGTGAGCTGATGCAAAGTGTGCTGCTTCGCGTGCAGTTGTATAAGCAGCAAAATGTGTGTCAGTGCACAGAAAATGGTGACGTTGCACTTTTGAACTAAAATACCTTCTATTTGTTTTAGTTCAAAAGTGGGCTGCCAACATTTTCTCAGTGTTGACTTGCATTTCACCACTTTACAACTGCAAACTACACAGCGCCAGGTGCTTTTCAACGTGCCCGGTGCTGCAGCACTTGCATATGTAAAAATGCCAATGCAGTTCAAATTCTAAACCAGTGGTGCTCAGCCTTTTTAGATTCAAGGCACTCCTTGTCAAACTCAAGGCATCCTTCTATAATTTTTGTCAGTTGGGTGGCACCATATTTAAAAAATAACTGTATTTATTACAGTGCTTACCTCCTTGCAGAGGAACCAAACAGTGTGACCTGTGGAGCAGCCAAATAGGGGAAGCCTGAGCCTGCCCTTATCTGCATTTCTTCTCGTACCAGATCCTGATCTTGTCTTTATTTCCTTATCACCTTATATTTCCTGCTGCACCCTTCAAAGGATTTTGTAGCACCCCAGAGTACCTGCCACTCTGAAGAATCACTGTTCTAAACTCATCCATGTATCATTGAAGTCCCTCTTGAATTCCAGTTTTATATAATACAGTAGGTAAAATTGAACAAGAGTGGGAGGGGAAAAAATCATAACAAACTATGCAGTAATTTCTATTTATAAGAAGAAACAAACTCTTCAGCTATAAATAGGTAGTTGCATCAAAGAAAAAAAATAAATTGAATCCATTTTTAAAAATCAGTCTATAGTTTTTTCCAGTCTTTATAGGCTGACACACTAATTTAGTCAATAAAACATTTATGTCAAGGGCATTCTTTGTGACATGCACATAATTTGCAAATATCTTATATACATTATTTCTGTTTTAGGGTTTGGGTTTTATTTGCTTGCCTATTTGTTTGTTTACTGGAGTCCAAAAAAATAAAAGGATCAAAAAATAATACTGCACTCTCTTTCTCATATATGTAGTCATACTTTTTATTTGATGCTAGTGAATGTTTTAGTTCAAAACAAGAGTGACCCTCAGTTTTCTTGTCTGTCACACTGTTTAGTTAAGCCTAGCATTGATCTTGTCCTTGAAGCGAGGCCTTCCACTGGAATTCTCTGTGCTTCTGAGAACAGAAGTAATTGCTCCCAAAGGGAGATTTCATATACTGGATGCTGGCATGCTTTAAAACACAGATGCCTGAATAAACTCTAATGTATTTTACGTACTTTTAAATTGACTTACTGTAAAAGTGAGCAGGCAATATGGTGTAATTCCTTCTTTGATTATAACTGTGACTGAGTTTGTCATTTCCTTTGTAGGGTCTGTCTCTTGCCATAACCCCATGGTTCTCAACCTTATCAGACTCAAGGCACCCCTCACTGGGCTCAAGGTAGCCCTCCATAACTTTAATGAATTGAGTGTCACCCATCTTGAAAACTGTGGCCCCTGACACACATTCATTTAATCACACAATGGGATCTGATCCCTGTTCCTAACAATTATTCCCCACCCCTGTGCTGGTACACTGAAAAAAGTTCTCACAGGTTCAGGTGAATAGACTGGTACCTGGGACCCTACCAGGGATTCAGACCAGCTCAGGTGTCAGGCTGACAATCAGGTGACTGTCAAGCCACAGCTGACAATTTGCTGATTGTCAGCTTCAGCCTTGGACCAGGGCCAATTCACGTCCTCAGTGCAGTCAGGGATTGGAGCTGATTTATGTCCCCAGCTGGAATAGTCCCAGGTGGGGTTTGATCCTGGGGCTGTCCCAGCTTCGTCAACAACTGTCAGACTTTCATTCTCTGCAGTTCTGGTCAGGCTGCTGGGCACAGGGGATCAGAGGTTCTGCAGGGCTTTCCCTACTTTAAACCCTGCCAGAAGCCTCTTATCCCCTGTGCTGGATACGCCAGCTAGAGCTTCTGGGCATGGGGTTTAAAGTTTCCAGCAGGGAAGCCTGAGGAACCCACCTCCATGGCACTCTTTAAATATTCTTATGTGGTGAAACCCAGGGTGTAGGGCATGGGCAACTGGGAAAGGGAGCACCCGGGTCCCCAGCTGCTAACACCATACTGTAAAGTGATACCTGCAGCTGTGGAGTGCAGCTCCCAAGTCCCTGGCTGTTGCTTCCATTGGTGCCCTGAAAACCAGACATGCAGCTGGGGACCTCAGCTCTCTACCAGCTTTTAAAGGTTCAGGGTACAGTGAGCCCAAGATAGGGGAGAGGCTTCCTGTTGTTGGGCTCATGTTGCCTCCCCTCATCTGTTTCAAGGGATCAGACATGGGCACTGGGTCCAGCTCAGTTCCACAATTTCAATAGGGAATGCCTGCATCTCAGATCCTGGGGTTGTCCCTTGCTGGATCTCCATGCTTATCTGAGCATGGGAATCTGTCACGGGCCACATTCAATTTAAGTTATGATACAAACAAGCTACAAAGAAGTTACATATTATATGTGGAATATTTTTGTTACTCATTTGCTATCACACTATAAATTGGCTTTAATGTGTAGCTAAGTGACTATTCATGGCACAATCAGCACCTTAATTGTATCTTAAATGTAACGTGTGCAGAGGTGCAATTCATATAGTACAGCACTTATTGCACTAATCCACTGTGAAGTAAACCATCACAGTCTACATATACACAGCATTTATTGTACAGAAAATTAGTCTACTGTGCAGTTGGCTACTACCTGCAGATACAGCAGTAGATTAACCATGCAGTAGCTACTGTGTAGTAGTGCACAGGGAACTGTTCCCTCTCCCTGGGCAGCTGTTTCTAAGACCCACACCTGATTGACACCTCCCATCCTCCCTCACACCCACAAGCTGCCCAGCTGAGCTCCACGCTGCTGCTACCCCCCTGGGTACGGGCTCTGTGCTGCCACCAGCCACAGCCTCATGCTCCTGCCCAACTGCAGACCCACTTCTGGCATTTTCCTACCTGCTGTCCAGAGCAACCAGGAGACCAGGGAAGTGGAGCAAGTCCCTGGGGCCTGAAGCAGTGGCAGCAGGAGTCCCTTCCAGATGCTGCGTGCTGGCAGGACCAGATCCTTTCACCCACTGGGTAGAAGTGAGGTGCAATAAGGTATGTTTGAGGCTGTGGGCACCTTGTTCCCACCCTTGTGGGTAGAAGGACTGGATGGGGTGAAATTCGTTGAGGGGCACTGCAGGCCAGATGAATGTGCTTCATGTGCTTGGTGTATTTTGCCCACCCCTGTCCTAGATTGTGACTGGGGAGTCGGGGCTAGGACATCCTTATCTCCCAGTACCAGCTCTGCAACCATGGGGCCAGTTCTGGGAGACCCAGTTCTCATGGCAGAGCTGAGCAGGGAACAAGCTTCCCAGCTTGTGCCAATAACTGGTGAGCTCAAGTAGCCTACTGTGCATAAAGAGCTCCATCAAGAGCCATGATGATATAACTATGCCTGCTGGCTGATTTCTGATTTTTCTTTTAAGGTTTGGCATACTTCAAAAACAAACAAACACCCAACACCCCCCTCTCCTCTCCCCCCTGTCCACCAAGTTGAGAACCAGCTCTCCAGTCACTTCTGCTTGCAGAGAGAGGAGATGGTTGTCTTTTGTTCCCCAATGTGATTTTGAAATCAGTTTCTTACTTGCTTTGGAGACTTAAAAATAAAAAGGCCCTCACTGATGCTGCTCTCCTAGTGTGGCTGAATGAAGAGGTGATGTATCTGTGCTGCTGCATCCCACCCCTTGGTAGGAAATGGCAACCCCCAAACTTCCAACTGCAAATGTGCCACCAAAGCCACTGGACCCACAGCAGACCAGAGGTGAGTTGTTCCAGTCTGTGGCTTATTAAAAGTTGCAAACACTGGTATAACTTAGCTAAGCTGTTATAGAAGCAAAGTTACCTTTTGAACAGTTTTGACAATCAATTTAGATTGATTAGATTTTGTTAAATTTAGCAAGATTTGCAATAGTCATATTGTATCCTAATCAGCTTACTAAGGCTTCCATGGACATCTTAAATAAATGTCTTTAAGATTTTCAGTTGGGCTGAACGTCAATAACTTCCTACAGTTCATAGTGGGACAATGATCTTAAGGTTCACCTATAATAAGGCACAATGCAGTGTCACACAGAAGGTCCTGAGCTAGTGCTAAGATACCTGAAGCAGTATATTCTGTCTGCTAACACAACACTCTTCCTTCCTAATGTACTTTACATTAGACATCTCATGTCTACATGAGATGCTTAATGCCCACTGGGCTAATTCTACTATGCATTAGCGCAGCTGACAAAAACCATGCTAATGTGCAGCAGATTAATTGAATGGGCATTACATGTCACACAAGAAGTGTTAATCTGCGTTAATGCACTGTAGCACCCATTACAGTGCATTAATACCTGTAATAACAGGTACTAAACTTAATGTGCCATAATTACAGCGCATAAATGAACATGTAGATGCACCCAGTGAAGCTAATCAGTCTGGATGGAACACTGTGCTAAAATGGCTATACTACTTCTGGTATGCAACATAGTTTGTAGCATATTCAGAATTGGCTATAGTGACACTATGTGGTACTATGTCAACATAACTTAAATGTGTGGTAGAGGGAGAGGGAGGGGAAACTGGAATCTTCCTTTTTTCCATGTTCCTTTTCTTTATTCTCCTCACTATGTCTATGTTTTTCCAGTCCCAACATAAATACACTTTCTATAGATCTCCTAAAATCCACCAGAAGTTATCACCCTGATACAAGGGCCTTACAGTCCTCAGAAGAGGAAAACTGAAGACCAAAGAGGATTGTGCTTGATTGGAGTCACCAAAGTGGAAAGCTTTCCCATCTTGAGCTAACATCTGGCAAAAAAATGGGTTAGATGAATGTTCTTACTGTGCAGAATTTTATAATGAGTCTTAATTTCAAACAGATTGTCTAATTAAACATTTGTTATAGTGGTAACTTTTCCATTCTTGGGGAAAAGAGAGAATGTAGGAATTGCCACTGCAGATCAGGCCAGTTGTCCAGATAATCCAATATCCTATTTTGGTCAATTGTTACCTCCATCTGCTTCAGGGGAAGAAAACCTATGATAGGCATTTATGGAATAACCTATCCATGGCACATCCTGATCCTGACCCCCAGCGCAGCCAGGAGGTAGGTGGGGCCCATGGTAGGTGGGAACTAGTCAGCTGCAGGGCAGCTGAGAGGAACTAAGGAGGGTCACACTTCCACCTGCCTTGTACTTGGCCCAGGCCCCCAGGGAGCCATACGACTGGAGTTTCGCGAACAGATCACACAAATAGGCACACTCTAGGCCCAGTACTTGAATTAGCATGGGGGTTCACACAGGAAGGCATGTAGGAGGGGCATGAAGCTCTAGGCAGAAAGCCTTTAGAGAAGGGTCATCTCAGCAGTAGCCTGGGCTATTACCTACACCATGGTAGGGACATGCCACACCCCAAAGATCCTCTCCGTGACTGAGCCCTCCCCCTCCCCCCCGCCCCAGTACCTCTGAGGCCTCCACCCAGATGGAATCCATAGTTCCAGCCTCCACTCAGATGGATCCCCTGGCTCTTGGCTGTGGGGGCTGCCTAGTACTTTTGCAGGCACCTGGAATCAGGAGCAATGACACCTGTCCTTGTGAGGTTTGCTCCACATCGGTGACTCTGGAGTGCCAGATAGGGGAACTTCAGGCTGTGGTACCGAGGCTGCATGCCATCAGAGATGGTGAAGAGGAGATTGACTCTTACTGCCAGGCTCTCTAGCAGAAGAAAGAAGAGGGAAGAGCAAGGTCAGCTGGCAAAACAAGGGTGGATGAAAGGAACTTCCACAATGTCCAGCCAGGGGTTGCCTGGATGAATGTTGTCTCTGGCCTCAAAACACACCACACCAGGGTTACCACTCCCCTGGACCTTCACAACAGGTATAAAATCCTCTCAGTGCCAGAAAAGCCAACAGAACCACCAGCTCCTACACCTGAGGAAGAAAAGCAACCTGCAAACACCCCTAAGAAGAAATGCAGAGTGGTCATTGCAGGAAACTCCTTCTTGAGGGGGGCTGGGGGAGCAATCTGTCACCATGACTCCTTAGCTCATGAGGCCTGCTGCCTTCCAGAGGCCCATATCTAGGATGTAACTGAGAGGATCCCCAAATTTATCTGGCCTTCCAACCACCACCCCATGCTCCTTATCCATGTGGGCACAAGTGACATGGCTTGGAGCAATTCCAGCCAGGTTATAAATGAATACAGGACTCTGGGAGTGGGGCTCAGAGTGTTGGAGGCAGAGGTGGTTTCCTCCTTGATACTTCTGGTTATGGGTCACAGGCATAGGAGGGTAAGAATTCAAGAAATAACCATAATACTACAGTTCTGGTGCCACCATGAAAACTCTGGGTTCTACAACTGCAACCCACACTTCAGAGAGAGTGGCAGTGAGTTATGGGAAGGGACTGCCTCTACCTCATTTGCATGGGGAAGAAGCTCTTCTCTGCCAGAATGGCTGATCTGCTTGACCAGGCTTTAAAATAAGTTCACTGGGGGATGGTCAGATAACCACCAGTGCAAGCCCATCAAGCATCAGCCATCAAATCAGTAGGTCAGGCTGTACAAGGGAACACACTTCTACCACCACCCCATGGACAGGGCTCTTTTAGCAGTGCAGAGCAGCCTAGGATCTCCAATGGAAGACTTACTTGCCTAAATACAAATGCCAGGAGCCTAGGCAACAAACAGGAGGATCTGACCCTTCTGCAAAACAGAAGTGACTATGATTTCATAGCAATAATGGAGACCTGATGGGACTCCAGGTATAGACTCCAGGCTATACCCTGTACAGGAGAGATTGTGTTGCAAGTGAGGGCAGGGGTGTAGCTCTCTATGTGAAGGAGCAATACACTTCCATACAGGCAGAGACTGGCACCCAAGGAGGGCAACTTGAGGCTCTCTGGGTAAGAATAAGGGGGGAATATGGTGACAGGGATATAATGGTAAGAATCTACTACAGGGCTCCTAATCAAGAGCAAGAACTTGTCCACAAATTCACCAGGGAACTGGTTGAGGCTGCACGCTCTCAGTGCATGGTTGTTATGGGCAACCTCAACTACCTGGACATCTCATGGGAAGAGCACTCAGCCAAATCCAGTCGGTTACAATGCTTCCTCACAAGCATTGATGAACTCTATTTGTCACAAGAAGTCTATGCACTGACGAGGGGCAAGACGCTGCTGGGCCTGGTGCTGGCCAAAGGGGATGATCTAGTGAGCAACCTGAGAATTGAAGGGAAGCTGGGAGACAGTGGCCATGAGTCAATTGCCTTCTCTATTCACTACAAAGCTGGCAAGTCAGTCAGCAATGCAGAAGTCCTTGACTTTAGGAAAGCCGACTTTCAAGAGTTTAGGAGGCTAGCTGTAGAGGCTCTGAGAAGCCATAAACTGACAGAGAGGGGAGTCCAAGATGAGTGGTTGTTCCTCAAGGATACAATCCTTGAAGCACAAGGGAAGTCCATTCCAGCCCACAGAAAAAGTACCAAAAGAGTTGGGCAACCCCCTTGGCTCAAGAGAGAACTTATGGACCTCCTGCACCTAAAAAAAAGAAGCTTATAAGCAATGGAAATGGGGAAATACCACTAAGCAGGAATATTCAGCACTGGCCTGCTCCTGTAGTGAGTGAACTAGGAAAACCAAGGCTGAAACTGAGCTCAAACTGGCCACATGAATCAAGGACAATAAAAAGTCCCTCTTCAGATAAAAAAAAGTCAGAAAAAAAAGGGGTAACTGTAGAAACATCCCTACTCAATGTGACTCTCTATTCATGTGACGTGTTATGGAGCTCCCTGGAGCAGATATATTAAGGATGTTCCAGCCGAGACTTATGGGAGAGTTCTTTTTTTGTCTAGCTTGTCCACCCAATCTCTCCTGTCATGACTTGTTGTACTTAAGAAAAAAGGAGAAGGGAGGCTAGCCCCCCTACTCGGCTGCTATCCTTGTAGAATATGCTTGTTATGCTGGCAGTTACAGGCTGGGTATATAACTCTCTGCTAAGCATTTAAGTGTCTTTGAGGGCGGCAGGATTCAGAGCGTGTGTTTGCACAAACACCCTGGTCTGCAGTACCCACACTCACAGTTTGGATGTCTTCTTCCACTGCAGGCTTATCATGGTGTCGATTGCTTTTTGCTGGTTCCCATCAGTCACCTCTTCTCAAGTCTTCCCCTTCAGATAAGTGTGGAGACTCCTCTGAGTCTCAAAGGAAGAAAGCTCCTGGCTCTCATGCCTTTATCCCTCCTGGGGTGGTCTGTGCTGTTCTTTTTTTTCAGTATTGTAATTCTCTTTCATGGAGCTTTCTCCGCATCTGCCGGCAAGCCTCCAATTCATTTTCACTTTGTTTCTCTCTCCTTCCGGTTGCTGTGGGGCATGGTTATTGATCATTCTCTGTCCTGCACCCAGCCAACTGGAACTGGCAGGAGCTGATAAACCAGAGCATTCCTGTCCTCCATGCATCTTCCTCCCAGAATCCTGTCCAGTTCTTTAGGAAATATCTGTACTTACACACCCCAGCAAATCTTATCTTCTTTCATTCTGGAAGCATGATCTTTACTGCCACAGTAGCACTGAACCCTTTTTAAACCCTTGTCAAGTGGGGCAGCTGACAACCGACACCCAGGAAAAAGCCAATTTCCTTAATGAGTTCTTTGTGTCGGTCTTCCATCAGCCCAATGGGATCATCCTGTCTGACAAGATGCAAGATCACCAGGGGAAGGCGAACATACTCCCATCATTGGCATTGATTTTGTGATGGAATAACTTGAGAGGCTGGACATTCACAAATCATCTGGCCAGGATGGATTGCACCCAAGAGTGCTAAAGGAATTGGCTGACATCATAGAATGGCCAATGGTGAGGATATTCAAGAACTCATGGCACTCAGGTGAGGTGCCTGAAGATGGGAAGAGGGCCTATGTGGTGCCCATCTTTAAGAAAGGGAGTAAGGAAGATCCAGGGAACTACAGGCCAATCAGTTTGTCCTCAATACCTAGAAAGATCTTGTAAAAAATCATCAAAGAAACCATTAACAGCAGACTAATAGAACATAACATTCTGAGTGAGAGACAATGTGGCTTCATTGTGGGTAGATCTTGTCTGACCAATCTCATTTCCTTCTATGACCAAGTGATGCATCACCTGGACAAAGGAGAAGAGATAGAGAACATATTTTTGGACTTCAAGAAAGCCATTGATCTGGTGTCCTATGATATCCTTATGGAAAAATTGGGGAATTGCAGCCTTGATAATTTCATGGTCCAATGGCTGGGGAACTGGCTCCCTGGATGGACCCAGATAGTGATAGTTGATGGAACCAAATCAACATGGCACACAGTGGCCAGTGGTGTCCCCCAGGTCTCTGTTCTTGGACCTGTACCCTTCAATGTGTTTATAAATGATCTGGACTCTGATGTCAGAAGTGGGTTGGATAAGTTCACTGATGACATGAAACTATGGGGAAGTGCAGTCACTCTACAGGATAGGATGGTTATCCAGGCTGACCTTG
Source organism: Alligator mississippiensis (assembly GCF_030867095.1). Classification (NCBI taxonomy): domain Eukaryota; kingdom Metazoa; phylum Chordata; order Crocodylia; family Alligatoridae; genus Alligator; species Alligator mississippiensis. The sequence goes on from NC_081828.1 coordinate 105,853,182, forward strand.
ATGGGCTTACAAGGTCAGCAGATCAAAACCTGATGGCATTCAACACTGAGAAATACAAGGCACTCCACCTTGGGAGAAAAACCCACACCACGCTTATAGGCGCAGCAGTACTACGCTTGCTAGCACCATGACCAAAAGAGACTTGAGCATCATGACTGACCACGAGATGAACATGAACCACTGATGTGACACCACAGCTAGCAAAGCAAACAAAACTCTGACTTGCATATTATGGCTGTGTGAAGCTTTGACAGCTGTTTCATTTTGATGTTTTGACTCGTTTCAAGCTCAAAACAGTGAAAATGAAATGAAGGGCTTCAAAACATGCCTCAAAACAAAACGAGGCCAGTCAAAATGTTTTGAAAGGTCTGAAATATTTCAAATTTTGAAGCAGCTATCCAGGTGGTGGGAAGCAAGGGAAAGCAAGGATTGGCTCTCTCCACCTCCTGCTGCCGGACTGCACTCCAATTGGCTCTGCCAGCCCCATGGAGCTCAGCCCGGTGGTGGAAGCTGGGCAGAGCCAGCACTGCTCTCTGACTCCTGCCACCAGGATGTGTTCCACGGGGTTGTGAGCCACTGGGAACTGAGCCCGGTGTGGGAAAGCACTGCTGGGCTCAGTTCCCAGTCGATCACAGTACTGGGAAACTCAGCCAGGCTGGAGGAAGCCCCTCCTGCAGCTCAGCTGAATTCCCAGCTCATTGTAGCGATGGGCTGGGAACTCATCCCAGATAAAGGAGGTGCTTCCCCCAGCTGGGTTCAATTCCCCAGCACTGAGTCCCAGGTGGCAGGAGTATTATCCTGTGATCCAGCAGGCAGATAAGGACCTACCTACCCTCCTGCGAGGGCTGTTGGGGGCTCTACTAGACTCCTCCTGGGGTTGTGGGCCCCTGATTTGCCTGCTGGATCACAGGACGCTGCTCCTGCTCCCCAGCTCCTGCTTGTCAGCAGCCTGAGGTGAAGTTTTCTAGAAGTCCCTGGACCTATCTTCTTGAAACCTGGCAAGCTTCATGCCCTCAGAAGAGGCTACCATCTCTGCAAGTTTTATCACAATCAGGCAAGAAATGACAAAGTTATATACTGTTTTGTGTTTCCCCATTATTACCTAAGGGTAAAATATTAAAACAGCATTGAAATAGCAAAACTGTTTAAATGGAACAGAATAGAACAGAACAGGTGCTTTAGAAATTAAACAAAACTCAAAATGAAACACTGTTCCATTGAAATGTAGAAACAGATGGCAATGCAGTGTCTCAAGCTAGGACTTGGAAGTTATCCTCCCACTTTCCTCAGCTTTGGTGAGACCACAGCTGGAATAAAGTGTTCAGTTTTGGGCTCCTTAATTTAGAAAGGATGTGAAGAACTTTGAGAGAGTACAGAGGAGAGCCATGTGAATGATTAGAGGACCAGAAAGCAGGCCCTATGAAGAGAGGCTGAAAGACATGGAACTTTTCAGCCTGGAAAAGTATAGGCTCAGAGGTGACTTGGTGCTGGCCTATAAGTACATAATGGGTACTCATCAGGAACTGGGAGAAAAAATTGATCACCAGGGCACCTCATGGGAAGACAAGGTCCAATGGTAACAAATTCTTGGAAGAGCACTTTGGTTTGGGCATAAAGAAAAACTTCTTTACTGTCCGAGTCCCCAGGGCCTGGAATAGACTCCTCCCTGAGGTGGTGCAAGCACCTACTCTGGATACCTTCAAAAAACACTTGCATGCCTATCTTTTCGGGATCATTTGACCCTTGCTGCGGGATGGACTTCATGATCTTGCGAGGAGCCCTAGTTTCTATGAAATCTATGAAATCCAAACAGAAAAATTCTTCTTAATCCTGTCAGTGAGCACTTCCTCTATTTTATCAGAAGTAATACTAATTCTGAACTTTGGATTCAGAGAGAAAAACTAGAATAGGGGATTACTAAATTAGAGTTTTTAATTAACAAATTAACATTTAATATTGATCTGGGAGTAGTTAGCCATGTCAATCTGAAAACAGGCAGATATTAGGGCAGGGTGGCACCTTCATGATTAACTAGTTAAAAAGTCATGAGCTTTTCCAGGCAACAGACTATTTTCTTGGATGTTATGTTAGAATGTACGCATTACTAACTGTAACCCAAAATAATCACTGGTAGCATTCTTCAATATCTGCCTGGCACTAATAGAAAATCAATAGAATTGTAATATGGTCTTCAAATTGTCAGTTGCAGACAGCACTTTGAACTTTTAATATATTAAGTTATGAATGAGCATTCTAAACTAGAATCCATTTTTTGTTTTTCACTCATAGAAGGAAAAAAAGAAAACAGCTATAAAATAGTTGGCATGTTAAAATGTAATGTCTTACACAGCATCATATATATTTTACTTCTGAATGAGAGTATTTTTCAGATTAAAATTTGGAGTCAGAACTGGGATTTGGAGAGTTTACTTCTGACAAACTATTATCTTTATTAGATTCAGAACCAAAATTACAGTCAGCAGGTGAAAGTTTATGAACTTTAGTGAAACTAAGAGAATGCATATGATTTACATGCATCCTTTGCACAACAGTTATCTGCCTGCCTTTTTAATTTAATATGTTATACATGATCTAATCAAAAGAGGTGCTTTTGAGCCTCCCCCTCTCCCCCGATATGATTCTGAATGGAGGCATAGAAAGCTCATTCAGCACCCAAAGTGGTAGGGTGAGGGAGCAGTTGCTGAACACTGTAGCTGGCGTAAAGTGAAGGGAGAAAGGAAAGGGAAGTTTTACCTGTCCTGACTCTCTCTACATGAAGGCAGCTTCTATAGCAGCATTAGCTTCAGTAGTAGCAGCCCAGTAGATTTCATAGATTTCATACGCATCCAATTTACTCTTGAAGGTGTTCAATGTATGTTCTTGAACCACCTCCGATAGCAGGCTATTCCAGACCTTGGGGGCTCAGACAGTAAAGAAATTATTCCTTATGTCCAGCCTGAAATGGTCTTGCAGTAGTTTATAACTGTTCGACTTTGTCATCCCTTGGGGTGCTCTGGTGAACAAACATTCCCCCAGATACTGGTGATCACCCCTGATAAACTTATAGGTGGCCATCAGATCACCCCTGAGCCTGCGCTTTTCCAGGCTAAAGAGCCCCAGGGCTCTCAGCCTGTCGTTGTAAGGTCTGTTTCCCTGACCTCCTATCATGCACATGACTCTTCTCTGGACTCTCTCAAGCTTCTCCACCTCCTTTTTGAATTGTGGGGCCCAAAACTGGACACAGAACTCCTGCTGTGGCTTCACCAAGACTGAGTACAAGGGGAGAAGGACGTCCTGGGATTTGCTTGAGAAGCATCTGTGGATGCAAGCCAGCATTTTGGTCACTTTACTAGCTGCAGCATCGCATTGAAGGCTCATGTTCATCTTGTGGTCAATGATGACCCCCAAGTCTCTTTCTTCCGTAGTGCTAGCCAGCATAGCACTGCTGAGCCTATAAGGATGCTGCAGGTTTTTCCTCCCAAAGTGGAGAACCTTGCATTTTTCAGTGTTAAACACCATCAGGTTCTCATCTGTCCATTTGCTGAGCCTGTCCAGGTCAGCCTGGATTGCCCTCCTGTCTTCTGGTGTGGATGCTTTGCCCCAAAGTTTGGTATCATCAGCAAACTTGGCCAGTCCGCTTCTGATGCCAATGTCCACATCATTAATGAAAATTTTGAACAATATGGGTCCAAGGACAGAGCCTTGGGGGACCCCACTGGTGACAGGGCATCATGACGATTGACTTCTATCAATTACCACCCTCTGGGTCCAACCATGGAGCCAATTTCCCAGCCAGTGGATCATGGTGGACCCAAGGCCACAATTAGCTAGTTTCACCAAGAGGTGATCATGAGATACCAGATCGAAGGGTTTTTTTGAAGTCAAGATATAGGACATCAATCTCTTCTCCCTTGTCCAGGTGATAGGTCACCTGGTCATAGAAGTAAATGAGATTGGTCAAGCAAGACTTACCCGCAACAAACCTGTGCTGGCTATCCCTCAGGATGTTGGCATCAGTCAGTCCATTAGGGATGGCCTCTTTAAGAAACTTTTCTAAGACCTTCCCCATAATAGAAGTCAGGCTGATGGGCCTATAGTTTGCCGGATCCACTTTCCTCCCCTTCTTGAAGATAGGCACCACATTGGCCTTCTTCCAGTCTTCAGGCACTACACCAGAGCGCCAGGCGTTTTCAAAGATCCATGCTAGAGGCTGGGCTATGATGCTCACCAGCTCCTTGCGTACCCTGGGGTGTAGATTGTCAGGGCCAGCTGACTTGAAGGTATCCAGCCTCTCAAGGTGTTCCTTCATGAGGTCAGCATTGATGGAGGGCATGGGATCTCCCTGACCTGGACCTCCCTGTCCTATAGTGGGCATGGGCATCCTATGGGACTGATGAAAGACCGATGCAAAATACCCATTTAATAGGTTGGCTTTTTCCTGGGCGTCAGTTGTCAGTTGGCCCATTTGGTTCAGCTGGGGTCCAATGTTGCCCTTGCTTTTCCTCTGGCTCCCCACATATATAAAAAAGGGCTTTTTATTGTCCTTGATACTTGTAGCTAGTTGGAGTTCCATCGCAGCCTTGGCTTTCCTGGTTCATTCCCTGCAGGACTGGATCAGTACAGAATATTCCTCCTTGGAGGTGGATCCCATCCTCCATCCTTTGTAGGCCTTTCTTTTTTGCTGCAGGAGGTCTGCTAGTTCCCTGGAGAACCAAGGGGGCTGCTGTGCCCTTTTGCTGCCTGTCCTCTGAGATGGAATAGCATTAGCTTGTGCATCGAGGATCGCTCCCTTGAGGAGCAACCACTCTTCCTGAGCTCTCCTCCCCCTGGGGTCATGGTCCCTTAGGGCCTCATTGACAAGCCTCCTGAGCTTGTCAAAGTCAGCTTTCCTGAAGTCAAGGACTTCTGTATTGCTGACTGACTTGCCAGCTTTATGGTGGATGATAAAGGTGATCAGCTCATGGTTGCTGTCACCCAGCTTCCCTTTGATCATTAGGTTGCTGATTAGGTTGTCCCCAGTTGCCAGTACCAGGTCAAGCAGTGCTTTACCTCTCATTGGCCCATAGACTTCTTGAGTCAGGTAGAGGTCATCCCTGGAAGCTGCATATTGTGAACCATTCACTTCCTCTTTCTCCCTGTTCCCACCACCAAGATATGCTATTGGGCACAGGGTTGCACCTGCTGTTACAAAAACTCCCTGGGTGAGACATCATTCTTGCTTCCCACCCTCCAGATGTACTGCTGTGTGTGGAGCTGTGCTGTTTGCCTTCTATGGCTAGGCAATACTGCCCCTGTCATGGCAGAGGTTCTGGGGGAGGGGCAATTCTGGGATCTTATCATAGTCAACAACCCGGCTGGTGCCCTTCTTGCCCACCCCTCATTATACTACTGTTTCTGCCTGAATTACTACAACTTGAATGAGCAGAATAGATTTACTGAACAGAAAACTTTTGTATGGATATATGAAGCTCAATTTTAAGAAACAAAAGAAAGTTTTTTACTTTATTTATTGTATTATATACACCAGTGGAAAGCAAAAAGCCTGGTGAAGTTCATAAGCTCCAACTGAGGCAGCATATGGCTCATTCTTGCTACTCCCTTGGTACATTAACCACTCCTTTGTTTATGTCTGTAGGCTATGATTTTCAAAGCTTCTTGGCAGATTTAATTTTAATAGGAACAGGGCTTTGAAATCCCTCAGGTGGCATTGAAAAATCTCAGCCAAGTAAAACTACTGCTTAATGGCTGTATGTGTAATATAAAAGGATCAAATCCTGTTCAACTTGCCCAGGTGTAAGAAGGCCTGGTGACTTCAAAAGGCAAATGGGAATTGTCATCCAGTGAGTAGGTTAGTGTATCTTTTTATGGATGTCACCTGCTAATGCAATAGATTCTTCAAACCAAGTGAAGAAGCAGAATTAATTGTTGGCAGCTAATGGAAAGAAGTATAATCTGATTTTCTTTTTTCTCTTTAAGTTTTATTTTTTTGTTTTAGAAATGTTCAAGAAAAGGAATGGGAGAGGGAGTGGGGACAAACTTAGGACAGACATCTGGAAATCATGTAGCTCAATTTACTCAGGCCTAGGTACTCCACATCCCATTTGTTGTGAAGCTCTAGTTAATGAGGCCAACCTAGAATTTCCTCTGAATAGAAGCTTAAGGACCTGACCATTAATGAAGCTGTCCTGGGGGAAAGAAAGATAGCCTTTCAAAGGAGGACCACTGTTATACCTGTTTCTCTCCAACCTCCAAACTATCTATTTTTCTGGGTTCAATTTTGTCTGTGAATCTGGATGATAGCAACTGCTTCTAATCTTATAAGTTGTAAAGCCTATCTAAAATATGGGTGATTAAGTTGTGGAGCCACAAGACTTGTGCAGGCCACAGAATATTCTGAATAGCAAAGTTACCCTTAGTACAAAATTAGTGTCAGATGTGAAGCTCACGTTAGACTACGCAATGCCCAAAACCTTCAAAAGGATGAGGGAGAAGTTGTTGAAGACGTAAAGAAATAGGGTTAAGTAAAATGGATTATTTGTGTTGTGTGCTGATGGATGTGTGTATGTACAGATGGATCTGAGAAGAAGCTGGGGAAAATCTGGAAGAAGACAAGAAAAAGCAAGGCTTTGTATACTTTTCAACTAAGTTTCCAGAAGCTCAGTTTTATCTGAACTGAAATGGCAAAACTATTTCAATTTTGTCCTCCAGTATTTGTAAATAATAAAAAAAAAGTGTAAGTTTTTCTAAATGCTAAAGGGATACATTTGCTTTAATGACTGTGATAATCTTCCTAAATGGATAATGTAAGAGGCCTCTCTCTTCAGTTAATGTAATATCGCTGGTGTTGCAATACAACATTTAACAGAAATATTGGATAAGACCTCTTGGGTTATCTAGTCCATTACCAACAATGCAAACTGTTCCCCACAGTACATTTCCTGGTGCTTTCTCCAATTTAGTTTTGTGAAATGAGGCTTTATGTGCTTTATACACCCTCCATATGTTTCATTAGTAGGAAATCATTTCTAACATACTAGGTCTGCCTTTTTGCCATTCTTAATTTAGTCTATTTTTTCCTAATTATACTCTTTGTGGAACCTTAAATAATTATTCTGTCTCTAACATTATTTTCATTAAAGTGTTGTGGTTAGAAAAAGGCTTCGTTAACATACACGCTCACATTGTCTATTTCAAAGAGGTTGCAGTCTAAATAGAAAAGAGAAAGGAAATGAATTCCCATTATACAGAAAGGAAACTGATTCATGGAGGCACTAAGTTACTTGTCCTAACAGAAAAGGAAGTTTATAGTAGAGCTAGGAATTAGAACAAGATATAGGAAGCAGAACCAGCCCATTGTTTAAGCATACAGCTCTTCTTCTTACTCTCTTAACATATTGAACTGAAAGTTACTTGTCAGCTCTTTTCTTATGCCTTTTAGCCCAGCAGGATTAAGAACTGGTGTAAATGAGCACATCCTCATTGAAATCAGTGGAGCTAGTCTGACATATGCACACTAGCTGAAAATTGCATCAGTTTGATTTAGCTAGATTTTTCTGATGGAAAGATACTTGGAGTGTCATAAAATATCCAAAGCACATGCAGCAGAGCTATATAGAAATGCTGTGTATCCATCCTCAATACATTGTATTTGTGTCTACAGCATTGTATTAAACATTGTATTAAGTTACTTTTCTTGCCATATCAGTTTGCAAACTTACATCACTGCTGCTTTTACACCTTCCTAGGTTTTGTATCAACTATGTACCAGTATATATGTGCTAGATTATATTTCCATAGTTGCATTCCTCCCCAACCCCCAAGATGAATCTCATTTAATTCCTTTTTTCTCCCTATGCTGTTTTCTTTATCCAAGTCCCATTGAATCATTTCTATCATGACTGTTACCAGCAATTCCTTTCACTGTGTACATCTTGTTAGCATGCAGTTTATCCACACTTTCAAAAGAATTAACAACATTGTTAAAATAAGACCTGCCTAATCCTAGTACCAGTGAAAACACTAGATATCTCCCCATAATGCTATGTGTTGTTGCTTTTCATTACCTTTTGTGTATAGTTGTGTAGCCAGTTATCAGTTTTTCTACCTATGACTTTATGCAATATTTCAAAATTAATTAAAGACATGTTTTTATTAATATTGAGATACATTTAAGCTTTTTCTTTTCTTTTTTTCTCACTTCCTACTAAGCAATAATTTCACTGCTCCTGTTTTTGATAGTCCAGAATACTTTGTATGATTATATCTATATTGAGGGTTCTTGTCCCAGTATGCCCATATGCGATACTGGCAAAGAGCATATTCTCAACACATTTTATATAAGGGAAGCTGTACTTTTACTAGTTTAGACTATTTTATTACACTACCCCCCTTCCCCCACCTCAAATGAAAAAACAAACAAACATGCCAATAGGATCACAACTTTGCTGGTATACCTTTGTCTACACCAAGAGCTTGCAGCTGCACATATAGTCAAGGATCACTTTATTTTCAAGGCTCTGACTAACAAATCTATGCTCATAGAATCTGGAGTTATGCCAGGTATAAATCCTGTAAAATACAATCTACAATAACAAAAGACTGTGTAAGGTTAAGAGGTAATTTGAATGTAGGTTTACAAGAACTTAAGTTAGGAAAAAGTTTCTGACAGTGGACACATTACACATTCATTAATGCTCCATAGTTACTATACCCATTAAGTTTAGTATTTGGTTAAATGAGTAACTTGCTAGCATGGTTTTTGCTTGGTATGCTACTGCTTAGTGTTATTAGGCTATTGCGCAATTAGTATCTCATGGAGATGTGTCCAGTATGTAGCTTTTTGATCTAGCAGAAAAAGGCAAACAGAGATCCAGGACTAGATATTTCCTAAAAGAAATGCAGTAGCTCAAATAGAATAAATGCAAAAAATATTAGCTGAAATTGTTGTTTTTTTATTCAGGGGGCTATTGTAAATGATCTCTTCTGGCTGTAAAATCTCTGAAACCTTAAGTAAAAATGCCTCTTTTGAAAAATGGTGAATTAAACAAATGAGTGGAACATATTCATATTCTTGGATAAGTATTTTTATTCTGAAGGTGAATGGCTATGGTATCTGCATTTTATTACTCTATTCACCCAGTTCCAAGACCACTTTGAATTTAAGACTCCACCCAATAATTAGATGCTATACAGGGGAAATTATAAGCTATAATTACATTTATCCTCTGCACCTCTGCAGTGGGATGCTGGGTGACCAGAACCCCACCTCTTGCCCCCCTGTATCTGCAGCTGCTCCCCTTGTTGCCTGTCCTCCCTGCTCCAGTTGTCTATCTGCTGCCTGCCTTTGCAAGACCTGCCCTCCTTTCTACATCATTTTTGCAGTGGTTCTTGCTCTGGGATGGTCAGGCAGAAGCAGTAGCAGCAGCTCTGAGCCTTTTCTGGAGCTGGAGCTGTAACAGAAGGTAATGGCAAGGGGGCAGGTGGTCTCCCCCGTGTTCCCCCGAATCTGCATAACACAGGTCTCCTCTGCATGCCTCTCCCCCACTGTGCAATGTCCCCCCCAGCCTCCCCTACCACATAGTTTCCCCTGAAACCCCTTTCCCCTCAGGTTAAGCCACTCTGACTCAGGGTAGACTGTGGCTCAGCTCTGGCTTCATCTTGGATTCAAGTAAATATGGTATATCACATAGTGTAAATGGTTTAATTTCATTTATCTATATCATCTTGTCAGCCTCTTTGATTCTTCTTCCCCTGATCTAAGAAAGTAGGAAATGATACAGATATCATAGCCCAAATACCCTGTTCTGAAATGCACAACTGTACATGCTTAAACTCCCCTTTATTGGCTAGGGAAAAAAAGTTACACACAAACTGATTTAAGTGACCAGAAACAGGTTTAATTCTGTAACAGAACAGAAGTTCAGTGCACATAAACCAGTTTCAAAATGGCTGAAACCAGTTTAAGAAAAACCTGGTTGAATGTAGTATCAGACTTAACCAATTTAGGTCAAACCAGTTTATGAAACTTCTGTCCCAGTCCCCTTCCTGGTTCAAGTTAAATTAGAGTCCCCCAGCATCCTTTGCAGACCTGGGATGGGCTATGATGTCTGCTCCAGAGAGCAGGGCTGGCCCTGCCCTCTGCTGTCTAGCTGGAGAAGTGAGGGCTCGCTCACTGACCCCCCTCCCCCCCCCGCCCCGGAAAACCTTGGCTGGGGTTGTTAGGCCCCAGCTCAAGTCTGGCTTCGTGCCCGGTATGCAAAGGCTAATAAAGATACCAGGGGTGAAAGTATAAAGAAGATTTATTGCTAGCAATAAAAGGTGCAAATGGAATAATTTCACAGAACAAGCACACTAGATTTCAAAAACTAAGCCCTTTTATACAGGAGTTTTTAAACCTTCATAAGCATCCTTGTTTGCTAATTGGCTATAAAGGAGTGACGCAAGGAGTTCTTTACTGAGCATGTCTCTATACCTGTGTTTTAGCTATGTATCTCATTAACATACATACATGTTTCATTAGCATATCTTTTGCCCACCTAGGGGTGTGATTTTTAGTATTTTAATGAGCTCTTTGGCCTAGTACTCTGATTCTGCTTTTGTTTTCAAGCCCCTTTTATCTAAGACTGTCTCTTCCTTATCATTGCAGATGGGCATTCGTCACATAACATTCACTTTTGCTTAGGCTTTGCATAGTAGTTTCTAGGTCAAACCTCACATTCCCCCCTCTGGAGCATTTTTAATTATTTTTATTATAATTGCTCCATTCAATTTGACTTAACACAAATCTAGTATCCTCAGCTTTCTTTGTTTGCAGAATCATTTGATTTACCTTAGGCCTGAAGATAGATAAAATAACAGGTAAACATTGGATACAGAAACAAACCATAATCCCTATAAAACAAAATAGAACAACCATACAAAATAACTGTTTCAACCATCCAAAATTGGGAAGCCAGGAAGTTAACCAGGAAAAGTCTAAGCCAGATGATTCTTTCAACGTCTCTGTCAATCGTTGTAAGGCACCAATTTTGTCTTCAATTAGCACAGAATTATCAGTGAGGTTGAAGCAACACATTCCTTTTAAGGTTTCACACCCCAGATTGTGTCGTAACAAGAGATAATCTATAGCGGCTCTATTCTCTAAGACAGCGTCCCCCACTTATATATATCCTGATATGTATTTTCCTTATCTACATCTTTCAGCATAGTATAATTTTGTAAAATTTTCAAAGGGGTAGGTACTGCAATTAAGCATGAGGTAAAAACCAGGTGAGCATTGATCCCTCCCGCTAAGCAGAAGTCCGTTCTATTTAATATTTCCCGGGCCAGATAAATCCAGACATTTTCCTGAGGGTCAAATTTTTGTTGTAAAAGATTTTCCCCTCCTATGAGTAGGAGTGGACAGATCAGGGCGCCCCACACTAAAACCTTGAACAATTTCATAATAAGGCTTGTAAAACTTGATCAAAGATTGACAAATTATTTAAAGTTCCTTTCTTTTGAATAGGAATTTTAAGTCTCTTATTGGCTCCACCTTCCACTGTTCTCTGCCTCCGGTCCTGGAGTTTGCAGGGGTTTCTTCTTGTTCCGGTCCAGCCACCGGCTTTAGGCGACTGGAATGTATCCAAGTCTTGATTCCTTCGAGCTTTTCTGCCGTCGGGGTCGTTAAAAGTACCCTATATGGGCCCTTCCATCTGGCTCGAAGTGGTTCCTCATTCCAATCTTTTACAAAGGTGTAACTCCCAGGTAATAATCGATTTTCCGGGGCAGGAGACTGGTCCTGTGTCTGCAGCACATCCCGTACCTGCTGATGGATGGAAGACAAAACAGAAACCAAGGACCATACATAATCTCTAATCATTCCCTCCCCTAAAACATGTAACTGTTGTTCAGTACCCATGGGCAGACTCAGAGGGTAAGGCTTACCATACATTATCTCAAATGGGCTTAATCCCAATTTAGAATGTGGTGCGACCCTTACTCGTAACAGGGCCAAGGGTAGGGCCTCTGGCCATTTGAGTCGAGCTTCTTGGCAAATCTTTGCAAGGTGTCTTTTTAAGGTTTGATTCATACGTTCCACCTTTCCACTGGACTGGGGTCTCCAAGGGGTGTGTAAATGCCAGCTGATTCCCAGGAACTCAGAAACCTTCTGAGTAATTTGTGCAATGAAATGTGGGCCATTGTCTGACCCTATTCCTTTTGGAAGTCCGAAGCGAGGTATAATTTCTCATAGGAGTGCCTTGACCACCTCTCGGGCTTGGGCAGTCCGACATGGGAAGCACTTAACCCAATTAGAGAAACTGTCCACAAAGACAAGGAGATATCTCATCCCCTGTTGCCGGGGTAATTCAGTAAAATCCACCTGCCATTCTTCTCCTGGCCCAATGCCTATTCTCTGATGTCCTGAAGTTTCTTTGTTATTCGGGGTGCCAGCCGGCATATAGCTTCTTTTCTTTCAGGCAACAGGGCTTTCTGACCAGGCTGTAATTCAAATCCCAAGTATGTTACTTTCTGGGACATGGGCTGCATTTTTCTTCTGGATACTCGGTATACTTCTTGACCCAGAAAATTAAGGAGGCAAATTGTTCCTTCCAGGCAGCTTGCTTCGGTGGTGGCTGTTAAAAGCAAGTCATCCACATATTGCAAAAGAGCACAGGACAGTGGCAGTTTTAGCCTGCATAAATCCTTGCTTAATGCAGTGCCGAATAGGGTTGGGCTGTTTTTAAATCCTTGGGGTAAAACAGTCCAGCACAACTGAGTCTTAATGCTAGTATCTGGGTCTTCCCATTCAAATGCAAATATTTCCTGAGATCCCCTCTCTACCGGTATACAGAAGAAAGCATCTTTTAAATCAATAACCGTAAACCAGTTATGATCTGGGTTCAAAGCAGATAGCAAGGTGGATGGATTAGGCACTACCGGGTATATACTCACAACCACTTTATTTACAGCTCTCTAGTCTTGGACGAAATGATATTCATTACTCTTAGGCTTTTTCACAGGCGAGATGGGTGTGTTAAAAACTGATGTACATTCACAGAGAAGGCCATACTCCAGGAACCATTCAACTAATGGCTTCAGTCCTTTCCTGGCTTCCATCCGCATTGGCTATTGTTTCACACATGGAGGCTGGGCCCCTGGCAAAAGTTGAATCTTCACAGGGTCAGCATTTTTAGCCTTCCCGGGTCGGTGACCTGCCCATACCCATGGAACAACAGCATCGAGCAGGGTTTGAGAAATATCTGGTGAACTTTCCTCTCGGAGAAGGCTGAGAAGGCAAGCCTTCAGGTGCCACCCCTTTTCAGGAGGCACTGTTAAAAACATTTGCCCATCCTGGAACGACAACGTAGCTTGCAGTTTACAAAGGAGGTCTCTCCCTAAAAGGGGAACGGGGCAGTCTGGCATGTACAAGAATTGATGGGTAACTTCGGCCTGCCCAAGATTACAGGTCATTGGCTGTAGGAAGGGTTGTGTTACTGCCTTCCCTGTAACCCCTACCACCGGCACAGTCTTTTTACTTAAAGGTTTCAGTTTTTGAGTTAAGACAGAATAGGCAGCACCCGTATCGACGAGAAAATCTACCAATTCATCTCTGTCCCCTAGTTGCATTTTAACCAGAGGCTCGTCAGGCGACACTGGGATCTGGGTTATCTTTCCCTCCCGGGCCTCCGGTCCCCTTCAATCTGAATCCCTTCCAAAAGTGAACAATCCACTGCTCTCCTCTTTTTCTTTTCACCTTCACCAACTTTCTGATAAGGGCATTCCCACTTCCAATGTCCTTTTCGTTTGCAAAAGGCACACTGATCTTTCTCTAATGGACCCCGTCTCTGAGGCTGTCTCCAGGATCCCTCATCTCTAGGTTTTCCCGTGATTGCAGCTGCCACTAGGGCTGCCTGCATTTTCATCTTTCTCTCCTCTTTCTTGTCCTGTTGCTTTTCCTGAACACTTTCTCGGTTAGTAAATACTTGGTAAGCAATGTCTACTAGTTGGGAAATAGGCATACCTGTTGCTCCATCTGTCTTCTGCAATTTCTTTCTAATGTCTGGTGCACTCTGACCTATAAAGATCATATTTACCATGCGAGCGTTCGATGCATCCTTCGGATCCTCACGAGTGTATTGCCTGAAAGTAGTGTAAATTCTTTCCAAAAAAGCACTCGGGGTCTCATTAGTCTCCTGCCAAACCTCATACACCTTACTGAGATTTTGAGGTTTTTTCACAGCATCTCTCAATCCTCGGAGGATATATTCTCGATAGGCACGGATGGAGGTCATATGTTGGTCTGGTTTCCAATCTGGCTCCTGGATGGGGACATGATCGTCTCTATTTCCTTGCAGGTTCCCTGCAGTAATTTCCTTTTCCACATACTCACGAGCTTTGTTCACTACCATTCTCCTTTCCTCTGGTGTCAACAGGATATCTAAAAGAGACTGAACATCTGCCCAGGTTGGGTTATGGGTTTTGAAAATCATTTCAAACAGGTTTTGTACCTTTTCAGGATTTTCTCTCCAGCTGGAGTTATTGTTCTTCCAATTATACAAATCTGATGTAGTGAACTGAACATGCACAAAGGTTCGACAGTAGGTTGGCTCACCGTCATCTTCGAGAGGCCCGGGTACCACTTGTTCTCTTAGGGGAAATACCCCATTTCCCTTCCCACAGCCAGGATCAGATTCCCTGTGATGTTTTCCCTTAACCCCGGAGTCTGCTCCTAACTGTACTCTCCACCCACCTCCTGGGGTTATATCAGGAGAAGGCGGGGATTCTGGAGATTGCCAAGCACCTGACGGCCATGGTTGGCGCTGTTCCAGATCCCTGGGTCGGGGACTATTCCCAACTTCTGCCTCGGCGGGGGGGGGAAGAAGCAGGAAGAGCAGATGCCAACGAGGAATCAGATGAATCAGGAGGAGGAGGGGGAAGAGGAAGAGAATAAGGTAAAGGCAGTGGTGGGGGGGAGCCTCCGGCTCCAGACAGTCCAGGACAGGATTTGCAGTTGGTCGAGCTACAGCCATCTCACAGATCCCAATCCCCTCCCCCAATCCACATTCCTCCAAAATCCTCTTATCTCTACAAAGAGACATAAACGCTTGCGCATACATCAATTCCTCCCATTTACCATTCTGCCGGCAGAACAAAATCAATTGCAAGATGGTATTATAATTAACACTTCCCTCCCTAGGCCAATATTCTTGATCATCTAGCTGATAGCGTGGCCACGCAGTTTCACAGAAGAATTTAGCTTTCTTCTTAGTCATAGGATCCCCACCAAACTCTGCCCAATGTCCCAATACACAAGAGAGGGGGGGTACATTTCCTAACCTTACTGTTAATAGTACCCATCTCAGGGCTGCCTTCCCGGTTCTGACCGTCCAACTTACCTGGGATCCAGGGATCTGTTCTTAGTCCTCGTCCTCACAGAGGAAAAATCACTGGTCTTGGACTCGGGCCACACAGAATACTTACAGAAATAATCCCAGGCAGACCTTACTGACGGTAGGTCTTATGCCCTTTCTACCCTCTCACCCAGGTGCCTGTTACTGATACTTTCACTCTGTGGCGTTGCACCGTTAGGCTACTGCCGCCTCAGCGATCCAGCTCCTCCTGAAGCAAAAGTCTCACCGGGAAAAGAAATCCCGGGGCGCGCCTGACATTTGATAAGGAAGAGCAAATCAGCTGGTTGTCAGCTAGTCCGGGCAAAGCTTATCTACAGCAGTCCCATCTGGGTCGCCAAAAACTGTTAGGCCCCAGCTTAAGTCTGGGTTCGTGCCCGGTATGCAAAGGCCAATAAAGATACCAGGGGTGAAAGTATAAAGAAGATTTATTGCTAGCAATAAAAGGTGCAAGCGGAATAATTTCACAGAACAAGCACACTAGATTTCAAAAACTAAGCCCTTTTATACAGGAGTTTTTAAACCTTCATAAGCATCCTTATTTGCTAATTGGCTATAAAGGAGTGACGCAAGGAGTTCTTTACTGAGCATGTCTCTATACCTGTGTTTTAGCTATGTATCTCATTAACATACATACATGTTTCATTAGCATATCTTTTGCCCACCTAGGGGTGTGATTTTTAGTATTTTAATGAGCTCTTTGGCCTAGTACTCTGATTCTGCTTTTGTTTTCAAGTCCCCTTTATCTAAGACTGTGTCTTCCTTATCATTGCAGATGGGCATTCGTCACATAACATTCACTTTTGCTTAGGCTTTGCATAGTAGTTTCTAGGTCAAACCTCACACGGTCTGGGGTCAGGGAAGTGGGTTAAAGTCACCTTCCCCTGAGTACAGACCTGCCCTGCCCTGCTGGCTTACTTAGTGCTGTCTGTGACTGTGTACTATAAATCCCATAGGCACCTGGAATCAGGAAGAGGAAGTGATGAGCAATCCTGAAGAGTCCTGCTGCTGTGATTGTGGACTGTAAAACCTAGAGACCTTGGGGGAGCAGGAAGAGGAAGCAACCATACAGTCCATGCTGGCTATATGCCATGGAGCTGTGCTTTAGCACCCTCTGCCTTCTGCTTTAAGTCATTACAGGCATGTGGCTGCACTTCCTGAATCAAAAATGAATGTCTGTTTATTTGCTTATTGGTTCTATTTTTGCAGCGGAGACTAACCTGCAAAGACTGAATCAATTCAGCTTCAGGCTTTTTGACTGTCTGTACTTAGCCATTTAGGGAAGAAATAAAACAGATGCTCACACTTAAGCAATTCCTTAATTCCTACTCACAGTAAAAATTAAGAACACGCTGAATATTGTTCTGAGCAATGCTTCCTTAAATTGGGGTGTTCTTAAATGCTGATCACTCATCCTTTTTCTCTGGTATCTCAAAATGAAAGGAGGTAAAAAAAAAATTAAAAGAGAGATGGAATAAAAGGAAACATTTTCTTATACAGTTCATAGTGTGTTTGTGGAGTTTATCATCAGAGGAGGCTATCAAGTCAAAGTGGAAGTGTAGAAGGGTATAAAATGCCTGTATAATTTTATAATCTGTCATAACACTAATAGTTTTGCATAGTGATTGAGGAGTAATCAAATCTCATACTTAAATGTATAGGCTGAGGGTCTCATCTATCGGGTTCGAATCTTTCCTATAGTACCGCTCTCTGAAAAATGTGCTGCATTGCTCATTTTTTATGGCATTTGATGGGCCAAAGGTCTTTTCCAACATTGTGAATCTGTTTGGGTTTTTTTTCTTTGTAAACAATGCATATGAGAATTCTTTGAATTGTTCCTAGTAGAATGGTAGAGAGAGAAATTTCACAGCAAAATGTGTGTAACAGCAAGTGAGAAACTAAAAGCAATGGTTGGCAACCTTTTCAGGTTGCTGGACAAGAATGACCCAGCTCAAGTCAGAGGCAGGTGGGCCTTAGGATTGGCCTGCAGCCACCTCTTCTCCCAGTGGTGGCAAAGGGAAAGTATCCATGGCTGCTGCTGCTGCTTCTTCCCATGGCATCATGGGGAGAGAGACTGGGTGTGTCTACATATGTATTAAATCCAGGAGCAGTTTACTTGTGACTAAATGCTCCCAGGCAGGTGTCTATACATGCAGAGTCTCGGAAGTAGACTTTCTGCTCCTGGCAGAAATCTGTTCCCACCCCTGGTAGCCCTGAACTGGTCCTCTGCAGTATCCAGGGGCAACTCTAGGCTCCCCTTGGCTGCTAGCCCAGAAGGTTGGCAGGAAGCACCAGGCCGGGAGACTGGCGTCCGCATGCCAAGGCTAGGACATTGCTTCTCAATCCCACAGGGCTACCTGCTTCTGGGGCAGAAACTATTTCTCCCTCCCTTGGCACAGGGAGCTCCTGGTCCTGGCACCCTGATTGAGGGCAGGTGACTTGGAAAGAGTTTCCAGAGTGGGGCAGGTCCCAGCCACCTGTCCCAATCCACTGGTGGGGCAGCTAGTAGGGGGACGCAGCTGAGTATGGATTCTCCACACTGCCAGGGTCTCCCTGCTAGCTGCCCCACTGGTGGATCAAGGAAGGGGCTAGGACCAGGCCCATCTCAGTAGCTCTTTCCAAGCCCTGTACCTTAATCACCTAATTGGTGCATGGGGCTGGGACCCACCTTTGACCAGGACAGTTCCCAACCCCCACTCCACAACTGATGGGGTCGGGGAAGGACAGCCTGTTTCCTGGCCAGCTCTGTAATCACAGAGTTGGGGAGGGAATAGGTTCCTGCTTCCCAGCCAGCAGAGAGTTCCAAGCCCCTGCTCCATGATTGGGGAGTGGCAGTTGGGAGATAAGGATCTCCCAGAACTGGCCCTGCAACCACAGAGCTAGTGCTGGGAGATGCTTGCTCCCTGTTCACAATGGGAAGTGGGGTCTGGGAGATAAGGACTTTCCAGCCCCTGCTCCCTGATTATGATCTCAGAGAGGGGGTCAGGGAGCTTCCTGCTTCTGGGGCAGGGGGACATAATACCTTCCCAGGCTCCAGTGGCAGAGCCTTCCACAGAAGCAGGCTGCTCCCGGCGGCAGGGAGCAATCTCGTGCCCCCTGCAGCTTGGCTAATTGGGAACACATTTGCTCCTAGTCAGGTGTCTACACAAGCACTACTGCACAGTAAGTAATCACAAGTAAATTTGATACTTGCATTTGAAGGAAGCAAATTTACTCAAGATTACAGCAGTTTACTTGTGTAATAAACATGTGCATGTGTCAACATGTATGCTTACTGTGCAGTAAGCTGCTCTACTGTGCAGTAGAGGGTCTCCAGTAGACACACCTACAGTGGCTGAATCCCCTTCGTCCATCCACCACCAAAGCCCCACATCTGTGGCCCAGATCAGATGACTTCATAGGTCAGATCTGTCCTCCAGACCATAAGTTTCTGACCCTAAAGGCATTATCTGAAAAATTGAAAACATCTCTGAAATTCAGTATGCATTCTTATTGGTCTAACTACTTGTGCATTCACCAGAATGGTCAATTGTGAAAAATAATAGTGTTGGTTATGTGAATAACATTTTCTAAAATGTTAGATGGTAGGCAGGGGATGAATTACTTAAGATATGCAATCCATTTGTGAGTACAAGATTTTTTTTTTATATTACTGTTGCATTTTTTTCTGGAGCCTTGTTAGGTTTCAAGTTTTGACTGCTACAAGATAATGCCACTTTCAAAAGTTTTGTAGCTTCTTTGTTAGGAGAGTTTTCCAAGTATTCACCCTAACCTTTCCTTTTCTTTGTGATGCCTTTTGTGTAGGGATAGTCTTCTTTAAAAAAGTGCATGAACAAAGAAAAATCATATAAAAAAATGTAGAAGACAGCATATGTAATCTGCAGAAATCCGACAGAATTTGAACATAGTGAAATACCTTTCATGATTTTTGTTTTATCAATCATGTAATGCAGAGCTTGATTCTCAAAGCAAGAAAATATTAAGAAACTTGATGCTAACCTCTGCTCTGGAACACCTGAATTCATATCTATTGCAGTGTAAACAATACTCAGGTTCTCCAACCCCTAATAAAACAACTTATAATCACCATTGTTGAAACATTTTTAACAGTTCCAGCTCAGGAAAATTGGTACAAGATTTCCTCAGGTTGGGATAGACTTTAGGCAGGAAAATAAAGAAACCATATCTGAAATATACATAATTCTCAGGATTGTTTCTATGCACAGGTCATTCCTGGGCATATGGAAAGTAGGATGAGCTAATTTTGAACATACTACAAATGTTTGTTATAAAATCACCAGTCTTAAAACTTATAGCATATTAATCACTTTGAAAATTTGGGACAGACCTTTTGGTGTATTGGGATGGAAAGAGACATTTTTATGCCACCATAATGATCTTTATGGCAGCACAAAGCAAAAGCAATAGATATCCATACCCTTTTCCCCACCACAAATGCCAAAATGTGTTGCTGTGACAACAGGTAGTAATGATTTGTCCTGCTTTATTGTGGCAAACAACTACTTGACTTATAGCAAGAGACCATGGGCAGTTAACATTGCCCACACTTTCCAGCTGTCTCAAGCAGAGTTTAAGGGGCCTGGGCCTGCACACTCTAAGAATTCCTGTGCAGAATCATGCTCTTCCAACACTGGGAACACCTTCCCAGCTATCCTCGCTTACATAGACATGCCATAGAGATTGTTGGGCATCTCTAAGTGGACAGCATGTTACCCATTATCCCACATGATCACTGTGTGGGATAACAGGCAACCTGTGTTTCAGCCACTGAAGCAGATCAACTATGTTGGGGCACATTTCAACACAGCTGATCCACTTCATTTGGAAATGTCTATTTATATCCTTGGCTACACTAATACCTATGCACCCGATTCTCCATGGACTGAAAGCCCATATTCATATATTTTTGTGTTTAGATGGGACATAAAACAACACAGATCATGGCTATCTATTATCTAATCTGTCAATACTGCTGAAAAGCTTCAAATGTCATAGGTTTCCTTATGCTTTCTCTTTTAAAATAAACTTTCATAGATTCATAGATTGTAGAGTCGGAAGGGACCACAATGGATCATCGTGTCCGACCCCCTGCCCCTGGCAGGAAAGAGGACCGAGGTTAGATGACCCCAGCCAGGTGACTATCCAGCCTCCTCTTGAAGACCTCCAAGCTAGGTGATAGCACCACCTCTCTTGGAAGCCCATTACAGATCGTGGCCAACTTTACTGTGAAAAATTTCTTCCTAATAGCTAACCTAAATCCACTCTCAACTAGTTTACACCCGTGATTCCTAGTCACTCCCTGGAGCGCCTTACTAAACACCGCTTCCCCTATTCCCCATTGACCTCCCCTAATAAATTTATAGGTGGTGACAAGATCTCCCCTCAGCCGTGTCTTGTGAAGGCTGAAGAGATTCAGCTCTCTCAACCTCCCCCCGTAGGGTCTATCACGAAGGCCACTAATCATGCGAGTGGTCCTCCTCTGGACCCTCTCGAGATTCCCCATGTCCCTCTTGAAGTGTGGTGCCCAAAATCGGACACAGTACTCCAACTGTGGCCTGACCAGTGCCACATAGAGGGGGAGCATCACGTCCTTTGATTTATTAGTCATGCACCTGCTAATGCATAACAAGGTGCGATTGGCCTTGTTGATGGCCTTGTTACACTGCCAGCTCATGTTCATCTTGGAGTCAATTATGACTCCAAGATCCCTCTCTGTCTCCAAGCTGCTGAGAAGGACACTCCCCAACCTATAGGTGTGCTGAGGGTTCCTCCTTCCCAGGTGGAGTACCTTACATTTATCTTTATTAAATTGCATCCTATTTCTCTCTGCCCATTGATCCAACCTGTCCAGGTCAGCCTGAATCTGCTCCCTGCCCTCTGGTGTACTAACGTTGCCCCACAACTTGGTATCATCAGCGAACTTGGAGACGGTGCTCTCCACGCCCTTGTCCAAATCGCTGATGAAGATATTAAATAATATCAGTCCGAGGACCGAACCCTGCGGGACCCCACTGCCCACCTCCCTCCAGGCCAAGAAGGAACCATCTACCACCACTCTCTGGATGTGGTCCCTAAGCCAGTTGGCCACCCACCTGACCATGTAGGCATCCACTCCACAGTCTGCTAGCTTCCCAATGAGGATAGTGTGCAAAACTGTGTTGAAGCCCTTCCTAAAGTCCAGGAAGATGACATCAGCCTCAGCTCCTGAATCCAGGCAGTGTGTGACCTGGTCATAGAAGGCTACAAGGTTTGTCAGACAGGATCTACCTATGACAAACCCATGCTGGTTTCCCCTCAGCATCATTTCCCCTGCTGGGCCTACATAAATGTGTTCTTTGATTATTTTCTCTAGCATTTTCCCAGGAATACAGGTAAGACTGACTGGTCTAAAGTTACCCAGCTCATCCCTTCTCTCTTTCTTGAATATGGGGACCACATTGGCCCTTCTCCAGTCCTCAGGGACCTGGCCAGAGCACCACGAGTGCTCGAACAGCTGTGCCAGTTGCTCAGCTATGACACTAGCCAATTCTTTCAGCAGCTGTGGATGGAGGTCATTTGGGCCTGCTGACTTGTACCCATCCAGCTCCTCCAGGAACTCCTTAACTATTTCACAACTAACCGTAGGCGGACTGGTGCCATGTAGACATCTGTCAATGATTAAAGTGGGGGAATTGGCTTGGTCGGTACATAGAAATATTGAAGCAAAGAACTCCTTGAAGAGCTCTGCTTTTTTCCCTGTGTCAACCACCAAATGTCCTGATTTGTCCTGCAGGGGCCCTATGTTGCTCTGAGCTTTCCTTTTGCCCACTGTATACCTGAAGAAGGACTTTTTATTGACCTTGATTGTTGAAGCCAGCCTGAGCTCATGCCCTGCCTTGGCCTGTCTAACTGATTCCCTGCAATAGCGCACCAGGGAGATATATTCCTCCTTGGTGGCTGGTCCCTGCTTCCATTGCCTATACATCTCTTTCTTTGCCCCTAGACTCTCCTGGAGTTTCCTGTTCAGCCAAGAGGGCTTTTTTTGCCCCCTTACCTCCCTTCCTACATAATGGGATAGACTCCTTTTAAGCCCCAAGGATCACTCCCTTGAGATAGTTCCAACCCTCCTGGATCCCCATATGCTCTATGTTCTTCAGTTGCATCCCCTCACTAATTAGCCTACTAAGCTTGCTAAAGTTGGCCCTTCTGAAGTCCAACACCTTAGCCCCATTAGTTACTTTACCCACCCTTTGCTAGATAGTGAACTTGACCAAGTGATGGTCACTATCTCCCAGGCTACCATGAACTTGCATGTTCCCCATGAGATCATCCCCTGCTGCTAAGAACAGGTCAAGCAAGGCGCTACCTCTGGTGGGACTAGACACCACCTGGGTTAGGTGGAGGTCCTGCATACAGTGTAAGAACCTCCATGAGCGGCTTGTTTTGGCTGTCTGCTCCTCCCAGCAGATATCTGGGTAGTTCAGATCTCCCATGACCACCGCCTCCCTTGCCTGTGTGGTGTCTGCTAGCTGCCCAGAGAATACATCGTCTAGCTCTTGATCCTGATGAGGAGGCCTGCAGTAGACCCCCACAATGAAGCCCTTTTCCCCTGGCCCCCCCGGATCCTGACCCACAATGCCTTGGTGTTCCCCTCCTCCACCCCCGCCTTAATGGTGGGAGTTGTAAACTGCTCCTTAACATAGAGTGCTACCCCCCACCTTTTTTCCCCACTCTGTCATGCCTATACAACCTATACCCCTCAATGCCCACCGCCCAGTCGTGTGTAGAATCCCACCATGTTTCGGTTAGTCCGACTAGGTCATACTGGGTGCTAGCAAGCAAGAGTGCTCTTGCTTGTTCCCCAAACAAGCAGGGATCTCAACTTTAAAAAATGAGATCCCTGTACCTCATAGAATTCTTGTTGGAAGAATTTTCATTTTCAAACCTAACCAAGATTTTAATTATCCCCCAAAACTGTAGCTTCAAGTGGTGTGGTGCCATGTATATCTTTAAAAAATCTACAAATATTCATGAAGTAAATTCACAACAGAGTAATTAAATATGCAACAGTACAGACTTATAATAATTTGGTATGGTGACATTGGATAGACCCATTTTAATTATTACTTCCAAATGACCATGTCAGTCCACTCAGCAAAATGTAGTTTAATAAATCAGATATGAGCACTGAAGTGGAATATCTACCTGATAGATGCTTCAATATTAAGTTATGGATGTGAAGTTATAAAAGGCTACAGCTGGCACTTCACAATCTCTAACAAACTGTGCTGTCAGTTGAACATCACTTTGAAAGGAACAGAATTCCTTGCTGCTTTTGGAAAATGAAAGCAGGCATTTTTAATATGAATCTTGATAACTAAATGTCCACCAATCAGTATGCCCAAGCATCAAGCACATCAATACCAAAGACATTTGGCTCTTTGAAAGATAACGTTGATCCATACAGTTGAATGAACACATCAACTACTTATTGTTAAAACTGAATTCCAGCAGATATTAAAATCAAAATCTAGTGTTCACGAAAATCTAATCCAATAGGCTGGAGTCTCTCAAAAATTTTCCTTTTTTTGGTTTAACAGGTCATGGGTACTGATAAGAAAGGGGTATTTAATTGTGTTTCTATTTTAAATAGAACAGGGAAAACAATCTCTGAAATATATATAACATATATTATAGTTTCTACCACATCTGTACAATGGAATTTACTTTTAAAATATACCTAAAGTAAGTTATGAATACTTCATACAACAAATTGGAACTCCCTGATTTTAATAGATTCACCGAAGAAGTGCCAGCTAAATACAAGCTGATAACTTTGCTCTGTTTGATGACATAGGGCTTGGTTTAAATTGCAGGCCTGGCTCACTAGTATCATGGCCTGAACATAGCAGGGGCAGTCATTTTTACACCCAGATTATGGTGCCTCCTGGACCCATAATCAGGCCATGATACTAGTGATCGATAACTTGCCTGGCATTCTGGCAGCAGTGTCTCAGTGGTGCCCATAGCCAACAAAGGGTTGCAAGGCAGGCGGGCGGGGATGGGGGGGCTAGAGCATGAGCAGCATTGCTTGCATGTGGCAGGGCTCCAGCCCACCTAAACTTGCCCGGTATCGCAGTGCTGGGGGCTTGATGGCACCTGCAGCTCACAGACAACAAACTCACAATGCTGGGTGAG
Organism: Alligator mississippiensis; assembly: GCF_030867095.1. Classification (NCBI taxonomy): domain Eukaryota; kingdom Metazoa; phylum Chordata; order Crocodylia; family Alligatoridae; genus Alligator; species Alligator mississippiensis. The sequence goes on from NC_081828.1 coordinate 105,877,769, forward strand.
TTTGGCTGGCTTGCCCCCCACAAGCTCCTCTCCCTCCTACCCCACATGCTAGTGATGCTGCCACTGCTCCAGCTTCCACCCACCTGCCTCACAGCCCTTTGTTGGCTATGGGCATATTGTGGCATTTCCTTTCAAACTGCATTTTTGTGAAAAATATTTAATTTCCTGATTTTCATGGAAAAAATGCAAGATCACAAAATAAGGCCCAGATTCCTTTTGTTTGTATTATTTTTTTAACTTCTCCCATCTTCTGTTTTTATTTAGGTTGCTCACATTAGGGTGTTAATTTAATGCTCCATTCATCTGGCACCATGTTGCTCAGGAGAATTATACATTATCTTTCAATACAGATAAAATATTATCTATTGTTTTAACTTGAGTTAGAGATTCTGTTTAAAAAATAAACTCACTTCCAGGCTAGAATTTTATTTTCCTAAGCACCAGCTAAACATAGTGTTTAAGCACAGCCTTACATCTTAGTGAAATCAAAAATACAGGGTAGAATAACTTTTGATTTCTTTTAATACCTGTCATCTTTCTTTATTAAATGAAGTACAGTACAACTGAAATGGTAATAGATTCTGGAACTAGCATGTTCTTCTTCCAGTTCAGAGTCCCTAGCAAATTCCTATGGCTTTTCTGCCAGAAGTGTTCTGCCAGATCAAACTGATGGGTTGTCCCATTTCTTTGTATCTTGTTGTTTGAGTGAAATACAAATTGCAGAATACTCTCTGTGAGAGATGAGATATATCCCACAACCCACTCAACAAGGGGAATAGATATTTGCCAGAGGATTGATGGGTAAGCAGAAGTTGGAGACAAGCTTGTCTGTCCTTCTTGTTTTTTTTTTAGAATGAGTAAGAAAATATAGACCTTTGTTTTAAGTAAATAGGACTTCTCTTTACTGAAATACCTGAAGTACCTGACCACTGGAGAAGTTGGGATGGCCCACCTTATTTAAATAGTTAGAAAATCTCTGCAACTAAACAACCAATATACACATACTTTCTTCAGTGCATACCACCACCTTCCATTTGGCTCAACCACTTGATTAAGCTTCTTTTTATTTCCCATATCCTGATAAGTGCATGTCTTATGAATTTATATATCTGGGCTGGGAAACACTGATCCAACTAATCAGAACACTGTAATGTTAGGCTTGCATTCAGTTTAAGCTATTTCCTTCTGTTTATTCTCTTTGTATTTCTTGACCCAAATTGAGTAAATAACTTGACCAGACAGAATACAGATCAAGATGAATTTTGCCACTTGCCCTCCTCTCCCCTTACCCAATATAAGTTCATTACAAAGGGAAGGTTATGAGAGGAAAATCAGAGAGGAGAAAGAGAAGGAAGGAGCAGTGTATGAAGAGGAGGTGTAGGAGGAAGACAAAAAAGGCTTTAGAAAATTGAATATATTTTTAATATATGTTGTAGAGTGTAAGTTTCCTCTCTCAATTTGTAATTGAACTTAAGAACATTTACTGTGATCAATGCATTTACTTTATGGAAGTAAGTTTCTAATTAGCCCTTAAAGTATGAAGACATACTTCCAACCCACATTCATCTCAGTCAAATATTTCACTTATTCTTATAGTTTAAGAACTTGTTTTCTGTCTCTTTTTTGTGCTTCTGCAGCAGAATGTTCTATACTTCTTAAATTGGTATGACATTTTTCATACCAGGAGATGTAGATCCCTTACTTGAGAGGTGGTATTTGTAACCAGCTAAAAACCGTAGGAGTCTCAGTTCCTGAATAAACATAAATGCTGACAGAAAATGAAAATTGAACACTTACTTTTGTCTTCTCTCTCCCCTTGTTAATATCTTAATGCAGAGGAAGCCTTGTCAAGAATATCTAATAGATATAATGATACATCAGGCACTAATGAAAGTGAAGATACTGCACAGTGTGATAATGTACAGTAAGTTGATTTCCTGCTGCAGCTGGGTTGTGATTTGTCTGGCTTTGACAGACTGGTCATTGTGACCACATAGTACACGCTGTTGCTTGGCTACCCTGCAGGAGGGTCAGTTTAATAAACCAAGAGGTAATGATTGGAAACTAAGCAATGTAGCCTTACTGTTCCAGAACTTTTGTGGTTTTACAAAAGATGAAAGCCTTTAATTCACTTTGTTTTGTTTTACTCATGGTGAATGGAAATAGGAACCTGGGCCTCTGGTAGTGTTATGAATGTAACACTAGTAATATGTTCTGTCATATGCAGTGCACTCAGATGAATGCATTTTAAAGGATGTGCCTTCTGTGCAAGAAACCATAAGGTAGATGCACTGACTCATCATAAATGAATAATTGGGAAAGAAATAGACTTGTTAAATGAATAAGTATTTCATGCCTAAAAGAGAAAAAGCAATAGAAATCTGATAAATGAGTACTTTCTCTATGTATTAGACCTAAAAAGATTTCATAAAACCCCAGGACCTTCTGAAATTAATACCCATTCAAGGAATGGATCTGCTAAAAAAAAATACATTTTGCCGCTACCCAGTTATAAATAAAATACAAAAATCTGTCAAAGTGATGTTAGTAATCTCAAATGAAACTAGAACTGACATTAAACTGATTGTATAGGGAAGAATTCCAAATGAGAAAGGGATGTAAATGGGATTGAAATTTTAGAAGTGGCCAAGTACTTCTAAATCCACTAGGTTTCAGCTGAGCTGTGAATACTGAGCACATCTGAAAATGAAATCCAAGAAATCCACTTCTGACCTAAGTTACATTACTGTAAACCAGGGAGTATTTCGCTGCTATTCTCCTTCCTTCTGCATCTTTCTTCTTTATCATTTGTGTTTGCAGCAATACATGGAAAATGTCAGTTCAGGTTAGGACCCATTTCTGCTGGGTTCCATTCAAACACATGTGAAGAGCAGCTCTCTGCACCAAAGAACTTGCAATTTAATAAAGGGTGGAAGAGGAAACAGAAGCACAGAATGGTTAAGTAACATGCTCTTTTTTTAGTCTGCCTTTAGGAAATCCATGGTCACTGGCTTCTTGGGGCATTTATACACATACCTTTTTGTCCCTAACTTGCCAGAGATCTGCTGCTTCAGAGCAGACTCAATTAATTGAGTCTGCTCTGAACATGAGCTCATGTGAACTGTGCTGCACCGCATGCAGTTGTATAAGTGGTGAAATGCATGTCAGTGTTCAGAAAATGGCAGCGGTGTACTTTTGAACAGAAGCACACCACGGTCATTTTCTCACCACTGACATGCATTTTGCTGCTTATACAACTGCAAGTGCTTGCATATGTGAAAATGCCCCTGAATTCCAGTTAAGAACACAAGATTATCCTGCTTTTCCAATGGCAGTGAAATCTTGTTGCTGCTGCAAAGTATGGAGGCTTCTGAGCCTGATTCAACAAAGTAATATGGCACGTGTTCAGCTTTGAGAGCCCCATTAAAGACCAACTGCAATTACTCCCACATGCTTAAAAAATAATATGTGATTAATTGCTTTGCTGGATTAGTGGACAGAATTTGTAAGAGCAAGCCCTAAATGAAAATAACATAACAGAAAGTGACCCACAGAAGATGCTATTATTTCTGATCCACTTACTCCTGTTTTTCAGTTAGATTTATTCTCCTGACCAAGCACAATTTACTTTTGTTGTTTTCATCCTTTTTTTCTTAACTAAAATAATGTTCTTTTTAAGTGCAGTTTAACACTCCTGTTCTTAGTTGCTTATCCTTTCTTGTTCCTTTAAATGACACTTGTATGGCAGAGGGAGAATGAAAAGAGTCTCAGCATTCCTGAATAAGTGTAAGCAACTCCTATGCTATCCTGATAATATTAATTTCTTTGTTATTTTGCCTGAAGACACTCATAACTAGTTCATAAAATTGATGCTGCTTGAAAAGACTTTTTATCGTCTTCTCTCAAAAAACTTCTGTGAATTCTTTGCATGGCTCATCTATTCTCTCTAGCTTCTTCTTAATTTTTTTTTATTGTTGTTCCAAAACTAATAATCTTTGTTAGTTCTCTTTCACTTTTATTCATTAGACTTTTCAATTTCACTTACATATCTGCACATGGGCTTTACTGTGGAGTTGACTAATTAACTCTGCAGTAAAGCGATGCTGTATATATTTGTGCCAGTATTAGGGTGCAGTAAATGAATTAACTCTGCCATAAGATAGTGATGTTGGGGATAGTTCTATCTTATGGTGGAGTCATTTACTCTGTTAAAACACACATGTAGATGCTGACAGGGGCTCGCTGATGCACAAAAACTTACTAACGTGTGGGGGCTGCCTGTCACACACCTCCATACTTTAATACTCGGATGCCCCAACCAGATGCTCCACTGCCACCACCCAGATCCTGGGACTGAATCCCCTGAGCCTGCTGCCAGCCTGGAGCTGCTTTGCCCCAGCTCAAACTGCTGCTGTTCTAGGTGCACATGAGACACTGCACGTGGGAGCAGCTGATTTAAGCTGAAACAGCTCCAGGGTTTATTGAGTTGCCTTAATTGCACATGTAGATGCACCACTGGATAGGAAATTGTGGTACTGCAATAAATTCAAAGGCAAAATATACTGAAGTTTAAACAATAATTAAAAAGTGTACTTTTTACAAACATATTATCAAATCAGAATTCATAAGTGACGATTTTACATGAGAAATTTTCAGTTGATATTCAAACTACATGTAAGCTGCCTCATCAGAAGGCCAAGAGGATGGGGCTTTCTAGTGTCTACATTGGGGAAGGAAGAGAAAAATCTAGATCTGCCAAGTTTCATTCACATCTGATTTAGACTAATGAGTTGTTGGGCTTTTTTCTGGGTTGGTATTTACATTTTGATGTCTAAAGTTATTAAATATTTATCTTTACTTTCTAAAAAGGACCCCACTGAGCATTCTTAAGAGGATCTTACTGACCTTCATATGCATTTTTCAAAGTTCCCTTCTACAGTACAAGCAGGTTATACTAACAGCTGGCAGAAAGGTTACAGCCTGGTACCAGGGAATTCAATCACAAACCTGAACTTTTAGAATGAGTGTTAATTCTAGCCTGGTATAAGGTGTCATCATAGAAAAGTATTAACAGTATTATTAGAAGTAAATTTTGATTGGATTAAGAAGCTAAAGCACAGTTTAAAAAAATATATATAGGGGAGGGTGAGAGTATGTTCCTTTTGAGAGACCAGGAGCTCCAACCTAAGGAGCTCTGTCCAAGAGTTCTCTTTGCTCTGGATTCCTCTATGTGGAGACACACCTATCAGTGACAGTGAAGGAGAACAAACTGCAAAAAGAAGCTTTAGTGACCTAGCAGTAGTGGCAATCGAAGGCTAAATTGATGATGAAGACACACCAGACTATCTGTACAAGAGCAGATTTCATATCAAGAACCAACTGGATTGGCAGAAACTGCAAAAGAAAGAGCTGACTCCATCTTTACGCCTTATAGAACTGACAGTGGAAGGAGGAAAGCAGGGCAGAAACTTACACAGGGTCAAGCTGAACAAGCAGTACAGCCACAGAGCTGGCTTGACAGCAGGTTGTCCCACCCAGTTGTTAAAAAGCTAGCTCCATGTCGGAGCAGGACCTGGTTTAATGATTGTTTCAGTTTTGGAGCAGAGAAGAAGAGAACTACATGCAAATTACCACTGAATGTGATTTATCCTTTGATCAGTGTTTTTAGCAGGCAGATGTTATGATGAGACAAATTTCTGGACACCAGGCAGTCCTTTTTAGACTGAAAAGTAAAAACATGCTCCTAATGTGTTATTTGGGTTGCTAATTGTTTACATACCCTGTGTGTTTTCCTCTTTATTTTCATTTCCCAGAGTTAGAAATAACAGAACAGCTCTGAATGGGGATTCCTCATAGGCACATTTATTTATTTATTTTAACAGTAAATAAATTTAACAGTAAAAAACAGTAGCTGTACATGATCTATTAGATTTTTCTGGGTAATAGATATTCATTATTCAATAGTTGAACTCAGTCATTGGTTCCTCAGGTATATATTATTGTTTCTGTAGTTTGATTGGATGACCTAACAAAAAAGGTTTAGTTTGTGTTCTTTTCCCCTGACTATTGGGATAAATCAGGGTTCACTTACATGAAAATTCACAAAAAAACAAAGTTTCAATCCTACCTTATTCTCCCTTACTGTTCTCTTCTCATGTTTTGCATTGTATTTTACTCATAAGTGCAAAAATAACATAGATGCTCTTTCAATATTGCCAAAAATAATGTTGGAATCTTCATGTGCAATGTACAATGTCATTTTGTGTTATCAGTATCTTGCTTTCCTTCTCTTTTTGCATGTAGTAGGCAATATAGGATCCAGATTAGGACAGTATTTAACTATGTACATGATTAAAAAAAAGAGTTTCTACCCAAAACAGCATGCAACTCACATTAGCTACAACCAAAACATTACAGGTATTGCTTTAACATCTGTTGGCTAATGTCTGCAGTACAATTTAATATTAAATAAATTTTTATTTGGTTGGAATTTCATTGCTTAGTGATATGGTGCCGTCTCTTTCTGGTAAGATACTTTATTCTTTTATTGTGATTGTCAGCTGTCATACACCTATTAAGTCTAAAACATGATGGCAAATCCTGGCAAATCTAGGATGAAGTTCCAATAATGCGTTCAGGTTTCAGTAGGCTAGCAAAATAGCACAGAACTATGAATACCAAGGACTACCACTCCCTCATAAGGAGATAAGATAATATCTGTTTTGATACTTATAAGCTTATGAGTCTATGAAATAAAATATAGTAGTGTCTAATAAATCAGAGCAGAAATTGGCCTCATATCTGTCAATAATTTTTAAAAGTGTTCCTTGGTACACAGGTGTTAAGATATATTCAGGATCATGGGTTTTTTATTAACTCTCTTAAATACAGCATTACTGAGCTGTGTAGTAACACAGTAAAATTACTGTTGAGTAGAAAGGCTCTGAGCCTTGTTTAATCTTTGACATTATAATTTGTAAAAGGTAAAAGGATGTAATCTAGCAGGGAAAAGATAGAAGAGGAAAAAGAATGCAGTGATATCTAAAGGGGTTAAGGAAATTAGAAAGGATTTTAGAGAGAGATTAGAAAGAAAAGAAATAGCAGGAGAAAACACCTTAAATTAATGAGGATTACAAAACCTGAGATACCAAACTGCTTTTTGAAATTAGTCTTTATCAAGTAAAATTAAGGAAAAGTACAGACAATTAGTCCTGGTAATTATAGCCATTGTTTTTTAAAAGGAAAAAATGAACAAATACACTTCATTTAATAAGGCCCTGAACCAGATGAGATATATTTACTAATTAGATAACCTTTTTTCTTATAGAATGACTTTTCTGGCCATGCAATAATTATATTTTAAAAGCCTACATTATATCTGATTCTTGTCTACTTAATTTTTCAGCTACTATCTACTCATTTTATTTCTGAAAAAAAAACACTACTGCCCACTGTATGGAGAGATAGAGGTATGGCTAGACCAAGCTAAAGTTTCTTCTTGATCATGTATTATGAACAATCAAATAAGTGTTGATTCCAAAATCTTTATACTAATGTTCTTGTCAAAGACAGGAGACAGCCCAATTAGCCTAGGTTCCCTATAATATCCAATAGAAGAGAGATGACAAATTTATGGTTTTTAAATTCTCCGGCTGGGTTTCTTTTGAGGGGTGGGGGTTGGGGGGGGTTGGGCTTTTTTGTTTTGTTTTTGCCATTGTGCAAAACAATGCTGGAGCTTAGAATTCCTTATGTCTGCCAACAAAGTGACTTTCGCTAAAGCCTGTTACAAGGAAATTGCACAATGATTGACCATCTAAGCCAGGGGTGGGCAAAATATGACCTGCAAGCCACATCTGGCCCACCAACATATTCAGTTTGATTCACCAACAGATATGATTCTCGGGAGTGGATGGTCACCAATTAATTGGATATGTCGCGTGGGTGGTCAGCAGTTCCATTTGCCCTGTGGAGGTGGGCAGGACTGTTTTTGCCCAGCAGCATCAGGCATCAGCTGTGGACCTGGATGGGGCTTCTGCCACAGAAGGTGGGCAGTGGTGTCATCTGTGGATTCTGCTGATAGGTTCAGGAGACGAGGCACAGAACATGCCTGTCGCAGAGCACTTAGGTGCTCTGCTCCTAAGAAGGGAAAACTGCTAGGGAAGGGACCCTAGCAGTGAGTGAATAAGGAGCCTAGCTGTTGGTTGCCAGGGCAACCGAGCTAACAAGCAATCACACCTGCCAGCAGTCAGCTGACTGTAAGGGGCAGGGCCTGGCCCTTATAAACCCTAGGGGCTGAGGCCAGAATCAGTTCCCTGTTAGCAGCCAAGGAAGAAGGAGCTATTGGTCATGGAATAGAGGAGTAGCCTGAGGTAGGAGTAACATCTGACACTGCTGCGGGATGAAGAACCCCAGTAGGCTTGAGCGTGATTATATCTGGGCAGCTTCTGTTTGTGTTTTAGCCCAGGGGCTTGTGTTTGTGTTGCTGTTTGTTACCGGTGGTTTGGGTGAGGCTATCAGGGGATGGAGGAGGCCTCATAGGGGACCCACAGCAGTATGGGAACCCCAGCGCTAACAAGGGCACAGCATTTGGGGTGCGCAGACCCCAGCCCCAGAGAAGGGGCCAGCATTGTGAAGAAGCCCCAGTGCAGGCACGGTGAGCCCCGGAGAGGGGCGGCATTACTGAGGAACTCTGGAGAGGGGGAATTGCTGAGGAGCCCCAGTGCGGGTGCGGTGAGCCCTGAGAGAGGGCAGCATTACTGAGAAGGCCTGGGAGAGAGGGCGGCAAGCCTGGGGGCCAGAGAGGGAGAGAGAGACTGGGCTGCAGAGAACCTGAGAGCCAGAGAGGGCATGGAGAGAGAGAGAGAGACCGAACAGCATCAGGCACATCTGTGAGGCTTGGGGCATGGTAAAAGGGTGGCTGGAGCCATGCATAGCCCATAAGGCGGGAGTATACAGAATACTTGATACTAGAGAAGATCTAGAAATAGCAGGAGAACCGTGGGCAAGCAGATGAAGGGCAGGCTCCCTATAAAATATATAAGATCAAAGTTGTGTCGGGCGAGAATTGGAGGGTACTAATCGGTAAATTGACATGGTAAAGGAGGCGGTAGGGGAGAGCATGATGACCCAGGTCGCTCTCCTGTTACACTGCTGCTGGTATCCACAGCTGATACTGTCCCTCTCGCAGCTCAGTGGAAGCTCCCACCTGGAGCGCTGACCTGGACCCTGCCACTGTGTCAGTCACAAACCCAGGCAGGAACAGCTGCTGTGCCAGGCAGACATCAGCATCAGATGTGACAGTGCCTCCAGAGCCTGCTGGCTGTGCCTGACATGGAACCTGCCAGTGATGTCATAGCTGATGACCCACCTGCCCAGCATGGCAGCAGCTCTTGCTTGGATTCACAGCTGACACACTGGCAGGTTCTGGTTCAGGGCTCCAGGTGGGAGCTTCCCTTGTGCTGGGTGGGTGGTGGTGTCAGCTGTGGATGCTGCCAGCAGAGGGGGGGGAGGAGAGAGAGAGAGAGATGTGGTCCTTGACCGGTCCCCAAAACTCATTAAGGGGCCTTCCAGCCAAAATAATTGCCTAGCCTTGATCTAAGCCCATTATTCTATGATGTGATCTATACTAGTTTACTGTTTTATTGGCCTTTTGAGAAAGCAATATTTATATTCTTCTCACACTGATGTTAATATTCACTTTTTACCAAGGATCAACTAGCGGATGACAAGCACAGTTGGCAGAAAGGACAGGGCAGGAGTGTCAAAGTAAGCAATATAAGGTAGTGGAAAAATAGGTTAGACAATACTTGAAGAAGTTGGATGTTTTCAAGTCAGCAGGTTTGAACAGGATCTATCCTAGGGTAGTCAATGATTTGGCTGAGGTAATTTTGGAGGCATTTGCTATTATCTTTGAGGACTCACTAAGGTTGAGTGAGATGATTAGGAAAGGGTAAATCTAGAGGAAGGGAAGGGGAAGGGTTAAGAAAGGGAAGATATAACATTTGGTCAGATTACAGGCCAGTCAAGCTGTCTTTGTTAGATCAAGGAATCCATCTGATTCATAGACGACCCTAACATCTATGAATCTGTAACCACCTTGCAGAGAGCAAGGTGATGGGGAACAACCAGCATGGATTCATCAAGAACACATTATGCTTGATGAATGATTGCTGATTTACTTCTATAGCAAGGTAGCAGGCTTTATGGACAGAGATTGTGATATACTCTGACTTTAGCAAGGCTGTGGACACTGTTTCTCATGACATCCTTAATAAAGTAATGAAATACAATCTAACAAAAGTATTGTAAAGTGGATATATACTGTGTTGGGTCATAGGCAGACAAGGTTCCTTGGGTGAATCTGATATCTTTTATTAGACCAATCCAAATAGTTGGAAAATAATTATTAAGCAAGCTTTTGGGTTCAAAAACTTTGTCAGGCTAAGTAAGTTTCAGCAGTTGGTGTGTGCTTTTCCTGGATGGAATGAAAAGTAAAGAAGCCAGCGGCTGGGTTGGTATGCATACAAGACAGGTAGTCAGTGAAAATGTAGATTGAGGAGTCAATGGGTGAGAGGCTGGGGAGGGAAGAGAGAAAGAAAAGGGATGAAAGTGGAGAGATACCTGTGGAGTCAGATGTCAGGCAGGTTATAATGTGTCATAAATCCAATGTCTATATTTAGTCCATGATTTTTAGTATCCAGGAGGTTGATGAAGTGGAGTTCATAGGCTCGTCTCTGGGAAGTGTTTTGTAAGTTTCCTTTGAGGATCAGGACTGAGAGATTGGAGAGAGAGTGGTTTTCTTGTGAGAAATGTGCCCCCACAGGTAATTGGGTATTTCTGTCTTTGATAGATTTCTGATGTACATTCATTCTGGTGCGCAGTTATTGTTTGGTCTCTCCTACGTATTTTCCATCAGGGCATTTAGTGCATTGGATGAGATATTACATTTCTGGAGGTGCAGCTATAAGATCCAGGAATGCTGATGGCTCTGTTGTGGGGTTTAGTAATAGTGGGGGTGGTGGAGATGTGTTGGCAGGTTTCGCATTTCTTGTTATGGCACGGTCTGGATCCTTTTGGTGTGTTCTGGGGTTGAGGAAGTTTGCTTCTGGTGATGAGGTTAACAAGGGTTGGTGCCTGTTTGAAGGCTAGGGTGGGTGGCTCTGGGAAGATCTCTTTAAGAATAGGGTCTCTTTCTAGTATGGGTTGCAATTGTTTGAGGATTTTCCATACAGGTTCAAGGGAGAGGTGATATGTCATAACCAGTGGTGTGCGATTTGTGGGGGGGGGGGGGGGGGGTTCTTCTGTATTGCAGCAGTTCTTCACGTGGTGTCTGGGTGGCTCTTTCAAACATGCGATCTATTTCTCTGGAGGGGTGTCCTTGTTGGGTGAAAGCCTTTTTAAGATTGGTGAGGTGGCAATCCCAGGTGTTCTCTTCAGTACAAATGAGGTGGTATCTGAGGGCTTGGCTGTATATCACAACTTTTTTGGTGTGTTTAGGGTGATTGCTGGTTCTGTGCAGATATGTATGATGGTCTGTGGGTTTATTGTATAATGTGGTCTGTATGTTATCATTCTGGATACTGATCATCGTGTTTAAAAAGGAGATGTTGGTGCTGGAGTATTCTAGAGAAAGTTGGATGGAGAGATGGCAATTGTTGAATTTCTGATGGAACTCAATCAGAGATTGTAGGTTTTCAGTTCAAATAATGAAGATGTCATTGATATATCTTAAGTATAGCAAGGGTTTGATGGTGCAGTTCTAGAGGAAGTCTTCTTCCAGGTGACTCATAAAAAGGTTGGCATACTGTGGGGCCATTTTAGTGCCCATAGCTGTTCCCATCATCTGGAGGAAGTGTTGATTATTAAAAGTGAAATTGTTGTGTGTGAGGGTGAAGTGTATAAGCTCAGTAATATCTTTGGGTCTGTATTCTGGGTTGTAATCTTGTTCCTGTAGATATGTAAGGCAGGTTTGGATGCCATCTTGTGTGGGATGTTGGTATATAGGCTGGTAACGTCCATGGTGGCTAGGAGTGTGTTGCTGGGAAGGTGGTCTACATTTTTAAGTTTCCGTAGAAAGTCTGTAGTGTCTTGTACAAAACTGGCTCTGTGGGTGACGAGCGGTTTTAGGATTGATTCAACGAAACCTGATATTTCCTCAGTTAGGGTCCCATGGTTGGATATGATAGGTCTGCCAGGGTTCCATGGTTTGTGGATTTTAGGGAGCATGTAAAAAGTCCCCGGGTTAGGTAGTGGGGGGGATCAAGGTCTGTAATTTTTCTTGTCTTGATGGAAATGATTTGATGGTATTATTGAAGGGGGGTTTTTGTGAAAAGGGGAGTAGGATCTTTTTGTACTTCTTTGTAGTAGGTGGTGTCAGAGAGCTGTCTTTTGGCTTCCTTTATGTAGCCTTCATGGTTTAGGATGACACTGGCTCCTCCTTTATCTGCTGGTTTTTATTACTATTTGGTGGTCAGATCATAGAGATTCTATGGCCTTTTTCTCTGGTAGAGAGAGGTTGTTATGGTGGCGTGTGTTGCTGATTATTTCATTGTTCATTCTTTTCCTGAAGCAGTCAATGTAGTGGTCAAGGTTACGGTTTCGTCCACTGTGAGGTGTCCAGTCTCGCTATAATGATAATTAAGAATTGGAACATATGATTTAGACAGAGGTGATCCTGCCTTGAGCAGGAGATTCGACTAGTTAACCAGCTGATGTCCCTTCTAGTCCTACTTTGCTATGATTTGATGGCTGTAATTGAGAAGATTAAAGAAGTTAGTAGAGTTACATATGCAACTCTCCTTTACCCAAAAGTTTTTCAGAATATTAATCAAGTAATCAAGCTCCCTAATGTATGGGCTTACCATATAACTGTTTTTTTATAGTTCTTTTCTTGTTTGAGCTAAATGCAATACCAAGAGTTCCTTCAAGACTTTTGTTGAAAAAAGCATAGACTACAATAATTTTAGTAAGCTAATAATTAGTTTTCCTTGAAGAAGCATATGTTCTCTTGTTGCTCTCTATTAGTTTGACACACAACTTACAAAGCTACTGTCCAAACTATTTCACCTTATACTGAACTCTTTTCACAAATTTCCTAAACACAAATTTAACTAGAATGCCCTAGGTTAAGATGATTGCATTAGCACAAGAGAAGGATAGCATAAAGACTGTTATCAGATAATGAAAAATATCCTCTCTCTTTCTCCTTAAGGAGCCAGCTCTCTTATCTTATTGGCATTTTGTGTAGTCACAATGGCATGGAGAATCAAATGTGAAAGTTTTATTTGGTATATGGTCAAATCTGTCATTTGACTCATGAGACAGGACTTGTAATACAAAATTAAAACAGCATTATCAGATATGTTCTTCATGGAACAGCACTACCAATACAAATACAGACAGCTAGAGAGAGACTTGGAGATCTTAAAGTTCAGCATAGTGGAAATGCATGATATGCCCTGCATTATTAAATGTCATCTTTGAAGAAATGCATGTAAGGGGAAATACATTATTCCTATGCCAGTTGTGCTATGGTCTTGTCAGGAATGGGGAGCTTTCAGTCTCAGAGGACAGAATCCTTTAGATGAGACTCAATGACCTTATGAGATCCGCGTGTTATATATCAGTTCTCTTTATCTTTTCAGAGTGTGAAAAGTTCTCAACACCTGTCTTGACCCTGTCCTTTATGGGTTCACATGCATCTGTCTAATGTAATATACTCATGCATACAGACTGTCCCTTTTTCTATATACAGAACTCCCTCAATGTCATGTACCCAACCACTTTTTGGACAGGCAAACAGATGTGTATATCAGCTGGAACTTGGGTGACATTAGTTGCAGTTCTGGCTGAACATGTGGCCTGGATCTCTGCTGCTTCTTGTTATCTTAATCTGAATTTCACCTATAAGAGCTGGGCAAAGGAGGAAGTAGCTGAATTGTAAGTGCCCCATAGACGAACTGTGCAGAGAATGGGGGTGGGGGTGAATGGGTTTTTCCCTACTACCCTTTCCGGTGTTTGTATTTCTTCCAATCTCAGAGACTGTTGGGGAGAGCAAGTGAGGTGTCATCCTTCCTTCCCATAAGGTTCTGCTGGAGAAAGTGGGAGGATGGGTTAGTACATCTAGGCTACCAGGTAGCAACCCTTCCAGTCTGCTTCACCTCAGTAATTTTGGGCTCAGTTCTGTCCGACAACCACAGTTCTCTCAGGCCTTTCTTCCCTGGGGAAGATGAGTCTGACTTAGCAACGGATCCAGACACAGCTCTCAGATTGGTTCCTATTAGTACTATGCTTCATTTTAGTGAGTGTTAATCTTTGTTAGCAACTAGGTCATGGGGAACCAGGGAAGGTCACCTGGTAATCAGATGAAGTCCAGGAACTGGGTTCAAGGGGAACCAGGAGTCTAAACTAGAGTTCCAGATAAACTGGGCATCAAATCCAGAGTCAGGGTGTAACAGGAGTCCAAACTGGAGTTTCCAAGAAACCAATCAAGGGACACATGTCAAGAGCAAGCACCAGAGTCTTTGCTCAAGCCATATGCTGCTGCCGGGGTAGGCATTTAGGAGCTGGAGCAGATAGAGCCTCTTGCTTGCAGCCTCATGGGATTGGTTGCTCTGATGAACCAGTTGAGCTCAAGACACTGATCAAAGTTTGCTGCAGGTGGGGCTTTCTTCCCTGTAGCCTCAGGGGATGGATTCCCTTGATTTGATTGGGACATGCTGGGTGCTGGGTCCTAATCTGAGCTCATTCCAGTTCCCAAATTAAGTAATATAGTTTTGTTACAGTTTGATTGGTACTGTGCCTCTGCTGCTACTTGTTCAGCCCATCCCCTATCTCGCCCTCTCACATTCTTGAAGACTACAAGCAGTAAGATTCTATGATTCTGCAAACATTTCCACTGTTTGCACAATCCTCATAAATAAAAGCAATGATCACTGATTTCTTCTCATCAGGTCTAAGCAGGATGTCTAATTTTAACTGAAGTTTATGCCAACGTGCAAGTTATGTACAGATATGCAAATTGCTTACTGCACTATTTGCATAAAATGTAGTGCATGGAGTAGCATACATTTGGCAGTGATTCAGGCACCCTAAGAAGAGCTGAGGGGAGGTATAGCTGTTCTCTCTAACCTTCCCTTCAACTATGGGACTATGGCAGGAATGAATTGTACCTCATATAGAGTTAGTCGGGGAATCATTCTGTTTTCTGAAGCTTCCTCTGGCCTGTGGTGGCAATGTATAATGCCCTGTCCCTCACTGAAGGCTAAGTAATATTTATATACTCTGGCTCTTTTTAATTGCAAGATAACCACTTGATTCTTTGGTTCGTTCTCCCTTAACAGAAACCATTCTCAGACAGTCTTTCCCCTACCCTGCTATCAATTGTGCCTTTATACATGGAAGAGACAAGCAGTTGCAGCTTTAAAGTGGTCTGTTAGCATCTGGCTGCTAAAAGTGTTCTGACTGATAAGTGTTTTACCTCATGTTGTTTTTTTTTTCACTTATTTTTCTGTTATCTTTAATTCCCAAGGAGACAGCAGGCCCCTAAACTCATATATTACTGTCTGAATGCTAGCAAATGCTGAGTTTTTAAAGGTGACTTTTAACGTTATTTATATATGACGGAATGTGAAATGTACTTTTCTTGTCCTGTCTGAAAGGGTTGGCTGTCCTTTTGAAGATAATAAGTGAAATTCTGTACTTAATTAAATTTTGCCTATATATTTGCTGAATGATGTAATAAGGTAATCTGGCTTCAGTGACTCACTATGCATTAGCACCAGTTTAATTGTGAAAAGAATTTGGCCAATGAGTTGCTCTATGGAAAAAGTCCTGAAATCAAAATTAGAAACATGACATGTGTATGTCACTAAAAAGAACCTGCTTTCGTTTCAGTGTTTCTTGTTTAGTTTGCCCATTAAATATTATCAGAAATGGCTAACCACACAAAGAGAGAATTCTGTTTTCTCCATGTAAAGTTATTTTTTTTTTTTAATGCAAATCCTAAATTGTCAATACATGTCTTCTCCATGAAGATACAGATCTTTTGAGTTTTCATGATTTCCAAGGTGTGTGTTGAAACTGTTTTGCTTACTGATTTTTATTTTTCAAGCAATTCGGATTTGGTGCTTGTGAGCATTGCTTTTATTCCAAAAAATATTTTTTCTCTTTTTAAAAAATTATCATATATATATATATATATATATATATATATATATAAACTATTGGTTTAGTTTAAATGGCATCCTACATCTGAGAGATGTAGGCCAAGAATAATAGAGGAACATTACTTGAAACTTTAACCTTTCCACCCGGAAACCTGATAGCACTACGTTTTCATCACAAACAACAAAAGATTTCAAATCAGCTTATGTTAGGAGCTTCAAGGGTCTTTAATACACTCAGTTTTGAGGTAGTGGAGTTTCTTTCATGTGATTCCTCAGGTCACTTTGCACTTTTATATTTCAGAATGTCAGAAGCAGTGTGGTAGTGCTCACACTTTATACTCCAACTGTCAAACTAATGTCAAGTCATAATTATGAGATTCTGCAGCTGATCCCATGTAACTGTATTTTCAAACCAGAACAGACATAGCAGGGTACTGAAGTTCATTAAGTGTAGGTCAGAAACCAGCAACACAAATGGACAGTGTTGGAAAATGATTTAAAGTAGACAAATTATTTTCAATCAAGCATTCAGCAGGTATAGCTTGTGCCCCAGGGTATAATACCTCATTCAAATATTTGAAGACTTGTCTGTGCATAATTTACTCCTAAGATATACACAGTTTTCTGTATTATTTATGCAAGCATTTAAGGAAACAGATGCTCCCTACGCGAGAATATTCTGGGCTCAAAGCAATTTAATATCTTTTTTTTTTAACTCATGTTTTAGTGAACTTGTCCTAAAAGGAAATTTCTATATGTCACATTAGGGAAATGTAAGGAGCTTAATATAACCCTAGATAAGTAAAGGGTTTTACTATATTATGTATATTGCCAGAGGGGAGAAGAAAAGACAGAGGCTGATTAAGAGCTGATTGTATCCCTGAGGCTCAGAATTCAGGGTACCTGAGCTAAGCTAAATCTACGTAATTTTTGAGGAAGGCTGTTGCAACTTAAAACCCTTTTTTTATTCTGTTAGTTAGTCTTTGATTCCTTTTATTGAGATTAAACAGTGTTATATTAAAAAAAGTGTATGGGCTCACTGTGGCCAGACATATGCTGTAAACCAGGGAGGACCAACCTGCAATATGTGTCACAAGTGGCACAAACAGCCTCTGTATGGCACAAGGCAAACTGGGGAAGGAGCAGAGAACACAGTGACAGATGAAAGGAACAAAAAGCAGAGCAACAGATTGAAAAGGGGAAGGGCATTGGAGTGGCACTCAGGAAAGATGTGAGGCTTATCTTGTGGTATGTTACAAAATACCGTTGTACTGCAATGTTTGCATCTCTCCAGGTACTGGGTGCTGTTCCCTCTATTTATTTTTTTTATTATGACTCTTTATTGAGACAGTGAATGAGTGCTGTGATTGACAGTGGTGGTGGTCTCGTAACATACCATTTTCCTATAAAGCAGTCAGCCTGTGCAACTCTGCAGAGGACTACATTTAGAGGAGGTATTGGTGAACATATGGAGGGAGCAAAATGTTCAGACGATGCCAGCACCTCTGTGCTGTTATAGTATTAGAGCAGGATGTCCAACTGGCAGCCTGCTGGCTGTATGTGGCCCCCAGAGGGTTAAATTACCTAGCCAATGCTTCTCTCATTGCTCTGGCTACAGCAACAACATGGGGTTCCAGGATCCCCCTTCCTAAAAATTCCCCCCTCCTGCTCCTGCTTCAGGGGGTGGGGAAGTGCAGCACAGCACAGCCTACAGTGCTGGGGTGCCTGAGTGGTACAGTGCAGCAGGGAATCTCATGTCCAGGAAAGTAATGGGACACACCTGGGCCCATGGTAGAGCAGGCAGTGGCAGTGGGGGGGGGGGGGGTGTCATGTAGTGCATTAGGGGGCTGCAGAGTGCAGCAGGGGGCAGGCACAGGGAGCAAAAATGAAGTGGGAGTACAGTGTAGCAGCAGGGGTGTCTGGATGCTTAGTGCAGCAGGAAAGCATGCAGAGAAGCTTGTAGGAGAGGGGGTACCCAGGAGCATGATGCAGTGAGGGGGGATCTTTGCTCCTGCTAATTGGCCTTAAGGCTGTGGCACTCCCAGGAACTTAGAGAAATTGGAATGGGAAAATTGCTACTCTGGGGTCACGGATTATGCTGTTGAAGACAGGAAGTACTGTAACACCTGTAACCCTCTTTGGGGTGAAGTCAGGAAAAGTGAAATCTATTGCTGGTGCATGACAGTGGGGAAAATGGTACCATTCAGCTACCCCTAAGAGAAAGAGAGGATGAGATACTGCTTCCTAGTTTTCAAACCAACACTCCACTTTTAGCAAGATATTTCTTTGTGATTGCAACTTGATCCCTACTCTGCTTTCTGGATGGGAGGAAGAGGAAGCTTCTATCTGTCCCTCTTGTAAGGGGGTGTAAGTTATGTCAGCCCCCTTTAATTCTAAGAGGTGTCATTATCATATTTACTCAAATATAAGACATGGCTTTGTTCCCCAATTAGCATAGGAAAAAAAGCTTCTTGTCTTACATTCACAAACAGACACCTCATTAAATGCATTGGCTATCATTGAACTGCTGACAAAAGCAGCATGTGTTCAGTAATGGAAACCAACCACAAAGTTGACTAAATGCTGCCAACACTGAGCAGGACTATAAAACGTCTGGCCCATATTGGGCAAATATGGATGGGAAACTACCACAAGAATAGGTTAGTGCAGCTAATTTGAATAAGATATATGGTAGGGCCCTGTAGCAGGCTGGCTGGTAAAGGATTGCAGTAGACCTCACACTCCAGGCTGGAGAAGTCTGGACAGTTGTGGGGAACTACAGCCAGCTACAGGCAGTCAGGAGGTATTGCAGTCTGCCTAGGAGAACTGGACCAGCTGCAGAGGATGATTAGCTGGGTTCTGGAAGTTAAAAGCTCCTAGGGAGAGGAGCCAGGGAAACTGAGACTAAGAAAGGGTACTTAACTAGTGGTGGCAGAATTAAGCCAATGACTCTCCCAGGATCTGATAAGAGACCCAGAGCAGTAAGGCTGGAGGCAGCAGCACTTCAAGGCTATGGGAGGAAACTTATCTGAGGGAGTGAAGGAGGACCGGACTGTGGCCCTGAGGGAGCAACACAAAGCCAGCATCACTTTCCCAGGGGCTGGAAAAACCCCAGAACTGTGAGTCCCCTTCTATGGGCTATGTTCTGTGTGCTATTGAGCACTGATTGAAGTAGGTGCAAGTGTGCCCAGGAAACAAAAGACTCTTTCGGTTAAGTAAATCCCCAAACCTGCTACAGGGCCATTGCATGCAGTTCCTCTCGGCACCAGTTCTTTTCCAAGTCATGGTGAGCCACTATACTCCATAATTTTTTATTTCGTCTTCACTCCTACAGCTGGACTGTGTCTTCCTTTCTCCTTTAAAATGATTCCTGTTTCTTCACCAGCCTTAAATGGTTGGCAAACTTCACCAATCAAGGCTCCAAACAGTTCATTCTGAATCTCTTGGTTACCTCATCTTTCAGCCTGTTACATACAATGAGGGGAAAGGGTAAGGGGACCACCTGCCTCCCCCCCCCCACAGATTTATTTTCCCTGCCATACCACTGTGAGGGGGACAAATTCAAGGCAACCTCAAATAATTAGATTCCAAACCTGGAAAATTATAACAGATTTATAATTTATTTTCCATATATAGAATCTAATATATGGGAGTCATCTTATATTCAAATAAATATGGTATATAATATACTTACTGGAAGATTGCTGCTGCTGCAGCTGCTTCTGCTGGGAGGAAAAGCAAGGGAAATGCAGAATGAACAAAGCCCCATTGTTGTCACAACATGCCCAATTAAATTGGACAAGGAAAGAAAGCTCATCCTGGAGACAGGCAGCAAAGAGCCCTTGCCCCAGTATGATACTTTATCATTAGGCATTAGGTACCAGACATACCAGCATATGGCTTTCTTGAGGTACACACTTCTCATGTATCTGAAAGATGTAACACCACCCTATTTTTCTATTTCATTATTTTACCTATTACCTGCACCTGGCACAACACCCTAGGAAATACACATTTCAGTTAAAGACCAACAACTGTTGATGGGCAACAAGTTTCCCTATCTAGGCAGCATGCTGTCCCATGATGTCCACATTGATGACAAAGTCAATGCGAGATTAGTGAAAGCTAGCGTGGCCTTCGGCAGACTCTGTAAGTCAGTCTGGGAATGCAGAGGCATCAGAATGTTGACAAAACTGAAGGTTTACAAAGCTATCATCCTTCTGACCCTCCCTTATGCCTGCAAAATCTGAACCATTTACCACTGTCATGCCAAGAAACTAATCCACTTCCACTTGTGCTGCCTGCAAAAGATACTAAAGAACAAGAGCCAGAACAAAATTCCAGACACCGAGGTCCTCGGAAGACCAACTCTCCCCAATATTCACACCCTGCTGAAATTGGCACAGCTAAGATGGGCTGGCCACCTCTCAAGAAAGCCTGACACTCGCCTGCCAAAGAAAGTCTTCTATGGTGATCTGTCAAATGGAGTACGCTTTCGCGGCACACCAAAGAAGTGGTACAATGTCACCTTTAAAGGTGTCCCTAAAGAGTTTCAGCATTGACCCAGAGTTGTGGCAGCAAATTTCACACAACTGAATTTGAGGGGACTGCAGGTCCTTGACCACCTGGGCAATAGCGATCATCACCTGCTGGATTTCATTATCCATTGCAGGGCATCAAGGGCTCACACCAAGTCTAAAACCCTTGACTTCAAAAGGGCCAACTTCAATGAACTTAGGAGACTAGTGGGGGAGGCACTGAGGACCCAGAAGGTAGAGGAGATGGGAGTCCATGAGGGATGGTCATACGTTAAGGGGGCAATCCTCCAGGCCCAAAAGATAACAGTCCCTGAGAGAAGCAAGGGTGTAAGAGTGCTCAGAAACCCCCTTAGCTCAGCAAGGGCATTCAGAAATGCCTGAGGACTAAAAATGGGGTGTACAACCAATAGAAGGGAGGAGCTATCACCAAGGAGGAGTGCTCCTCCTCGGCCCAGGAATGTAGGAGGGCTATTAGGAAGGCCAAGGCAGAGATGGAACTCAGGCTAGCATCCAGGATTAAGGACAACAAAGTCCTTTTTCAAGTATATTGGGAGCAAGAAGAGGGCACTAGGCAATGTAGGGCCCCTGCAGGATGCAAACGGTAATCTTGTGGCTATGCCAGACAAGAAAACTGATATTTTTTAACAGTTCCTTTGCCTCTGTTTTCCTGAACAGGGACCAGGATATCCCACCTACCAGAAGTAGGGACAATCTTGGGGATAGCTCTATCAAGCCTTCAATCAGTGCAGATGTAGTTGGGGATCTTCTGGAAGGGCTAGACACTTTTAAATCTGCAGGTCCAGATGCCCTCCACCCAAGGGTGTTGAGGGAACTGGCAGGGGTCATCACAGAGCCCTTGGCCCAGCTGTATGAACATTCGTGGTCATCTGGCCAGGTGCCGGGGGATTGGAAACTGGCTAATGTGGTCCCAATTTTCAAGAAGGGGAAGAAGGAGGACCCAAGTAATTATAGGCCTCACCTCGGTGCTTGGGAAGATCTTGGAGAGAATTGTCAAGGAGCACATCTGTGAGGTGGGGCTGCAGGGAACTCATGCTCAGGGGCAATCAGCATGGGTTCATCAAAGGCAGGTCCTGCCTGACCAACCTGATTGCCTTTTATGATCAAGTAACTAAATCCTTGGATGATGCTGTCACTGTGGACGTAGTCTTTCTAGACTTCAAGAAGGCCTTTGACACTGTCTCTCACCCCATCCTTATCAATAAATTAAGTGACTGTGGCATTGATGCCTGCACAGTTGGATGGGTAAAAAATTGGCTGATGGGGTGCGCCCAGAGTAGTGGTGGATGGGTTTTACTCAACCTGGTGAGATGTGAGCAGCGGGGTCCCCTAGGGCTCGGTCCTCGGGTCCACACTATTTAACATCTTCATCAGAGACTTGGACAAGGGGGTGGAAAGCACGCTGTCCAAGTTTGTTAATGACACTAAGATGTGGGTTGAGGTGGGCACACTTGAAGGGAGAGAGAGGCTGCAACTAGATTTAGACAGACTACAAAAGTGGGCAGATGAGAATAGGATGGGGTTCAACGTAGACAAATGCAGGGTGCTGCACCTTGAGAGAAGGAATCCACAGCATACATACAGGCTGGGGAGTTCCCTTCTTGAAAGCACAGAGGTGGCACGGGATCTTGGAGTCATTATTGACTCCAAGATGAACATGAGCCGCCAATGCCAGACTGCAGCCAGCAAGGCCAGCCATACCTTGTCATGCATCCCAAGCCAGTCCAGAGAGGTGATACTCCCCCTCTATGCAACTTTGGTCAGGCTGCAATTGGAGTACTGCATCCAGTACTGGGCGCAGCACTTCAAAAGGGATGCGGCCAGCCTCAAGGCCACCTGCTTGGTGAGAGGGCAACAAGACAGGCCCTATGAGAAGACACTGAGGGACCTGAACCTGTTCAGCCTCAGCAAGAGGAGGCTGAGGGGGGACCTAGTGGCTGCCTAAAAGCTCATCGGGGGATATCAACAGCAAATAGGCAGAGCCCTTTTCTCCCCAGCATCACCTGGGATGACAAGGAACAATGGTCATAAGCTGATGGAGAATAGGTTTAGGTTAGAAATCAGAAGGCAATATTTTACAGATAGGGTGGCCAAAATCTGGAGCCAACTTCCCAGGGAAGTGGTCCTCGCCTCTACCTTGGGCAAATTCAAGAGGAGGTTGCACGATCACCTGTCTGGGGTCTTGTGAACCCAGCATTAATTCCTGCCTGTGGCAGGGGGTCAGGCTAGATGACCTGTTCAAGTCCCTCCTGACCCTAGCTACTATGAAGCTGTCCATCCTGGAATATGTCACAACCCCAGGGTGAGATTTTGTGTGTGCGTGCTTCAAAACTGCTGAATTATTTCCCGCCGCAAGGAGCTTTCTTTGCAGGGTGCATTTCTCAGTTGCAAAGAGAGATGCACGGTGCAAAGAAGTTCCCACCACCTGCATGCAAATTTGTGTCCCACTATTGGCCAGTTCTAAATTATTCCTACGTGGTGGCTAGTGATTGGCTTGCTAGCCATATAAGAGGCTTGAGCAGTTTCCGCCCAAGTTGGAGGACTCCACAACCATCTGGAGGAGGAGAACTTCACATCTCGTGAAGATCTCCAAGCGCTGCGGAGCCTATTGGACCCAGCGTATACCTTGAGAAGGCTATAGGGGTCTGATCAACCTCTGGCCTCTCCCCGTCGCCGAACGATCCCTCGACGAACCCCTTCCCTGCACGCAAGTTCCACGGAGCCTAGCAAACTTCGTGTGAGTGTATCCAGAGCTCTTCTCTGAGTTGTTTTCTTTGGTTGACATGACGGGCTCACGTGTTTAGAGCCTTCAACCGGATTGGGCTAGAGGTTCGCGTGGAAGGAACTTTTGTCCCCTTTTCTTCTTTCCTGTCTGTAACTGCAACTCAAGCAAGTTTTCCTGCCTGCACCGCGACCATCAACAGTGTAAGCAAAATAATCTTTAATCAACTGCTAAGTGTCTGTGCCTAATTCTTGTCCGCCGGCCTGCGTTCCCCGACCTGCATGCCAGGGCTGCTGGCCACAGCCCGCCGTGCGCCCCCGAGAACCTCGGACTGCTCCCGGCCTGCACAGAATAGAGCATTGGCCTTTGAACAGCAACACATGGCAGACACAATGAAGAAACACGCCGCCAAGAAAATGAAAACTCCTGTATCCAGTCTTCGTCGTTCTCCTGCCCCTGTTGCAGCAGACTGTTCAAAGGAAAGATCAGATTTATAAGTCACCCATGTACTCACTTGATCTAGCCTCTGCCCCACTTCATTCTCTTCCCTTTTCCTCCTTTCTCCTGTTCTTTTATCCTTCCTTCTTTCTTTCCCACTTCCCTTCCCCCCCTGGATGCAGTCATCTTTGCCCGTGAAGGATGAAAGTATGTATGTGCACGCGCGCGCGCGCACACACACACACACACACTATTACCTTGATGCTGACCCTTCTGCTAATGTGCCAAGATTTGACTGAGAGCAGAAATTGCTTCAGAAGGTCCATGAGGACACTTTAAGGCCCTCCATAAGACTCACTTTTGCTATTCTTCCTGCAAACTATCATGAGCACACTACAGCTAATATATAATATGCTATCTGTTTAACATGTGATGCACTGCTCTTTTTACTGTTATCTAGACAGCCCTAGAGGACAAGTTTACATTTGTTTGTCATCTTCACCTCTGGTATTCTGTTAACACTACCTGTTATGGTGAGATTGTTTTATTTTCTGTATAGGCATGCAATAAAACTATGGGGCCCCAATCTATCATTTCTACGTTGACCACTACTGTAAAATAAATAAAATTGTAACAGCAATGATGAAGTAGTAGTATGGAAGCATATATAACACCAGTGATGGGGAATCGCTGCTTTCATTGGAACTGGGTGCATTTATACACAAGATCTGGGAGTGGGGAGGAAGGCACTTTAATTAAAGCAGCTCTCAGAGCCACTCTAATTAAAGTGCCCAGAACATCTCATGTATCAGTGTCCCTGCACTTAAAAATGGTGGCAGGGTCAATTTAACTAAAGCTTGTTTGACAAACTTTCGTTAAAGCACGCCGTTTTTAAGTGCAGGGATGCAGATACATGAGATGGTGGAATGCGGTAATTACCATGTTCCAGGGGTTCCTATAGACATGTGGAGAGCCTCCTCCGATGCACTGGAAATCCAGCACATCAGAGCAGACTCATTGAACTGAATCTGCTGGAGCACAGAAATTGACACACTCTGGCAGCCTTCCACATCACATGTATCAGTGTCCCCACACATCCTGGTGCTGAAAAAAATGGCAGTGGAGCAGTTTGAAATAAAACATGTTCAATAAGTTTTAGCTCAAAGCATCATGCTGCCATTTTTTCAGTATGGGGACACTGATACACATGATGCATGTTTTTTTTTTTAATTAGCATGGCTCGCTAATTAAAGAACCCAGTGCTATGTCCTACAGCACATGTTAAAATGCCATAGCAGACTCAATTAATCGAGCCTGCTCTGATATGCTGTAATTACAGTGTATCAGAGCAGCCTCGCTGTTCATGTATAGGCACCCTGTATTACCATGTCTGCCTGGGATGAAAATTAAATGACAGAATGGAGGCAGTGATAGTGAAATGAGATCAGGGGTGGTAAAAGCAATTTCCCTCTACATTGCTATTTTGTTGAATTACTCTTTCACTGGTAACCAGGAAGATAGCTTAGTTGAACTGAGAATAGTGTGTAAGTTGTGCAAAAGTAACTAGTAATTTGAGATATGATTCATCATGACTGGCATTTCATGTGGTTTATAAAAGGCTAGTAAAAAGGAGCAATTAAAACCAACACTGGTTTTAGTATCTGTGTCTTTCTTCACCCACAAAACAAGGGCATGACACTACACAAACAAGATAATGAGCAAGGACCCCCCAGCAGGTACATTAATTTAGTCATCTGGCCTTCAAACAAACAGCACAACACATGTATACTAACCCAATCAATCCAAGCAGCACAAGTGTTACTTTGTGATAAGGTGTGTAAGACTTAAATCTGTCAAAAAACCAACAGGTACCTCTTAGGGATAGCAGTGGTGATTTCAGTTTAAAAGCTTGGAATAAATGTTATCTTCCAAATATGGTTTGCAGAGAACATTGTTTATAGAAAGAATGTTCCCAAGCCAGTCTGTCTCTTCCCAGGTTATACAGGGAACAAGGATCAAATTCTCTGGAAGACTTAATCAATTCAGGGAGTGTTTAATGAATTCATAGTAAGAGCCAAAATGTTGCTTGTTTTGCTAAATAATACAAAATATTTTTCACTATGGCACATTTTATACGTGGATACAGTTCCTCCATTATAATTTGTTGTAGAACCTACTACTTACCACAGAATTTAAGTGTCTGTGAATTGAAGTAAGTATTAAAAAACAGTCAAATTTCTATCCTGAATTGTAAAGGAAACCAGTCAAATGTGAAGAGAGTAAACAAATGCTGTATAGCTTTCTAGAAGGGAAAAAAAAAAACTGTTATTTTGCAAAGCTACAGTAGATATTTGATGTTTTAATTTATGGATAAGGCTACCACCAGTGGGCAACTCCTGAGATAAGAGCATGCACATGGATATGCATTAAAGCCTACCAACCTTTATTTTACAGTGGGTGCATCTACATATGCAAATAATCCGGGAGCAGTTTACTCTGAAGTAAAGTACTCTAGAGTAAACTTTCCTGGGCATCTGTCTACACATGCAGGGACTGAGTAACTCTTTCTGTGGCCCTGAACCAGTCCCCTGCAGGAAGAGCTCTAGGCTCCCTCTGGGTGCTAGCCCACTGGAGTCTGGGTGGGGACAATGTCACTATGCCCTGCCAGCAGGAAGCTCCCAGATCCTGCTCCACAGTTGCAGGGCCAGGACTAGGAGATCCTTATCTTCCAGCGCCAGCTCTGTGGTCATGGGGCCAGGGCTGGGAGAGAAGGATGCCCTGGTCAGGGACCCACAGTAGCAAAGCCCTGCTGGCCCTGATATCACCCCTGCCTGGGCTTCACTGGCAGAGCCTGACCCAACAGTTGGCAGCTCCCAGATGCAGGGATAAATCCCCTGCTCTCTGCTGCCCAGCTGAAGAGGAGCACTATTGCTTCCAGTCAGGCATCTACACATACTCTATTGTGCAGTAAGTAATCTTGAGTAAATTTGCTACTTGTATTTACAGTAGCAAATTTACTTATGATTAGAGCAAATTACTACACAGTAAGCATCTGCATGTGTAGACCGTGATGTTTACTGCACAATAATTAGCTCTACTCTCAAGTAAAGTGTCCCGTGTAGACACACCCAGTAATTTTCTTCTGTTCCCCTTTCCTGGATGGACAACCTGCCACAATAGTAATGAGAGGAGTCGAATGTCCTGTTCATTTCAATAAAATAATATCTTGTGTCTACATCAAAGCTTTACCACTTTAATTATGTCATGACCCAAAGGTCTGATTTTGTGTGTGCGCTTCAGCACCAGAATTATCCCCGTGGGTTTACAGCTTCATTGCACGGTGGAGTTTTGCTGCACAGAGAACCCACGTGCAAAGGAGAGCGTTCCTGCCACTTTGCAGCTGTCTTTGCAGGGTGCATTTTCTTTGCAACACAGAAATGCACGGTGCAAAGAGTTCCCGCTCTTCGAATGCAAATTTGTGTCCTGCTATTGGCTAGTGCTAAATTATTCCCGCGTGGCAGCTAGCGATTGGCCTGCTAGCCGTATAAGAGGCTTGAGCAGTTTCCGCCCAAGCCAAAGAGGACTCCACATCCATCTCGTGGGGACTCTGGGTGAGCGGCAGGGTCATAGAAGCCCTGTGTGTTACTCAGAGGAGTTTGGCGGCCTGATCCACCGCCCACCTCTTCCTGTCTTTGAGCGGTAACTTTCTATAAGATGTATCGACGAGTTTTGAGGTGCGCTTGTCCTGGACATCCGGAGTTCTGTCTGCGTGGAGCCTAGCAAACTCCACATGATTGTTCGTGTTTTCTGTTTGTAACCGCAACTCAAGCAAGTTTTCCAGCCTGCACCGTGACCATCTCGGTGTAAGTAAACAATCTTAAAATCAACCGTTAAGTGTCTGTGCCTAATTCTAGCTCGGCGCCTGCCCTCTCCGACCTGGCGTGCCCGGGCTGCCGGCCACAGCCCGCATGCAGCGTGACAAAGGGCCCGGGTTCGCGCCCGGCCCGCACAAATTATACCATTAGTTTATAAGTGCTGAATTAGAGATCCATGCCAATATATATGTGTATGCTCATAGCAATATACCAGATTCTGTCTGGTGAAAGCATCTTTATACAGGTATAAAGTTATCTACATGGTAGGGTTGTGGATATGCAATTAGTTGTATTGGTAAAAAAAAAACCAAAAAAAAAACTTGATGCCCCCAAATTTAATATATCTATACTATGTGGAAAGCAGACTTAAAAACCTGAAGATGACAAAATAAATGATGATCATTGAAGAAGAATAATTGCTTTGATTGGTGCTTGTCTAGCTAGCTATCAAAATCTTCAGTTTCCTATTGACAACATGTAGTTGTAGGTTGTTGATATAAATGTTTGAAGCACATTGAAACCTTATAATATCAGGGCAGGGTACAATAAAGTATAGTAAATAACAAAAGAAATAATTGTATTATTCATTTTTATATGTAAATGAATCAAAACATACCTCTGATGTTTTCAAAGACTTGCTAGACTGATGCATCAAAGCAATATGAAATCTAAAAGCCATGCTGCAGAATAACTTGTCCTTATCTAAAATTCTCAGCACATTTTTCTCTCATGTAATTATGCCTCAGATGTTAAAAGGTGAGCAGAAGAATTGTTTAGTGTATATAACCAGTTTCCTTCAGTCTCTGCCCCACAAAGGGTATAATGAAAAGGATATAGGAAAAGGACTATTCTGGTCTATGTAGCTTCTTATACTGCTCTCCGGAACATAATATGTGAGCACTTTGCCCAAGTGTATTAGTCCATAGGAGTAACACCTGTGATGTGGAGCTTGTTTTCACTGTCACATTTTCTACAGGGAAAGAGGTTCGACATCTCACTTTCAACACCTCGCTCCCCACTCTCCCAAAGGGGCTGTAACTTACTCCTCTTCAATTTATCAGCTGGCTACAGTTTAGGGATTATTCAGTACTTTCTCCAACTTTTCTTTTGAAGCCAACAGTGGTATACATGGGGCCAGGAGTAAAAAACCAACGTAGAGGGTGTGTGGTTCAATGAGTTGGCTGCTAATTTCAAAGGGAAGGAATGTCTTACTTGGGCCCCTGTTTGCAATGGAGCATACAATTTCCCACTGCTCTCCATCCACTTTTTCTAATGAATATTAACATTGCAGTGGCTCTGCTTCAAGAGGAGCAACTCACCCTCAAGAGAACATATGATGAATAATAGTTGCCTCCCAAGCCTTTTCCTGGTGGGGTAACCCTAGTCTCTGGAAAGAAGAAAGCCTTTCTCCATGGCTACATTTCTCCCCCTGTTTCTGGGAAGAGGTAAGCTGCAAGGAAGTATGCAGACATCCATTCCTCTGAGAGAAACTCTCCCAGAAGTGACTTCAAATTGGTTGGAATTGAGTGGGGTTTTTTTTTCCCTGGGGAACCACCATTTTTGCTCCAGAAGAAAAAGTTGGAACATCTCTACACTCATGGTATCAACTGGGAAAACAGTGATTCTTCTGGTAGGAACAGAATGTCTGTACATGGCCTGTACACTGGCCTCAATAAGTTAGCTCCTGAGTTGAAGGACAAGAAGTATCAAATACCACCATGACTGATAAGGTAATATTGCTTCCTGCTGCTAAAGGTCTAGCCAGCGATACCATTATTTATGATGCTTACAGTCTTATGTGGTGGCTAGTCCTGCCCTGCTTTTTTCCAGTGTGGGTTTTTTTTGACCCCTGGATATCCAAGGGTCTAATTTTGCCCCCACGCTGCAAACCTGCAGCACAGGGAACGTTTTCTTGTTCCTGCACGTGCCTCTTGCAGCGTCTTAAAGGGGTTTGAGATGCTGCAAGAAGCATGTAGTGGCTCGTCTAGACATGCCCAATGGGGCTACCTGTGGAGTAATGCACTGTTCAGTGTGTGCATTTAAATGTGAAATTAAGGTGAAGAAATAAATTCTGAAGCACTCTGAGCCAAAGGGAACTGCTCCTGTATGCAGCATCTATACATGTGTGCAAGACGGAAGCAATTTGAGCCAGAGTGGAGCATATCCAGGCTGGCAGGGTGCATGGTGGGTCAGCCCAAGCTCTGGGTGGTGGCATCAGGAGCGGAAGGGCTGTCTGGAACATGAGGGTACAGAACCTGTGGAGCCATGTGGTTAGGCAGCAGCCAGGAGTCTGGCCCCCATCCAATCACCATCTACACATGCATTTCAGTGCAGGTAAGTACACTGCCATAAGATAGTACTGTCCCTGATTAGCTAATTAGTCTATCCCATAGTAAAGCACATATGTAGATGCACCCAGTGTGACTAGTGTTATTACAAGCCAGCTCAAAGTATGGTTAATATTTTCTCTAATCAGCAGGGTGAGAGTTTATTAATAAGTATTCCAATGTTAAAAAAAAATCATGTTTAGGAAGATTCTGTCATATTTTCTCTCTTTTTTTCTTTGATGAATGCCTTCAGACAGAAAAACATTGGGTTTTACCCATTTTTTCTGTCTTTCAAGGCATTTTGTATTATGATCTTAGGTGAAAGTTAACCTGTCCTATATTCATCATCCTGTCATCTTTTAGATGAGACTATGTATATCTGTCTTAGAGGTTTTTCTTTTATGTTCTAAGTTCATAGAGCAGAATTTTCTGCTCAGAAGAGAAGTTATATTTTCTGCTTAAGGGAGAGTTTTTTTAAATCTTCATTTCCTAATACTTAATCTTTAATAAAAGTTTTCATAATGAGCACATGCATGTAATATGAATTTCTTAGATACTGTTTAACTTTTATTTAACTTTTAACTTTTATTGTCCTCTTATGCTTAATATATTTTACCAACCCTTTCATTGCTCCTTTTCCACTTCCATACACAAAACATACATGGTGATTTAAGGATTTTCTCTCTGCTAATAATCAGAGGGGGCGTCTATGTATGTGCCCACCTTTGCAGTTGCTTCAGCAAGTACTACATGACTGTGCAGTAACCACCATTACTGCACAGTGCTGGTAGCGCACAGCTCATTTTCAACCCTACTGTGCAGTAGCTTGTTGCTACTATATAGTAGCATCAGTCTCATGGTTCGTGCCTGCAAATACTATGTTGCCATAGCGATGACTTATGTTACCATTGCTCGTCTCATGTAGATGTGCCCAGTATCATATACCAATATTTTGTAAATAGAGATAGCAGTCTCTCCGTTCTTTTCCATTAGTTCTTATTCTCATATTGTCCATAAGAAGCATTTGAATATGTTTGTACAAGTCAGCTTTGGCTTGCAGAGTATTTCATAGATTGCCAGTTGAATCAGTGCTTATATTCAGCTGTCTTCTCTTACTGTGCTCCTGAGAAAGCATTATGCTGTAAGAAGTGGTTAAAAATAACATTAGGGCTAGAAGAATTCCCAATCTTGATTGAGAAATGCTAGTTAGTATAGCTGTTCTTTGAAAGGTTGTGTGCCATATTATTCAAAATATTAATTCTCTACATCAAAGCTGCCCAGTAGGGCTGTGTAAAGCTTGGGTCCCCAATTTGTTTCAGTGGAGATTCCGCTCAATTCAGTAGCCGAATCTCTGAATCCAAATTGATTCAAAACGCTCCAAATTGATTCAGACAGATTTGATGAGTCAGACATAGATACAGCTTTAAATGTTTTTTTTTCTACATACCTTTAGGTAGCAGGTGCTCTGAACGCTGCAGTGCTGGAGCAGATGCAGCTTCCCACAGAAGCACGGGCGGCTCCCCAGCACGCTTGTCAGCAGACCCAGAAGTGAACCAGAAGCTTTTCTGGGTTCACTGGGGAGCACGATGGGGGCCTCCCCACATTCCCCCAGCTTGGCGACGGGTGCCTTCTGGGTCTGGTGGGGCACCTGGGGTCTCCCTGCAGCCAATCGCTGGGCTGGTGGGCATGGAGAGGCCCCAGTGTGCTCCCCAGCAGACCTGGAAGTGGACCAGAAGTACTTCTGGGTTCACTGCTGAGCACACTGTGGGACACTCCATGCACCCCACCACTGCAGTGATCAAAAGCCGCACTGCTCAAGGTATGTAGAAAAGGTATGTACCTCAAGGTATGTAGAAAAAACTTTTAAAGCTGTGCCTGCGTCTGAATTGCTGATTCGCTGAATCAGCATCAAATCATCAGATTTCAATTCAGCCGAATCGAATCAGGGATAGTGATCCAAATCAATGGATCGCATCACTGTCCCTGATTTGTGCCAAATCTGAATCTGAATTGAATATGGCCCATTTTGCACATCCCTACCGCCCAGCTTCTAAAAGGCTGAGGGCTGTATAGCCCTTGGCCACTAGGGGCCAGACCAACAGGACCGCAACTGGGGGGAAATGGGCCTCCAGGGGCTGCTTACCCTTGTGCCCCCCTGCAGCACCCCTCCCTGCTGTACCATGTGCCCAGGCAATCCCCACACTGCAGCACATACCCCCTCTTCTCCCCTCTACATCCCCCAAGATGTACTACATGTCCTGCCTCCCCATTGCTCCCTATACCTTCTAGGTGCCCCAACCCACCCTTCACTTCCCAGCCATGTGCTTCCCCATTTCATCATACCATTCAGCCCAGGCTGCAAGTTCCCCAGCACTGCAGGCTGTGCCATGCTGTACCACTCTGCTCCTTAGGGAAGGAGCAGGAAAGAGAAGTCAGAAGGGGCAGGAGCTGGGAGCCCCTGGCTGCTGTTGCAGCTGGAGCAATAGGGGGAGCAGCAACCAGATGGGAGTTCAGGGGTCACAGTTTCACAACTTGGGGGCCACATGTAGCCAGCAGACCACCAGTAGTACAGCCCTGCTCTATACAGATTCCAGGTTCATATTAGCTTGCTTTACTATGATTTCTCTCTTTTTTTTAAACTTGTTTTTGCCTGATTGTTGCATTTAATAAAAATGAATGTAAGATGGAATTTTGAGTTTTCACTATCCCCACTGAATATATCAAGATTTTCAAAACTAAAACCATGGATTCATATTCCAAGATGGGAACAAATACATAACCATTCTAACTACATATCCATTAGTTATTGGGTATCTTGTTAGAAATACAATGTGTAGCTTCAGAAATCAGTGACCTTCTCCTGAGAAGCAAGGGTACCTACATGAACTCTGTTGCTTGGAAGACCTTTTCCCATGCTTGGCAGGTGTGCCTTAAGTTAATTCCCATAGCTACATAAACTCCAATAGAGTATAGTTTATAGAAACTGGGACAAAATCTTTTATTCCTCTGCAGGAGATATCCCTAACAAGTAAAGCAGCAGGAACATTTCTATCTCCCCAGTGTAAAGTAATGGTTAAACACCCAGATTTATCTCCTCTTAATTCTTCACAAGGATGCTTG
The DNA here is from genome assembly GCF_030867095.1 of Alligator mississippiensis. Classification (NCBI taxonomy): domain Eukaryota; kingdom Metazoa; phylum Chordata; order Crocodylia; family Alligatoridae; genus Alligator; species Alligator mississippiensis. The sequence goes on from NC_081828.1 coordinate 105,910,973, forward strand.
TGGCTGACTTCAATAGTAGGGGTTTTTTTTCACATCCATTGCTTTTCACTACTGTTTCAATGTAACACTCTTTAAAGGTATAGACTTTTGAAGCTGATAGATAAGGTATGTGAAATCCAGATCTTTTACATCACTCTTTTAATCTACCCAGCTCAATATTTTAAAAGATCTTTATTCTCTTTCAAAATTTCTGTAATGAAGATGTCATGCCTGTCAGGGATGACCTCCTATGTTGATACTTTCCCATTAATGTTTTACACTTTTTTCTTTCCAATTTTTTTTTTTCAGTCACTTCCTGGAGAGAGTCTAGATTGGCTTCTAATCATCTCTGCAACTTCTTGTGAATCTGACTCTCCCAGTCCACCTGGAGGGAAAGATAGAGACCAAAGTTATCACATGGCTGGAGTTCCCTAGTGTGGATGTTCCTCAGTGTTAACTTACCATGATAAGAGAGAAAAAAATAATACTGACATTATTCCTCTAATTTCTTAAGGAAAAATAATGCCATCCAGTAACTAAATTAAATAAAACAGAAGGGAAAAATGTGACTAACATATGGTGTTAGGTTCTGTCAACATAGCATTATTTTATTATTTCTTTGTACTTCCTTATTTGACTGTTGGCTTTGGTCACCATCAGGATCCCATTTTTGCTAATCACTGAATAGACACCAATAAAAATGGTCCCTGTCCCAAAGATTTTATACGATGTTGTTCCATCTTCATTCCTATGTATTAAGTATGAAAAGAAGATCCATTATAAGATTGTATGAATGAAATTCTACAAGAATTCACTTCCACATTTAAATTCATGTGGAACAACCCTATTGTTTCCATTTACTTGATTCCTTCTACTAGGAACGAAGTAAATGGAAATGAGACATAAGCACATTCTGAAGAATTAAGTTGAATTTAGTTGTATCCACAGATGTTGCACTAAAGATAAAATGGTGTAAGCGCATTCCACTCTCATGAAAGCCTTTGGGACAGAATAACTTGTGACTTTTAGGATTACATGCAGTAGATCAGTTGGCATAACATTTTACAACAGTGAACTTGCACTAGTGCTTTTCCATGGGTGTGCAAAACAAGTGTATTGTATTATTCAGATAATTACAATCATGTAATAAATAAAGCATGCATGTTATATTGAAGACACTGCTACAATACATGTAGCCAGTGAGTGCGTAGTGGGGAACACCATGAATCCCTATTGGGAAAAGTGAATAGAAATCCAATAATAAAAAAATAAATAAAAATAATAATTCTTATATAAACAGATATTTATTTAGATTAAATGGATTTCTTTTTAAGTAAAACTTATTTAAAATTAAATCTGAAAATCAATGTTAATTTTAACTTACTATTCCTGTTCAAAGAATATAAATTAATTATTGAGCAGTGTATACTTTCTGTCCAGGTTAAAAAAAAAAACAAACAAACAACAACAACTCCCGAAGTAATGGTAGTTACTGGCTAATTGCTTGAAAGGATTGGTGGATTTGTACTTTTAAGACTAAATCAGAGTTTCATAAGCTTTCATAAGCAGTTGCTTATTTTCTTATATACTAAGATCACTTGGAACCAGAGTTTCAAAGGAGCATGGGAAACAAGCAGGATGAACTAGCGCTCCTGCTTGCACAAAGCATCTATGACTTAGTGGGGCTAACGGAAACCTGGTGGGATTCATCCCATGACTGGGCGGTACATATTAAGGCCTATAGATTGTACAGAAAGGACAGGGTGGGGAAGAAAGGGGGAGGGGTTGCGCTCTATGTCAGTGAGCAATATACATCAACCCTCATCAAGACGGAATCCAAGGATAAGGAAGTAGAAGGATTGTGGTTTGGCTACATGGGGGGCAAGGAGAAAGGGATTTGGTGGTAGGGGTCTGCTACAGACCCCCACATCAAGGGGAAGAAAGAGATTCGGGGCTCCTGAGGCAACTCTCGGAGACCATAAAAGCTAAAGAGGCGGTAGTCACGGGGGACCTAAACTACCCAGACATCTGCTGGGAGACGCAGACAGCAAAGTCCCACCGCTCACACAGGTTTCTAACCTGTGTACAGGACCTCCACCTGACACAGGAGGTACATGGTCCCATTAGGGGGAATGCCATACTGGATCTGGTATTGGCAACGGGAGATGACATGGTAGCGGACCTCCAGATTGGTAGCCATCTGGGGGACAGTGATCACCTAATAATAGGATTCACCATAAGACTTCGAGTGAGTAAGGTAACTAGTAGGGTGAAAGTGCTAGACTTTAGGAAAGCTGATTTCAATGAACTCAGGCGATTAGTCAAGGACTCACTGCAGAGTAGGAGTTTTGAAGAAATGGAAGCCCAAGAAGGGTGGCTGTGCCTTAAGGAAACGATTCTTCGGGCACAAAGCAAGACGATCCCCGAGCGAGGCAAAAGAGGGAAAGGGGCCAGGAGGCTTCCCTGGCTGACCAGAGAAATCCAGGGCAGCCTAAGGGACAAAAGGGGAGCACATAAAAAGTGGAAACAGGGAGAGATCACCAAAGATGAATATACCTCCTCTGTTCGTGCTTGCAGGGAGGTGGTTAGACAGGCCAAAGCTACCATGGAGCTGAGGATGGCAACCCAAGTAAAAGACAACAAGAAATTGTTTTTTAGATATATAGGGAGTAAAAGGAAGGCCCAGGGAGGAATAGGACCCCTGCTAAATGGGCAGAAACAATTGGTGACAGACAGGGGGGACAAGGCTGAACTCCTCAACGAGTTCTTTGCCTCAGTGTTCCTAAGAGAGGGGCACAACAAGTCTCTCACTGGGGTTGTAGAAAGGCAGCAGCAAGGTGCCAGACTTCCATGCATAGACCCTGAGACGGTGCAGAGTCACTTGGAAGAACTGGATGCCTTTAAGTCGGCAGGCCCGGATGAGCTATATCCGAGGGTGCTGAAGACACTGGCCGACGACATTGCAGAGCCACTGGCGGGAATATTTGAACACTTGTGGCACACGGGCCAAGTCCCGGAGGACTGGAAAAGGGCCAACATGGTCCCCATTTTCAAAAAGGGGAGGAAGGAGGACCCGGGCAACTATAGGCCAGTCAGTCTCACCTCCATCCTTGGCAAAGTCTTTGAAAAAATTATCAAGGCTTACATTTGTGAGAGCCCAGCAGGGCTAATTATGCTGAGGGGAAATCAGCACGGGTTCGTGGCAGGCAGATCATGCCTGACCAATCTAGTTTCTTTTTATGACCAGGTTACGAAACACCTGGACACAGGAGGAGGGGTGGATGTCGTACACTTAGACTTCAGGAAGGCCTTCGATACGGTATCCCACCCCATACTGGTGAACAAGTTAAGAGGCTGTGACTTGGATGACTACACAGTCCAGTGGGTGGCGAATTGGCTGGAGGGTCGCACCCAGAGAGTCGTGGTGGATGTGTCGGTTTTGACCTGGAAGGGTGTGGTCAGTGGGGTCCCGCAGGGTTCGGTCCTTGGACCGATACTCTTTAATGTCTTTATCAGTGACTTGGATGAGGGAGTGAAATGCACTCTGTCCAAGTTTGCAGATGACAAAAAGCTATGGGGAGATGTGGACACGCCGGAGGGCAGGGAACAGCTCCAAGCAGATCTGGATAGGTTGGACAAGTGGGCAGAAAACAACAGAATGCAGTTCAAGAAGGAGAAATGCAAAGTGCTGCACCTAGGGAGGAAGAATGTCCAGCACACCTACAGCCTAGGGAATGACCTGCTGGGTGGCACTGAAGTGGAAAGGGATCTTGGAGTCCTAGTGGACTCCAAGATGAACATGAGTTGGCAGTGTGACGAAGCCATCAGAAAAGCCAATGGCACTTTATCGTGCATCAGCCGATGCATGACGAATAGGTCCAAGGAGGTGATACTTCCCCTCTATAGGGCGCTGGTCAGACCGCAGTTGGAGTACTGCGTGCAATTCTGGGTGCCGCAATTCAAGAGGGATGCGGATAACCTGGAGTGGGTCCAGAGAAGGGCCATTCGTATGGTTAAGGGCCTGCAGTCCAAGCCCTACGAGGAGAGACTAGAGAAACTGGACCTTTTCAGCCTCCGCAAGCGAAGGTTGAGAGGCGACCTTGTGGCCGCCTATAAATTCATTACAGGGGCACAGAAGGGAATTGGTGAGTATTTATTCACGAAGATGCCCCTGGGGGTTACAAGAAATAATGGCCACAAGCTACCAGAGAGCAGATTTAGATTGGACATTAGGAAGAACTTCTTCATAGTTCGAGTGGCCAGGGTCTGGAACGGGCTCCCAAGGGAGGTGGTGCTCTCCCCTACCCTGGGGGTCTTCAAGAGGAGGTTAGATGATCACCTAGCTGGGGTCATCTAGACCCAGCATTCTTTCCTGCTTATGCAGGGGGTTGGACTCGATGATCTATTGAGGTTCCTTCCGATCCTAACATCTATAAATCTATGAAAGTGCGTAATTACACATTACACTTAGAATGTGCAAAAGTTAAGCAGCATTAAAGTTAGATCATGTCTGAACAGTTGTACATTTGTGTCTTAATACCCGCTCTGACCTGTACTGCTCTGACTTGCTGCTGGAAGGCTGGCAAGCAGGGCTGTAGCTAGGAGTTACAAAGTCTATCCCTACTTGCCAACTCTCCAGTACCTGCCACTGCTTTTTCCCCCACAAAGGTGCCTCCTCCCTCCCCACTACCTTTTCCTTGTTTCTTGGCTTCCCACTCCTGAGCTGCTTCTGGTTCTGCCCCTGAAATATGTCACACCAGGGACTGTTCAGAGGGCTGCGTTCAGCCCAAAGTGGCAGTGATAGCAGCAGTGGCAATGTAGTTGGGGGTGGGGGGTTCTCTCCTTACCTACTACCTGGCAGATGGAGAAGAGAGGGGAGCTGTGCTCAGCCTGAGTGCAGCAGAAGCAGCAGTAGATGTCCCCATCCCCATCCCCATCCCTGTCTCCTTCCCTTCCTCTCTCCACATCCATCCACCAGTGCTTGGCTGTCCAGACTGTCTCTTCAGGGCATAGGAGTTTGGGAGGATAGCTAGTCACTTGGGAGTGGTGCCTTCTGCGATACTGAAGGACCACAAAATACTGATATTAGCCCTCTGGAACGGACTAAAGTTACTGCAATATGGGCTACTGAACACTATCTGGAGTTAAAACTCATTTGAAGAGAATTAACTCTGAGACATTCAGAGTTTGTCTTTTCCTGGCTTAATCTGCAGACACTTTCATTTTAAGAGCATTCAACACATTTGAAAGGTAATATGTAACTACATCCTTAAAGTACTAAAGAAGCTTTTGACAGAGGTAGCCCATTTTGCAGGTGAAGTGAGGATATGTTCTGTATTTCGATTTATTCAGCTATACCTTTCAAAGGTTAAAAGTGATTTTGTCAAATAAGCAGGACAATTTTCTTCTCCTTTTTTCAACCTATGAGTAAAATCAAGGTGAGATGATGAGATTTGCTTGCTCTCACCACTTAAAGAGCATCAAGACCAAAAAATTCAATTCAGCTCACTAATCACAGATAAATCTTTGTTCAATAAATGAGTTTAAATGTAAATATTTTTGCTAACATTTTTGTTTTTCTTTGTCAAGCATATTTGCCAAACATAATTAAAAATGATTTTTCAAAAGTTATTTTTGCTGTTTTTAACTGAATTCTAGTTTCTATCCAACTATAACAATTTGAAAAAATTATCAAGGCTCACATTTATGAGAGCCCGGCAGGGCAGATTATGCTGAGGGGAAACCAGCACGGGTTTGTGGCGGGCAGATCGTGCCTGACCAACCTAGTCTCTTTCTATGACCAGGTTACGAAACGCCTGGACACAGGAGGAGGGGTGGATGTCGTACACTTAGACTTCAGGAAGGCCTTCAATACGGTATCCCACCCCATACTGGTGAACAAGTTAAGAGGCTGTGACGTGGATGACTGCACAATCCGGTGGGTGGTGAATTGGCTAGAGGGTTGCACCCAAAGAGTCGTGGTAGATGGGTCGGTCTCAACCTGGAAGGGTGTGGGCAGTGGGGTCCTGCAGGGCTCGGTCCTTGGACCGATACTCTTTAATGTCTTCATCAGTGACTTGGATGAGGGAGTCAAATGTATTCTGTCCAATTTTGCAGATGACAAAAAGCTATGGGGAGAAGTGGACACGCCGGAGGGCAGGGAACAGCTGCAGGAAGACCTGGATAGGTTGGACAAGTGGGCAGAAAACAACAGGATGCAGTTCAACAAGGAGAAATGCAAAGTGCTGCACCTAGGGAGGAAAAATGTCCAGCACACCTACAGCCTAGGAAATGACCTGCTGGGTGGCACAGAGGTGGAAAGGGATCTTGGAGTCCTAGTGGACTCCAAGATGAACATGAGCCGGCAGTGTGATGAAGCAATCAGAAAAGCCAATGGCACTTTATCGTGCATCAGCAGATGCATGACGAATAGGTCCAAGGAGGTGATACTTCCCCTCTATAGGGCGTTGGTCAGACCGCAGTTGGAGTACTGCGTGCAATTCTGGGCGCCACACTTCAAAAAGGATGCGGATAACCTGGAGAGGGTCCAGAGAAGGGCAACTCGTATGGTCAAGGGCCTGCAGACCAAGCCCTACGAGGAGAGACTAGAGAAACTGGACCTTTTCAGCCTCCGCAAGAGAAGGTTGAGAGGCGACCTTGTGGCTGCCTATAAGTTCATCACGGGGGCACAGAAGGGAATTGGTGAGGATTTATTCACCAAGGCGCCCCCGGGGGTTACAAGAAACAATGGCCACAAGCTAGCAGAGAGCAGATTTAGATTGGACATTAGGAAGAACTTCTTCACAGTTCGAGTGGCCAAGGTCTGGAACGGGCTCCCAAGGGAGGTGGTGCTCTCCCCTACCCTGGGGGTCTTCAAGAGGAGGTTAGATGAGTATCTAGCTGGGGTCATCTGAACCCAGCACTCTTTCCTGCCTATGCAGGGGGTCGGACTCGATGATCTATTGAGGTCCCTTCCGACCCTAACATCTATGAATCTATGAATCTATTATTGCCCTAAATAATAAGTGAAAATTAGTCATTTAACAATGTGTTAACCATTTTCTAACATAATGAAATATAAAAAAACCCCGGAAAAATATGGTTTAAGTTATCTGTTTGAACAAATATCTATGAAAGCTATCAAAACTTCTGCTTAGTCAAAAAGTTATCAGATTTTACCAACTTCATGAACAAACTTCTCTGTAACAAAACAAAAAATGCAAGTGCATAACAAGATTGAAATAATTTATTTAAATCATGGTATCCTGATTCCTTTAAAACTAGTGTTTTAAATCACTCTGATTTAAGTCAGTCTTCTCTGGTATTAAGATGGAAGAGATACCCACACTGGGGAGCTTATGTTCACTATCCACCTGTTTTTGATCTCCTCATAGTCACTTGGCATATCTACCTGTGCCCCTATGGCACCGTTGTTATGTTGTGCCCCTATGGCACCGTTGTTCTTTTTGAAGTACTAAATGACGGCACAGTAACAGCCCGTACTGAACTGTGCCAGCAGCACACGGTTATTTTCAGCCGCTACATCACCGTAGCAATGTGCTATAGTGCAGAAGCACATTACTATGGGAACATAGTGGTGCTGTCACAGTTTGTGCTCACCAATGCTATGTCTCTGTAGCGTGTTGTTACAGTATTATAGTGTCTTACATAGATGTGTTGAGTATGATGCAATTTTAGTGCTGGTCCCTCTGTAGCTCCTCTCTCAACTCTCTTTTCTACAAGGTTGTAGCTAAAGCTATGAGTGTAAGCTAAATCAACTTCAGATTTGCACATGTTCAGTCTGTTTCAGATGCTTTTATTCGTTTCCCCATCCACTTTCTTTTATGCTCCTTTGTTGTGTGTTGGAATTGCTTTATGCATTTCCAAAATGTGTGGCTTGATACAATTTAAATTTAGGATAATGCCTGTCCCATGCTTAATCAAATACTGATTTAGATATGCACTCAGCTCTTCAACCAGCCATTTTATCTTTTTTTTTTTTTTTTACTTTTAGCCCACTCTAATCAGTTGTTTTAAAAAATTGCACACAAAAAGAATCTTTTTTTTTCTAAATATAGACATAGATTTAGGGAATTCATGTAGAACTGGTCAGGAATGCTTCTGTAAATTCTGATACCTTTTGTGGGAAAGGACAGTTTTGAAAAAAACTTCCCACTTTGAAAAGAAAAATGAAACAAATGTCTAAAATTTCCTGTCTTGATATTTTTGGGAACAAAAAAACTAATTTTCATTCCAGCATCATTTATTTTGTTAAAAAATTAAGTACAATATAACTGACAGAGGAAAATAGTAGGTTGAAATGAAAACAACAGTGTTTTAAATTTATCTAAATGAAGCAATTATCCCCCAGCACTGATAATATAAAATGCTCTATTTTTTTAACTTATTAATACATGAATTTTGTTAAAGATTCCCACATTGAATCCTGATATGAAATTAGAAATTTGTTCATGAACTTATATTCTCTCCTAGCCCACACCCCTGTCCTGAACTTCCCTCTCCCCTTCCCCGCCCCCTGCCCCCACCAAGCTCCGGTGCTATCTTCAGGATTCACAGGACAGGGAAGGGATGGAACTCAGTCTGGGGTTTGCCCAACCTGTACTAGAGGGTTTTGTGGGTAGGTTGGAGCCCCTCACTTCAGGGGGGCTCCAATCCACCTTTTCAACCTTCCTGTGCAGGCTGGGCAAAACCCAGATGGATCTCCCTCCCCTTCCTCCTCCCCCTCCCATTCTGAAGACAGCACTGGAGGTGGGGCTACTCTCAGTAAGTCCGTATCTGCTCCTGAGTATTGACAGATGATAATAAAGGCACTTTATGTAAAGGCCCTCATGTAATGAGGGTTCAGATTTTTGTGCAATTGGGCACTTCTAAAGTTCTTTGCAGCTATGCCCTTCTGTAAGGGTATGGCTATAGAGTGCTTTCAAGGGGCTGATTGTGTGACAAATGTAACTTATGTCTCTGCCTTTAAATTACTTAGGGTCTGTGTTTTATACAACAAGCAGGGTATGAAATATTTACCATCTTGCCATGGAGATTCATTTCTTTAACACAGCTAAAGAGTTGTTGTTTGTTGTTTTAGGGTTTAATTTTGCTTTTTGGAGTGTAGTATTTTCAGTAAAGTGCTCTATTTTAGTAAGAATATTTAGATGTATTTTCTTTATTTGTGAAAAAAAATACAATGAAACCCAACTTATAAAATATTGGTTTTGTCAAATAAATACAGGGCATGGCTACACAAATTCTCCATTATGCAGTTGGTACTGTATAGGCAGTATGTATTACCCACCCGTAAATGACTACGCAGTACCCGCCAGTACTGCACAGTCCGGGTGGCGCATGGGTCATATCTGATCGTACTGTGCAGTAGCAACAAGCTACTGTGCAGTAGTGGAAGTGTCAAGTTTATTGCCTGCCAACATTACATTGCCATAGCAATGAGCTACGTAGTCATAGCTTGTTGCTACAGCAGTGTAGCCTGTCATATAGACATGGCCACAGAGACCTGTATGATAAATTTTTTAACCTAAAAAGGATGTATAAAACATGCATATTTGATGCAAACAAGGTCATTTACACACACACACACACACACACACACACACACACACACACACACACACAGGATAATTACATTACAGATATCTGTTTGCATATGCCACCTGTTCTTTTTACATGTGAAACTGTTTATTTTGTGCTTATAGTTGTCACTTTTATAGTAAAATGTATATATTGGAACACTTGTCCTATTCCTGCTTGTCTCTCAGAACCTTTAAAATCATAGTTTAAAAAGTACAACTTGATGTACTCTCACAAATCTAGAAGTCTATCACTCCTAACAGATCCTCTTTTAAGATATCTCATAACTACTTAAATATAGAAAGAAAGCCAGAAAAAATATTAGAATCCTATAAAATGCCTGTTTAGCTTTAAGAGTATAATCATTGGTAATTATATACTATCCAGTTGCTTTATTATGATTATGTGCACCTGCACCATGTCTGATCTTTTTGACGACAGTCAGTAATTTATTTGATGGTCGTTTAGCATCCCCACATCACAATTTATAGACCTGGCATCATGGCCATTTGTGATTTGTTTAAAGCACTGCAGCAAAGCTGGTAAAAAGATGCCATGATGTGCTACAAAATTATTATGTTGTGCTTCCAGCATTTATAAAAAGTGATTTAATATTTAAGCCAGCTGTAGCCCTTAGGATCATTGTATTATTTGAAATTAACAATTAAATTAGATAGTTGAGTTCAAGTAGCAGAGTTTCATGAATGGAATAATATGGTAGTGGGTAGCTGATAGCAGTGCAGCTGGAACTTTATATTGTAAACTCTCATTTGCAGCAGCAGGTCAAACCAGTTAAACCAGCCTCCAATCATAACATGTATATTATTATTTTATAATCCTCTTATACTGAAATCTATTAGTTTTCCTCTAGTTTCTTCATATTTATTCATGTATTTGTCCAAATATCTCCAAGTTTGGGATATATACAATGCCTAAAAGAAAATGTGTCAAAAAATGATTGACTTGTGAAAAACTTTACTGTCAACAGCCCTGATTCCACAAAGCATGTACAAACCTGTCTAACCTTCACCTTTTGCTAAAAATCTAAAGGAATTAACGCACCTACCTTTTCCCAGCAATGCCCCAGAGATCTGTTGCTTCAGAGCAAACTTGATTAATCGAGTCTGCTCTGCATGTGAGCTGAGGCGAACTTCACTGTGCCTCTGTTGTCACCAAAGGACAGTGAGTTCGTGCCCGGTGCGCTTGTGCCAATAAACACACAGGGGTGAAGGATCCAACTTAATCTTTATTTCTGCGCAGAAAGTGGTGCTTGGCAATCATTCGCAAAGCAAGCACCCACACCCCAGTGGGTGTCTGCCTTATATAGCTACGTAACAGGTTAAACTTGCTGATGTGATGAAAGGTATAGCAAGCCCAGCAAGTAACCCCCCCTCCAGCTCCCCCCCAAGTAACCCCCCTTCCAGCTCCGGAACTTTGTTGATACAGCTTTTCCTTCTAGCGAGGCCAGCAATCAGCAACTACGCAACAGGCAATCTCCCCCAGCCTAAACAACCTAATCTATGCCCTTGGTTAGATAAAATACTTTTTCAAAACATAGAAAGCTGTTCCCTGGTTAAAATTAAGTGAAAGTCCAGGGGTGCTTCATCACCTCATGCATTTGTTTAAGCGGTGAAATGCACATCAGCACACAGAAAATAGCAGTGGTGCACTTTTGAACTAAAGTATTTAATTTTAAGCACGTTCATAAGTATTTCCAGATTCAAGGTGCTGAGGATGTGGTGCTACTCAGGTTCTTAAAGGAAAGAATGCACGTAAGTGATTTGAACTGGACCCAAAGTGGGAAACTTGTTATAGAACTGAGCTCTTTGTGAGGAATGACTGGATGACTTATTCTAAATAAAGTTAAGGTCATGTGTAAATCTTTACAGGAACAAGGCCTTGGATTGCAATTTGTCCATGCAGTTCTGTAAAGAGTAAAGAGTCAGAAAAATAAGTTCTTACTAAAAACCAAAACCATGATCAGTAGCTATAAAAAATTAGACTGATCATATTGAGATATAGTTATAAATTTTCTGCATCTGGCAATGCACTGCATTCCTTTTATTGATGATTTGTATTGTAGAAAAGTTATTTTGAAGTGAAAGTTGGTTACTCAATATACTTGTTTCAATTATCCTTACAGATTTTTTTTGTAATAAGTGTGTTACCAGATTTGCCCATCACTTTGGGGTGTGCTTATTTATTAGGGATACATTTCTAGGGTCTTTAATTGTATCAGTGTGCTGCCTGTGTTACTTGTGTTTCTATACGGAGCTGTATATCTCCCTTCTGCAAGCCCTCACTCCCAGTGGAGCTATCTTGCAGGACTCAGTTTCAGTGGGGTTGGGTTCCTCCAGCCACCAAATCAGTCAAATACACTCACAAACACACACACACATTGATGTGACACACCTGACCCGGCTGGGTTGATCAGCATGTACAGGCGGACACCCTCATATGCCAGGAATCAGTTCATTAAGGTAACAATAAAATGCAGTCAGACACAAGCACACAGTTGAACAGAATACCTCTGAATCTGGCTGGGTGTCCAGCTGACACCCTCATGGGCCAGCATTCAGTTCATTAGGGCACGTCTGAGCCAAACTGGGTCAATCAGCCTGTACAAGCTGATCCCCTTATGTGTCTCAAACTCAGCACATCCCAATCTTTTGCCCTAACTGTTCTAGTAGTGGTAGCCTCTTGATGAGCAGACCCCACAGTATTTCTGGGCTTCACAGGGATCTTTGGCTTAGGTAAAAGAAGCATTGCTGCAGAGCAAGTGGGGAAGGGGAAGAAGAGAAGGAAAAATACACCCGGTTACCACCAGTTTGACTATAAAAGTTATTTATTGCTAAGTATATGAAATTTATAATGGTACTAGTAGTAATAGACATGCAAAAGAAAACAAGCAAAAACAATTACAATATTACCCTGGTTTAATTGAGTATTTGGGGAAACGTCGTTCAGCTTAACTAATACAATTTAGGCTCAGAAAGCTATGCCTAGAGAGAGAAAGGTAGAAAGACAAAGAGAGAGTGAGAGCTGGGATCTCACCATTCCAAGGCACTTGGGTGATTTGTTGACAAGCAAAGTTCCCAGCACGATCATTGAAGGGAGACAATCTGTTTCTCTCAGCTTCTTGAGAACAACAGTGGATGGTGTCAGATATTTCTCTCTCTTGAAGCACACTGTTTGCTGCTTTACAGCTTTCTTATACCCTTAGTCCAGTCCCTTCAAAGCATTCTTTTAATTGTGTAAATCAAGAGGGTCCCAAGCCATAATTGATGGAAAATCCTGTTATATAAACAGTTTAAATTTAAATGAATTGCCTTTCTCAGTGACAAGGGGTTATCTAGTTTGGAACATCTCAAGAAATTGATTAACAACCAGGAAAACCATCAAGTTTTAAAGATTAACCAGGCATCTAGGAGCCAGCTTGAAATTATTATGTATATAGAAGATATACTGGAAAGGATACCACATTGTTTCTTCTCAATGGCCTAGCTATGCTTGTACTGTGAAGTCAGCATCAGTGTTTTGTATTTTACCTGTTGTGAATAAGCCTCAGCTTTGCATGACTTTCAGATCTTACTGTAGTCTTTTAACAGACCTGAAGGGATTACTTGGAGTGTTCATAAACTTGGTGGGGAGAACTTCCACCACTCATCCCGGGAAAAATATGACAGCATTTGTGGTTAGGGCTACAATGGACTGGATGCTGTGATGAACCCTTAATGATTGTTCAAATGTCGCCCATACCCCCTCTGACTCAGTCTCTTGCTTCAGCATTCCCTAACCCGGCAACCGAGTTTTAGTCAATCAAGTTTAAATAGGCCTCCCATACTGGGACAGGGGAATGTATGGCCTGAAATGCCTATTAAACTTTTCTTCTGCTTAGTTCTGGGTAGATGAGGCGTGGGGGGGGGGGGAAATAGAAAAAGTCCTTTGTAAGTCCAGCAAGTTGGGTGCCAGGGCTCCCTCAGCAACACAGAGCTGATGGGTAACAAGTGTCCCAGTCATACAAACAAATAACCTAGTCAAGATAGTCCAAACAAGACAGCCTTGCACTTGTACTTGGATCAGAAGTTGCCAGGTTTGTATTAGATTATAATGGTGTCTGCTTTGGATCCTCAGGACTACAAATCATAACACTAGAATCATCAACTCAAAATTATTTTTTAGGAATGCAGCATTCTTATGTAGGCTTTGTCTACCTTGCCCAATTCTCACGTTACTCAAACCACCCCATTCTGTGGAAAATGAGATGAAAATAGAACAGATTACTAGTTGGGATTGCAGAGCCTAGGAATGTAGCCTGTGGTAATTTAGGAGCTACATGTAGGGAAGGACGGAGCTTGATGGATATGTATCATTTCTTCACCAGTCCTACAGAAAGCCTGTAAAGAAACATGGACTGAATTAGTGTTTGTCTTTCCATGGCAGAGGAAGAGGGAGTTCAAAAATTAGGAAGGCCATGACAGCAGGGCTCCCTTCAAAGGCAAGCCTTTAAAGCAGATAGTCCTGGCCTCCTCCAAATCCCTGTAATTTCATTTCTAACTGCTTTTAGAAACCTGGACTGAATGAAATAGAAGAAAGAGTATCTATCGCAGAATTAGCACTCCTTTGGGAAGAAGGCATTTTTATGGAACAATCAAAGGCTATGTATTTACGTTGTACTAGTATTCTATTTTGTTTACTTTGCGTAATGGGAGAGGGATTATTATTCCAGCAGCAAACCTTAATGATACTGGGTAAACGGGAACAAAACAAAAATGACAAAGGAATTGATTGCAATAATCTTTTTTTTGAGGTACTAATTACCATACTTAGGGAGAAAGTGGTGTACTTGAACACTTTCTTCATTACCTTGTTTTTAATCAAGGAAAAAACAGCTGTAGTTTGTGTAATAATAAAGACTTTGTAGCAGACCACATATCACTTTTGTTAGACCACATGTAATTATGATATTACGGATTGGTGCCTAACACAATTAACATTATCTGTACACACTTGAAACTAAAGCCTGATGTGATTACTTAAAAATGGAGATGGCTGGGAATATCTTAGCAAATAAGTTTCCCATTGGAAAATGTTGATACATTGAAGCTGAAACTGTTAGCAAGAAAGTCTCAACAACATTTTTTACCTAAAAAACATATTGAAACAAATTTGAAAAGGACTGAATTCTCTCATTCTTGATATATTTAAATAAAAGAGAATCTTGTTTCCCAGTTCAAAATTATTTTGTTTGAACATTTGATTTTATTAAACAAACATTCAAAATCAAAGTGAAAAGTTTTAAATTTATCAAAGAAAAGTGTTCTGAATGACCCTAGATCAACATAAAAACATATTTTATGTTCTCAAAATATATCAGATTCTGACTTGTAGTCTCAATTTGGGAAAATATATATATATATTTTTTTAAATCTCAAATATTTACCTGCATAAGAAACCCATTTCCCACAGAGACTCCTTACTTTAAAACATCATTCAAATATGGGATCAAAAGAATTACTATACTTTTCCCTGATTCCTCTTTGCACAATAGAATGGCATACATTATGATCTGTATCACCAATGCAGTATTCTGATTTCACTAGCCCACGCAAACTGTGTGTGAAAAATTCCTGTTGCTGCGATGATCAGTGTGTCAGGGCACTGTTTGTGCCTGCCACTTTAAGGGCCAGAAGATAGCAGCCAGCAGGTGCCTGATTAGGGCAGCCATTTTAGATTCAGGGCTGACCATATAAACCGGACATTTTGATGTTGGGAGGCCAGGCAACAACATAGTCTGGCTGCAGGTATCATCTGGAGGTAAGGGATGGTTAGGAGGCTCCTGGTCCTGGGTACAACCTAAAACTGCATCCTGCCAGGAGTGGGTGGCCTGGTGGGGCTCTCAGTGGTGCAGAAGCCCCCAGGAAATACCAGGCCAGTTACCACCCTGGTGAAAGGTGGGTTGGGATGCCTTGACCTCTAGCCCCCACAACCAGGTGGGTTACCCCCTTTGTAGGGACTAGAAGGTGAACCCCAGAGAGAGAGAGAGAGAGAGAGAGAGTCGGGCCATAGACTCTTAACCTGTCTTGACATCCCCCGACAGGTCCAAGCTGGGGACAGTACCAGAAGGGTCAAAGGGATAGGGGCCCACCGTGAGGAACACCCAAGAGCTGAGAGCCTGGGGTTCCTACTGGCCTGGAGGTACGCCAGGGCCGATAGAGCCGAAGGTCCTGGGGGGACCACACCCATAAGGGGGAAGCAGCTCAGGGAGCTATCTAGCTGGGAATGAAGGCAGAACAGGCTGCCTGAACAGAGGGATCTAAGTGGGGGTCCAACTAGTAGGATTCTGGGGACCAGTGCAGGGCCAGTGATATGAATAACATCTGGATGCTATCTGTGAGGCTTGGGCTGTGGTGTAGGGGAGAACCGGAGCCGCAGATAGGGCCCCCTGGCATCAGGGCAAGAAATGGGCTGCCTCCTGCTTAATCGACATCAGTTAATCAATTAACTACAAGGCGTGGTGGGCAAGAAGGCAGGTGGTTAGCCCAGAAACAGAATGGTGGGCCACAGTGAGATCAGCCCTAAGCAGGCTCCCTGTTACAATCAGGGATCTGGGTTTTCCATTTCCCATGGAAAAAACTGAGTAAACTATGGATTGTACCT
This sequence comes from Alligator mississippiensis, assembly GCF_030867095.1. Taxonomy (NCBI): domain Eukaryota; kingdom Metazoa; phylum Chordata; order Crocodylia; family Alligatoridae; genus Alligator; species Alligator mississippiensis. Next base: position 105,927,209 of record NC_081828.1, read on the forward strand.
ATTACCAGAAGCAAACATGGATTTCTCATTTTACCAGAGAAACTCATGGATTTTGAAATTTTTCACTGAGCTCCCTGCAGAGTTCCAGCCTTCAGATAGCTGGGAGGTAGCAGGAGGAAAGTGGTGAGATAGGGGGCACCACATGCATGTACATGCACATGGACAAGGCAGCCTGCAGAACAGCTCCAGCAGGTAAGTGGGGTGGAGGGGTGGATTGAGGCCCCTGTATGGGGGGAGGGAGCTGGGCAGAGCTGGGGCTGCTGCCCATCCAGGCAGTGCTTAGAGCCTGGGGCTGCAATATGTGGCTGCAGGGCCCCAGTATGGACCAAGATGGGGCTGTGAGTGGCTCATCTGGGGGAGGGAGAGAGGGCCAGCTCCTCACTGCCACATGCACTCATGGGGAGTAGAGGGGACCCATGCCCCCAGATCTGTATGCAAGGCAGGCTCAGTCTGTGGGCTCAGGCTCCTGCCCTTCTCCCTCCCCCAGGGCCTCTGCAGCCCAGTGGACATGACCCACTGCAGCAGGGAACAGTGGGGCCATGATGGGATCCACTGTGAGCTCTGCGCTGCCCTGGCAACACCTCCTGCACATGCTGCTGCTTTGATAGGTGCAATCCCACGCTGCTGTTCTCACTGCAGCCCTGTGCACAGGAGGTGCACTGCTAGAGAAGTGCAGAGCTCTCAGCAGTGAGAAGCTTCTCCACGTGGCTCCATTCTTCCCTGCCATGCTGGGTTGCTCCTGCTGGGCTGTGGAGGCCCCAGGAGAGTGCAGGGCAGGAGGGAAGATCAGAGCTGTGCAGAGAAGCTGATCACTGCTGTGAGCTACACACTGCCCTGGCAACACACCTCCTGTGCACAGGGCTGCAATGAAAGCAGCAGCAAAGGGTTGCACCCCTCAAAGCAGTGGCACATAGAGGCATGTTGCCAGAGCAGTGCAGAGCTCACAGTGGCAAGGAGCTCCCCATGTGCCCCCCCCCCCGTTCCCTGCCATGCCAGGTCATGCCTGCTGGGATGTGGAGGCCCTGGGGGAAGGGAAGCAGGATGGGAGCCCAAGCCCATAGCCTGTGCCTGCCCCACGTACACATCTAGGGGTTATGGGTCCCCCCTTACCCCCAGGAGTGCACACAGTGGTAGGGAAACACCCCTTCTGTCTGAGCCTGCAGCAGGGGGCATAGGAGGCAGGGGGCTGCAGCCCCAGGTCTATAGCCCTGGAAGCTAGATAGCCTCTGACAGAGCTGGGGGAACAGGGGCTGTGAGTGTTGAGCGAGGGGCACCAGCAAAGCTGTGGGGGCTGTAGAGGGGGGGAGTGAGAGGCAAAACCAGGACTGGTTGGACCGGGGGGACCTTTAATTTTAATTATGCATTTTGGGTTTCTTATTAGGGAATTTGCCTTTTTATTGGAGAACTTGCAATATTTTTTTTTATTAGGGAAAACCAGGATCCCTGGTGATGACGGGAGCATTTCTGGAATGGCAGTGATCAGGACGGGTATCAATACACTGGTGCAGTGTGTCATTCCTATATTCAGTGGAGTTACTGTTTGGGTTACCATCACTGAAAAAGGGCAAAGCAACCACTGGGAACAATGACAACTTGATTTCAGTGGAGTTGCAGTGGAGTAAAAATGTTTTAACAGACTGTAAAAATCTGTCACTAACTGATACATCAGTGCTAACTCATATATACTCAGAATTTAGATTTCCTAGGCACTCGATTTATAGTTTTGTTATGTTCATTTAATACGGGGGGGGTGCAAAATCTGGCCCATGAGCTGGATCCAGTCGGAAGTGGACTTCATTTCCGAGCAGCCCTTACCTGCATGATCAGGGCCACTTCCCATGGAGTCCCCAGCAGCAGCCAGACTCTTATAGTGTGGGACTGGGGTTTCTGTGGAAACCAGCTGCAGCAGTGCTTGGCTGGGTTCTTGTATGGTGACGGCATGGTCTGTAGTTTGGGCAGAGCTGCGATCTGATCCTCCGGGCAGGGGCATGTAGGCAGCATATCCCAGATCTGCCTCGGCTCCTTGCAACAATAACACCATGGTCTGGAGCCAGGTCAAAGCCACAATCTGCCGCCTGCATGCCTATGCCCAGAGCATGCAGGCGGCAGATTGTGGCTCTGCTCTGGCTCCAGACCATGCTGTCATTGCTGCAAGGTTCCAGCCTGGCCCTGGAGTGACTCCATGCCCTGCCACATGCCCTATCAGTGCTGCCAGGGCTGGTCTCCACAGAAACCCCAGCCTTGCACTATCACAGCACGGCTGCTGCGGTGTCCATGGAAACCAGCCCCAGCCATGTGGGTAGGGGCTGCTGGGAAATGGAGTTCAGCCACCTGCCAGATCCACCATTTTGCCCATCCCTGGTTTAATGGCAAGATGCAATCTGATCCCTGATCTGAAGAACCATACTGCCTCCCATGCCACATGTGCATGGCGCAAGGCACGATTTTTTAGATTAGATCCAGTCAATGAATTATTACTTGCCAGTGCAGGAGAAACCTATAATATGATCCCAGGTTCACTTTGCAATGTCAGATTGAAAGAAGAATGCCTTCCAGTTCTGCTCATAATCAGTTCATTGTCATCTCTGGCTCCTGGGATTGCAACAGTGGACTTGAACCAGCACCAGTGTGGACTGGAGCTTGAGTCCTCAGAGCAGTGACTCATTGTTGGTCCCAGCTGGGACATCCTCAAGGCTAGTTTGAGACTGGGACTATCTAGGACAGGGGAATAGGTACAGAGGATCAGAGGCTGCTGATAGGGGTGGGGAACCAAAGGGGACTTTAAACCTCACCAGGGGCCTCTAATCCTCTGTACTCAGTGGCCAGGCCAAAGCTGCTGGGTACTGTGTCCCAAATCCTCAGTGAGGAAGCCTGGGGAATTTCTCAGCACATTCTTTAAAGCTCCCCTAGTACTGTAGTGATTGAAGTTATAATTTAATGCTAGGGTCACGGCACCCCGTCCCACTCCCATCTGCTGCTGGGGATCAGACAGGGGCACTGGGTTTGACCAATGAGAGGATGGCTGTGTCTAAGATACAGCTGGATCTCTACACTCAACTAGTTATTAGGATCTGTCATGGATTAGCCCTGACATGCCACACATTCAGTTTAAGGGGTAATATAAACAAGGCACAAAGGGTGCATCCCCATGAGCATTCAGGGGTATTTCCCTGGGGACAAGTAGCAGTTGCACATTTTTATGCTGCTGCTAGTTGTCCCCAGGGAATGCTCCTGCACACATTCTCTGGCAAATTGCCCTGGGTGGGGTAGAGGAGGCTGGGGCCAGCTTACCTGAGGTCTTGAGGGCCTCCCAAGGCTGCAGCAGTGGGGATCTGGGCATGCAGACCCTGGCCAGAAGCTAGAGCATGACTCTGGCACACCAGGCTCCAGTTTTGGACAGCACACACTGCAGTTATGTGCATCACACTGCATTTTTTCTCCATGCTTGTTCTAGATACTGGGATTTCCTGGTATCTAATTTTGCCATAGCATTGCAAATATGCAGTGCAGCAAACCAATTCACACGGGACATGTGCATTTTGTGGCACTTCAAAAGCCTTCCAGGTGCCTCAAAGTGCACATTCCTACTCATGAGCACATGGCCAAAGGTGTTAAACATTATAAAGGAAATATCTTTGTGGTTTATTTGCTATTTTATCATGCCATAAATTGGCTTTAACATGCCATCAGGTCACTCCTTTTGGAATGATTAATATGGTAATCATGTCCTAGATATAAAGAATGCCAGGGCCCTTGATACTTGTTGTAATTGGAATGAAGTAATATACCACTGAACTTATTAATACTCAAGTATATTATTTTTGCAAAGATATTTGGGCCTGTTTGAAGTCACAGAATTTGGCAGGAATCTGTGACACTTTATTGAACAATCAAATGCATTGATACCAGACCTACATGGCGCTGCCTAAGAGATGATCTGCCATATCCTGTGTTGCTTTATAGGGTTTCAATGCTAAGCAGTTTAGATGCTGGCCCAAATCTTTGCTCTGAACACATAGATGCTAAACTAAGGCATGTTTGTTTTTGGGAGAGCATTTATATCTTTAGTAGCAAAACAAAAAGGAAGGTGACATGGGCTTCTCTGAACTGAAGTCTTCAATACACTCCATCCTCAAATTATTATTATGTATTTACATTACTTGATATCCCAACACAAATAGTGAGCTAAACAACCAGAGAATAACTTTTATTTTATTTTAAGGAAAGAGTGGGTGCATATACATGAGATGCTTAATGTGCATTGGATTAATTCTACTGTGCATTAGTATGGCTGGAAAAACTATCCTAATGTGCAGTGGCTTTAGTACAATGCACATCAAACATCACACAAAAAGCATTCATTAGTGCTAATGCACAGTAGCACCAATTTAAGGTGCATTAAGTTAGTACTGTTACAGGTACTAAACTTAATGCTCAGTAACTTTGGTGCATTAATGAACATGCAGACATGCCCACTAGGTACTATGGAATATCTGACATATTAGAAAGCTTAACCTTCCTTTACTTCACAATAAATAGTTAATGTGTCCATGCACTCTAGTAGTCCTCTTAGAAAAATCTTAGCACACAATATGTCATTAAGTGACACACAATGAAAAAAGTGCAACCAACTTTAAGATTCTAGCTAAACAGGGAAGTGTAAATCATCAGTGAGCTACAAATTATAGGTGTCTATTAAATTGACATTAAATAGACACCCATTAACTCATCCCCTCTGATCTTCTTTGCCATATACTTGCATTTTCACAGACCTGCATTTTGCATATTGGCTTAAGCTTCTTTCAACCCTAGAGAGAACACCAGCAGACTCTTCCCATGCCTGAAGAAGGGTGCCTGTGCCCGCAAGTAAAGAACAATTTTTTTTCCAATTATTCAGGTGGTCTAATAAAACATTTCACATTTACCCAAATAACCTTGTCTGCCTGTTAAATAGACATAGCCTCATTCCTTGACAAACTGTTTTCACAATACAAGGTTTGTACCTGAATTATATTCCATTGTAACCTTTATACCTATAATATGAAAATTCTAGATAAACTTATATTCACAGGGTAAACACTTGACTAGTAGCTTCCCAGAGAACTTCCTAACTCGCATATGGGGTTTTAATAACTCAGTGTTAGAATTGCTGAAATGTTTGTGATTTCTTTATATCTCAATTCATTCCCCAAGGACAGATTGGAGGGGGGGGGGGGGGGTGGAATCCCATGTAACCATTCTCTAAGCTTAGCCAGATTTTTAATAATAAACCTATAATATTCATTTTTTTTTTCTTGACTAAGTAGTTTTGCTGACAGCTCCACTCTTACGTTACGTTAATAAATGCTTCTGTTTTTCCAAATCTAACAAAAAGAGAGAGGTGGGGGGTTTTTTTGTTTTTTTTTTTTTTTTTTTGCTCTGATGTGCTGAACATTGCTTCAAAATGACATATGGTAGTGAATTGTTCTTGAAGATAACTGCCTCAATTTGCATGCTGAATAAGATGTTCATTTAAACTCACAAATGTACATCGCAATGCTTCTTCATAAAAAAAAGTTACTTGGAAAATCCTCCGCAATCAGTAGAAAAAAGATTAAAGGATTTCACTATTTAAAGCAAAATTTATATCTAACATAGATCTCCTGGTTTATTTTTTCTTTGTGAAACCTGGAGATATGGCCAAAAATTGTCAGCATTTGCAGTTTTATCAGGGTACATGAAAATAGGTTTTATTGCCTGAGTTGAAGGATTCACATGAGATAATCTTGGTCATGCATTGTTGGGCAATATTTTTAAAAATACTTCCAATATTTTCAAAGGTACACTACATGCAGCCCTAGCTATGGAGTTGCATGGGAATTTTCTGCAATTTAATAACAAGGAACTGGCAAAACAATAACAACAGAAAATGACAAGCACAGTATAATATTTGAAATGCAATTCAACTGAGTAGAGAATCAGCAATGGTAATTAACTCACCTTACTTGCATTTATTTTCATTATTGTAAACTGTTGCTAAATCTACAAGCCAGCGGCACATTTTCTCAGCGCTTGTAGTGTAGTTACCTTTGGGATCCATTTAAAATTGTTACTTAAATAATTACTTGTCTATCAATGAAGAATATAATGCTTCTTTTGTATTATTTATTTTATTTTTCTTTGCATGTTTTTTTCTGACTTTTCTCTGCATAATATACAATAATGCTGAGACACAAGTTTCAGGAAAAATTCCTATGAAGCTTTAAGAGGGATGCTCAAAACTGTTTTTGTTTATATACTGTAATGGAACAGAAAGATACTAGAAAGGGTCAGAACTGTGATTATGTTCTATCCAAAGGCAGGAACTAGCCTTTGGATAAACATAAGAATATATGGTGCCTCCATTAAGAGAGACAACTTTGCTCAATACTATACAAGCCCACAAAAAGGCTTCCATACATAATATTGGAATGTGCAGTTCTTTCTCAACACAGAAGTTGTTGGACATTAAAATAAAGGATTATTATTCAAATTGGACAACATTGCTTATTTTACTGGATCCTTTAAAATAGCCCCGTCTTGTTTGTAGTGATAGATTTCAGCTCCTTCATCATCTTCCACAGGCTAAATTTGGAGGTCCTTATTCACTTAATTTGACTAGAATTTGACTTGGACAAATTCTCTCTCTCTCTCTCTCTCTCTCTCTCTCTCTCTCTCTCACGATACTCTTTTCTTAAGTAAGATACATATATATATAGAGAGAGAGAGAATAAGATATAAATATAGAATAAGATATATGTGTGTGTGTGTATATCTTACTCTAATTTTCTTAAGCGTCATGTGAAAATTGTCTCAGGACCCTTGGGAGTTTTAGTCATCATAAACAGATGTAAATTATATTGCATGACTTTATATTTTCTCTCCGTCTCTGAGCCTATAGAAAACACAGAAAATTACTAATGACAGGAATCGTGTGAAACAATAAGCTTTAAGAATTGCAAAGCCTTGTATTTTTCCCATGTGTGGTTTATGTTCTGTGCTGTTCCAGTCTCTGGAATTCCCTGAACTGAGTTATGTTATGAATAATTCAGCCACACTGAGAGAGGTGAGATCTCTGCTCCTCTGCCTTTCCTACCCCCCCCCCCCAAAAAAAAAAGGAGTATTCTGCTGGTCTGAGTATATGCACTGTGCATGGAGAATCCCTCTACTTCTTTGTAAAGTTCTTAAAAGGTAACATACAGTGTAACTTGCTGTGCCTGTCTTGAGCTCTCCACTTACGGTTTTTCTAATCGCCCAGAGCTAATTGCGGCCTTACAGACCAACAGTTTGGTCACTGGCACCAGTTACCAAGATCACTAATGGTTCTCTCCTGCCATGTCTTTCATGGAACTTCAATCTTGGAAGAATGGTGCTAGATCACAGATCAGTGGTATCTTGTTAGGTCTAATTATTAGTGTGAGAACATTAGGGCTCTGCCTCCCCTACACCCTGCCTAGCACCAACCCATTGTCATACAAATGTTGCCTGGAAGCAATTTCACTTAGATTTAGTTCAGTTCCACTCTAGGCTTGGCTCGCCTGCATCAAGTTCCAGTCTATACTTGGCCCTTTTAGGCTCAGTCCAAATAAACTAATATACCCCAAAAGGATTCCAGAGGGACAGCATCCACCTCCTCTCTTTCACTCATGGTTCTTTACAAATCAGCTCTCTCTCCTTGTCCTGCAGATCCACCGCTGCCTCAGCTCCACTCTCTGAAGCTGGACCTCGACATCCTGCTTTCAGGTAAGTCATCTGAGTCCTCGGAGTCAGCTTACAGTGCCAGCTCCTGTGTTGGAGGCTGCAACCAATCACCCTTCCTGGGGCCTTTAGCTTGACTGCAGCTTTCATTTAGTTGCTGGGAACCCATTTCTGGTCCCCCTCTTGGGCAGTCTTGTGGGGTTTTTGACTTCTTCTCATCATTTCTGCTGGCAAATCAGCATTGACATGTGCTTACAAAGCACGTCCATGCTGGTGGCAGCTTTTATTTTTCCTTCAGACACCCTTGCCCCTGCCAGTTTCAGCTCGGGACCTAGAAGTGCCTCCAGTGAGTCTTGTGGTGTGGTGGCCTCACCTTTGCAGCCATGTTTCCATGGCATGGCAATCTTGCTGCCCCTGCCACATACAGCAACCAGCAATATGTGATTATTGTTATTATAAAGGCTAATATCCAGGATGTTCCCGAGAATGCCATTGCAGGATCTGAGGTATTTTTTGTGAAATAGATGGAGAAGAGCAGATGTTCTTGTCACAACATCATTGGGATGTAAGGGAATTGGATAGATCACTAAATTTTCCATGGAATACCTGCATGACATTGGAGAAATTATTTAGGACTGTATTCTCAAATCCACTATAGCTATTTTGTATCTCTCAGGTAGAATGGAAGAGCAAAACTTTCAAAAGCTGCCCAGCTTCTGTAGGAAAAAGTTCCCCTATAACTATTTCTATGCCCATCACAACATAAGGGTAATGGAATAATCACTGCTATACAGCTTCTCAGTTGGCGTGTGACTACCTAGGGTGATCTAACTCATGCCAAGGCTGGAGCTGGACCCGAAGCCGACACACTTTCTAAACCTTTTAAGGGTTTGAAACATGTTTCTATAAGTCTATCTCTATCTACTCTGGTGGTTTGCAGTATATTTAAAATCCTGTATTATGCATGGGTTGTTATAGAGCTCATAATGAAAACATGGGGGTAGAAGGAAAAAAAAGCTAAAGGGGAATAGTCATTAAATATAGTTGCATTCCTGGACCTTCACATATCTGCATAAATTCTCAACCACAAGCTTCAGGCTGTAAGTGAGGGAAAAACAGTGGAGAAACAAGGGACATACCCAGTTCACTCTTCTTTTCAGCATCCACTCTCTGCCACTGTGTGACACAGGATATTGGGAATAAGACCCTTGAGGCATTATTGTGGCTATGGGGGAGGCTGAAGGCTATAATTAATACCCCTAAGGTGACTTAGTGTCTGAAGGCATGGATAGGGCCAACAGAGCCCAATCTGTAAATGAGATACAGGTGTCAGTGGGGCACAGAAAGGGATAGTGGATTTGGGGCCTGTTGCCATGAATAGAACTGCAGGCATGGCAGGCAGATGAAGTCAGGTCATGTGTGGATCTGTTGGGCACAGTCAGGGACTCTGGGGGACTGCCTCTCAAAGTAAAATCCAATTTCCATCAAGGCATGGAAGGCAGGATAGTGAGGAGGATGCCCTGAAGAGCAGAGTGACAGGTAGTTCAGCCACTAGGGGACATTGCAACTGCCCTTGGCAGCCAGCCCTGCTACATTGGTGCATTGACTATGAAAGTCATGTGTGAGGGACTCTCTTTTCTTAGTTAGAAATGAGAACCTTTTTTTAGGAACAAAGAAAGGAATAGGAATAAGGAAAGTAATGGCTAGAGGTTTCCTAGCCCAGCCACAAGCAGAGACGAGAGTAGAAGGTGAAGTAAATGGGTGAAGTCACAGCTAGGTAAGATTGAGCATAAGAAGCTACAATTTTATCTTGAAGGATCAATTGATTGGAGAGTACCAATGGAGATACAGCAAACAGTACCAATACTGACAGAACTATGAGATGATGTTAGGCACTGGATAAAAGGGATCTGTGAACAGGTTGATGTAATAGTTACCTGTAGGCACTATTACAGGTATATCAAGCACTTAAGGGCACTTAAGGGTTCCACAGAAACAAAGTCTGAAGATCCAACTAGTGTGGGTAAAAATGTAACAAAAATTTCTGGATCAACTATCTGCCCTAGGGCTGGAAGAAAAGGGCAGCAGGAAGAAACAGAAAGCCAGCTCTGAGACTGAGACCACAGAGGGACTAAAGCACCACCTGCTACACTCCTAGCTATTTTCAGATGAAGTAGCTGAACAAGCAGTATGCTTGTGATGGAAGCTTGCATCTGAATGGTGCAGCCATGAGCAAGCTGAAGGTGACATCACTGAGACAACAGATGAAGATGCAGGAGAAAAAGCAAAATGCAGAGAACTGAGATGCCTAATTGCTACAGAGGCAGAGAGAAGCAAGGAGCTGAAACAACTGCTACTAGTTGAGTCTGAGAAAAGTAAGAAGTGAGGAGAGGTTGGCAGTGTTAAGAAAGGAGATAGCTAATGCTACATGTCATATGTCAGAAAAGGTTCACACCTCAAAGACAGGGGGACCTTAAAACTCAAAAGAAAAGGATAGCCTAGAGGTATCCAAAGATACTTTGAAATAGCAACTAAAAACTCAAAACAAGCACCAGAAGGAGATCCATGAAGAGTGAAAGACTGGCAGAGGAAATAGGTCCAGACTGAGAAGGTCTTGGTGTCATTCCAGGAGTAACTTGCTAAGGCTGAAGCCCTGGTGGAAGAACTAGTGTCATTGAGCTATACGTACCAAGGCCAAGAAAATTAACTGTCCCCCATAGAGTATAAGAATCGGGAAGAGAGGCAGAAGGACATCAGTGCTTTGTAGAACAAGCTTGCCATACTCTGAGAAGACATCAGGTTAGCTGAGGAGAGCCAGGCACTTAGTGAAAAGTTAAGTCTTGAGTGATGAAAGTTTGAGCAGAACTCAACCAGCTAAGGAGACACACTGAGAGCCTAGGGCCTCTGTTGCTAGAGTCCAGGAAGATGGGGGATGTGAACAAACAGCTAAAAGAGAATGAATGAAAGCTGGAAAGAACCCTAGAGAGTGGGGCTGTAGCTCTGCAGACTGGAACAGACAGAGAGAATGGGAGGGAAAATTAAGTAAATACCAAAGGGAAGGTGGACTAACAGCCTCTAGGACCCCACCCATGTTATGAGTCAGCAGGGAGAGATGAAAAGAAATGTTACCTGCACTGGGGAATAGGCAGGAGCAGCAACCCAAAATGACAGCAGGAAAAGATCAGGGTGCTATGATAGGCCTACCTCAGTTGCAGCCACAGCTACAACAGTCACACAAAAATGAGGTAGTGACAGCAAACATAGCTGCAGATGAGCATGGGCGTAATGAAAAAGGCACCAAGATGGGAATGAGAAACAATCAAAGGGAAAAACCCCAACAAGAAATGAGGAGAAAAGGAGTCCTCACCAGAACTGCATCCATGGGCCTCAAGGAGTGCCAGAGGTGGTGCTGAAATGAAGGAACATACTGAGCAAACAGCCCCTGGGAAGCAATAAATGAAGCTACAGACAGTAGGGGAAGCCACCCTCAGCTGCAACTTTGGCAGAGGCAACAGTGCAAAGAGAAAGGGATGACAATAGGCACAGTGGCAAGACGGAACAGCTGAGGTCATAAAGAATCCAGAGTGGGAGTTGCAAAGATTGTGAAGGAGGAAAAAATCCCCAAAGATCGGACAGGATGTTCCAGAAGATGAGGCCAGTCCAATAGTAGGAGACAAGAAGGAGTTCCTGCCCAAATCAGAGGTATTGGGAGGGAATGTGAGAGGGAAAACTGTAGGAAGTAGATGGATATCCATAGGCAGCCTTCCTGATAATTGATTGGTGGACTCTTAAGAAACTGCTTAGGAGGGAAGTGGGGAGTGTTGCTTATGTGAAACTGTTCAAAGGTGCTGAGGGAAAACCAAATCTCTGTGGCATGATAGAGTTTAAAACTATGCCCAAAAAGCTCTAAAGGCTGTGAATCAATGTGACCTTGGGTTGGGGGAGAGACTTTTGGACCTTAAGGGAATCCCAGAGGAGGTCAGTGGAGTATTACAGCATGGAAGAAAGCAAGTTCCAAGGACCAGGGGGGTTGGTTCAGTACCAGAGATATGAGAATTGCCATCCATGGTCATAGAGTGGAGTAGTCCTCCCAAAGATAATAGAAGTCCAAAGATGAGCAGAAGAGAGGCTACAATTCTGGTAGACAATTTGGATTTTATGGTCAGCTGGAGGATGTTAAAGGAAATATTTGGTATGGTAGGAGCTATGAAGTGGGCAGATATCCAAAGGGACATAGATGCCAAGGCCAGGGTGCTATCATATTTGAACAACCCAGAGACATCATGTAGGCTGCATCTATGTTCAATGGACAGTTTCTGCTTGGGAGCCCCACACAAGTAGGAGTGGACATAAGAGCAGCTCCCTGTGCAGTTCTTTAAATAGAGACTCACAAAGTACTGTAGTGACCCCGGGTCTTAGGGGATGGTGGACTAGGACTGGCAGAACCTCCAGTAATCACACCCTGAGAGTGTCCAAGATCAGTCAGAATGAGGGGTGGATGCCAAGAAGATAGCATTGTACAAAGGGCTGAAGCTTGTGCAGGTTGTAATATCATAAACCAATATGATTAAAGCACCCCCAACAACACCCAGTTTAAGTGGGAACCAACAGTCACATAGGCGCCAAGCAGGAGGTCAGACAATCTGTGTATGACCTGTTGGTGCAGAGAATAAGAGTAACTGCAACTGGGGCTCTAACACCCCCCCCCCCACCCCCAACCAGCCATCTCCAAAGTAAGCAATGAGAAGGAGGCAGTCTGTAAAATACCTTTTCCTATGGTTATTTTATATAAAGTTCAGAGTTTGTTTGTTTTTTAAAGTCTGTTGCCTCTTTCTATTTACAAGGTTTTTCTATGTTCTTTTTTTCCCAAAGTCACCTTTGCTTTACGTGTTAAACGTCTGTCCTTATAACTCTATTACTGTCTGTCTAGTTTCATAACTGGGATAAAAATACAGTAATGATGATTAAGACACTTTCATGCTAATCCTTAATTTCCCTTGAACACAGTCTTCCTCAGAGTTTATCATTTTGTCTTTCAGTAACTCCTACTGGGTATAACTCCAATAAGGTCCTCATTATCTGAGGCTCTGTACATATATGAAAGTTTATTTTTAAGAAGGATAGTAATAAATCATTTTCTGTGACTGAAGCAGACAGAGCAAAAAGTAACTGTCTTAAATTGCAGCAAGAAAAAACTAGATTGGATATAAGGATGAAAATTTTAGCTTTGTGAGTGATTTAAAACTGAAACAGTTGATCTAGAGAGGCTGTGTAATCTCCATTTTTGGAAGTTTTAAAGAACAGGTTATACAACACTTACCATATTTTACAGTGTATAAGTTGAAGATTGTAGCCAAAATATTTACTCTTGATATTCCTCCCCAGTTTATATACCATATCAGTACTATGAAATAAAAAAATATTGTGTTTCAAAGTTTGTTCATCTTCAGTCAGACCCCATGCTGGCACCCTGCTGCACCCAACCCATGGAGAGGCAGTGGGGTGGTGTCTAGGTGTTTCCATGGTGCTGGCTGAGGCTAAGCCAGGCTCCTGCCCAATGGTGCAGGAGCTGTGGTACTGCCACCAGCAGCACCAGGATGCAGAGCAACAGCAGTGAGTGGCACTTGCTGGGCAGGAGCCACTTGCAGGCTGCCAAGCTTCGCTTCGCTGCTGCCCACCTGGCCACCACTAACCCACATATTTAAAGCATTGGGATGGGATGACAGCCAGGGTCAAATGCCTGATGCCCCCCTTGGAGGTGGCTGCAGTGAGGCAAGGTTGACTTATACATAAGATCTATGAAAATCCTAACTTGTTTTGGTCAGAAATATGGGGTTGACCTATATACTACATAGACTTGTACACTGAAAAATATGGTAGTTGAAATGGTTTAGATGTGAGATCCTGCTTTGAGCAGGGGGTTGGATTAGATGACTTCCTAAGGTTTGTTCTCTGCCAATTATTCTAAATACATAATGACAGACCATCTCTGACCCAAGAATCTTATGTTCTAAATTAACAAAAAATAGCAAAGAATAAAAGGGGAAACAGAGAGAGTGAGGTGAAGTGATTTGATTTGATCAAGGTCATCCAGAAGTCCAGTAGCACTGCTGGGGAGAGAATGTAGATTTCCTGATGCTCAGCATACTGCCTTAGCCACTTGACTTTTCTGCCAGTCCAAGAGCGGTTTGTACCATCTTTTTCATTGTAAGTCAATGTTACTCTAAATAAGACTACTATACAGGACAGTATTGATGTCACAGGGATGTTTCACAGTACCACCTAAATAATATTTTTAGAAAGTCCCATTTTCTCTGACACTTAAAGAAATTAAGCAAAACCAGCAGGCTAAGGCACTCAAGGGAATCTACCCCTACCCCAGCCCTGGAACGATGTCCTCCTGGGAGTATAGGGAAGACTAACGCCTCCAATGGGACACTTGCGTGTCTCTACACCAATGCCAGGAGCTTGGGGAACAAGCAGGAGGAACTGGTTTTCCTGCTAAACAAGAATGACTACGATCTCGTAGGGATAATGGAAACCTGGTGGGACTCCACCTATAACTGGGCCAAAGGTATAAATGGCTCTCCCAAATACAGGAGAGATCCTGCAGATAAAAGGGGCGGGGGAACTGTTGCCTGTCAGGAACAGGATACAATTAAATATCCACACTTTTGTATAAAATTTATTTTATTATTGATGACAAGCATAGTTTAAATGGAAGTTATTTTCATTTGCTCTTTAATCTAACAATTATTTACATAGCTACTGGTGTTGTGTATGGATATTATAAAGCATTGAATCTTGAGGGAGATTTGAAAGATTTTTTTTCTTTTTCTTTTTAATCTATATGCAACTTAAAAAAAAAACCATGATTCAAAGTACCACAGTCTTGTGTGAATATATATATATCATTACTCCTGTCATTATTCCTATTTATAGGTTGCAGATCTAAGGTTCCTTTTTTTTAATGTCATGAGACTGTTTCTCCTCACGTTACTTTTATGCTTGAGACCAAATGTCTCACTGTTTGCAGCCAGCTGGCTGGGAGGACTTCATAGTATTGTCATCATATTGATGACATCATGTTGTCATCAATGACAGACTGCATACACCATCATGAGCTAAGGTCCTCCAAAAAATTAAGTGACCTATATCTATGGGTCTCATTGATTTTTTTAAAGGCAAGCTATGGGTGACTCGAGGTGAGACGACCAAGGGTAATGTCACTTTTTTCTATGATATCAGTGCAGACTTTCATAGCTATTTCTCCCAGGAAATGGGATTGAAAAATCTTAAAACTAGCCCCAGTATTTCTGCATCTTGCAAATCAGAGGTCTTTGTACAGATCCCTTATGTTGGATCTGCCTGCCATGGTCAACAGGGTATTTCAGCTACTTACTAGCTCTTACTAAGGTTGATTTTTTTAAATAAAGGAGAGAGAAGAATCCTAAATCTAATCAAGCCATTTTCTGCAGCACGATAGAAGCTTTTCTGTAAATTCTAAACAGCAGTCTTTTGTAATTTGCAAGACTATGAAAATAGCCCCATGTTGTTACTAACTGTCAGGAGGATTCCTTGGACAATTCATTTTTAACCTTTAAAATAAGTATTTTTGTACATCAACAAAAGCACTTTTTTCACACGCACTCTTTCAATATCTGCTACCTGGATGGACTTGGTTGAAAGAACCTGTTATCTGAAAGATGCCACATGTGGCATTGACAGGCAGCTATTCAGAGAATGGCAGACAGCCAATAAATCACTCGGTGAAGTTTCGGGTCCTTCCAGCCATGTCTTACAAAATCTACAATTTCTGCCTTCACACAGCATACTTCAATGTCAGAGTTTATGTTCTATTTAAACTTTTATATCCACTTTTGACAAAAAAATACACATTCTGTCACTAATTGATTTTCCTCCCCTTTTAGAGATCAAGTGCACAAATCCCAGCATTTGTTAACAAGTCTCTTGCAGTGCTTCAAAGCAGTCACAGTGCATGCAAACAAAGGGGTTGGGTTTTTTTTCTTCTTTTTCTTTTCTTTTTTTTACCTTCTGCTGTTGCAGGGGGGAGGGGAGAGGCAGTGGGTATCATGCTACAATGACCGTGGATCATCCAAAATACTGCTAGAATAGCAACAATTTCTATTGTTGCAGATAACCTTTAGACCTGGAGCTGAAATTTCTATTCTCATCATAATATACAATTGGCATGTAAACTTATACACATGTATATTATTTATTAAAATTATAAATTAAAAATCCTATAAAGTGGGTTGTTAAAAAGTTTTCTGTATTGGCCTAACTATTCTTATGACAGTTGATAAATACTTCTAAATTTTGGAACTAAAAATTACAATAAATCAGATCAGGAAAAAATTATACATATAAGTATGCATATATACATAAAAGTATACCTACATTTCCACATACATGTACATGGTCAAATATAAAGACTCCTTGAGGGTGCTAAAGTTGAACAGGCCAAACTGCCATAACAAAGAACACTAGTCACCCTTGATAACTAAAGCTATTTGCTTACATGAATCCAAACTTAAGGAGAAGAAGGTTGGGATTCCGTAGTAGTTTGGGGGCACAAAACTGGCCACAGTTTTCCAAAAAAACCAACCAAAAAATCCCCAAACCCTTACTATATTTAAAGGTCTAGCTACATATCCACACATAAACTATAAAGAAGGGACTAGAAAGTTGTGTTTAAATGTAAATAAAGCAATTGGTTTTATTTTTATTTTGTTCAATTCGAAATATTCTCACATAAAAGATAGTTAAAATGCTGTGTCAGTTTTGGAGGAACCAAAGCTATGAGTGAATGAAAATACAAAGCTACACGAGTAAGCAATGTCACTATTAAAACCTTTACTGTTGCTAATGTTTAACGGCTGTTCCATTTTCTTATTTTTCTGTATCTGCTTTGAATAGTTTAGCTAGCCCGCAAGCTGAAGACTTATACAGAGGAAAATTTGTAATGAAAATTATGGACATGGTATTACATTGGTTGAAACTGGGGGAGTATCAACTCTGAACAGGGCGTGGGAGAAGGTGGTATTGCACTCTAAGGAAGTCCTAGCAAAAAGCCAATTGGCCCCTCTACAGATGCAGGCAGAAGGTATGCTTGAGGTATCACATATTAAATCCCATAACACGTTATTGCCAGTGCCGGGGGAGCCTGATTTCTCCCCTGCCTTCCCCTACCCCCCCGCCCCGATCTAGAAAATGACAGCTGCTGCAATCTCTCCTGAAGCTGGGAGATCCTGGCAGCTGTATCTTCAGGCCACAGGAGCTCTACACACCCCGAGAACTGAGATACCACAGCCATGCCCCATGATCTGCTGTATGCCACACACACAGACTTCCAAGCTGCTGGTGGCACCTGTGCTGCAGGTTGGTCACCCCTGGTCTCCCTCAACTAGGAAAGTCTATAATGACTATGCACTCATGAAAGAGAATAATAAACATCTCAAAACCAAGGGTCCAAGGACTTGTATAAAATGTATGGAACTGCATGCTCAGTTGGCATTTGCAACTATGGCAGTTATACATACAATAAAAAAGTGCATGCACATATAGCCAATTAGATGGAAAAAATAGAACCACACAAATACCTAGTTTGTGTGCTAATTTGTGATACTGGATAGAGCAACTATGATAACTTCATGTGTAAAATAACATATAGATGCATATTCTTATGTGTCTTCCTCAGCTTTTCAGAGCAATTCTTTTATAAATAAGCTATTCCTGGTTAGCAAAAGCCTAAATATTTAGACATATGCTGGTCTCCAAATCTGAAGAAAAAGCATGCATAAGTGTATCTACTGGAATGCAGTATCTTTTTCATCCTCATTAAGTTTCTCTTACTTCAGTCCTCTAAATCTGAGGATGAAAATAGAGCCATTCCTTTTACTAAATTATTTTATTCTGATTTTCATAAGCTTTTTGGTACTTCTGATATCCTTCCTTTTCTTTGGAGTGAATAATAGAAGGAGGCTTAATTCAACAAATGGAGTGCTGGCTTGGGACCTTAGAGACCATGCTTTGTTATCTGTTTAAATGGGAACTTCCCATGCCTCCTTTGGCAGGTTATTAGAGGTATATTATGCTACTACTAATCTCCCAACCTACCCTATATCCCAAACTTCTTGACCGTGTACACTAAAATCCTGATTTCAACTTGTAAATACTATTAGATATGAACTGAAATTGGGAGAGAGTAGTAGAAATTACAAATTTTAACCAGATACCCTAGCTAGTAAGTAATTCATATATGAGGTAGTATATTAACTTCAAATTATAGAAACATTTTATATACCCTTGGGATAAATACAAGAATAACCACACCACTTCTCATTGTCATCTGATGTCATTAAAGCTGCTTAATTCATCTAACTGAACATGGAGAAGTGAAATAATGTACACTCAGCAAGGTGTGTAATAAACATTTTGGCCACATCCACATATGCAAGCACATAAAGTTTGTGGCACCACAAACCGTATACCTTGTACATTAACCCATGCAGCATACTACTAATTTGCAGTGTGGTGACAATTTGCTACCGAAATTTCCTGGGCTTGCTGCTTCCCTTTCTTCGTATGCCTCAGCAAGGGGGTTCTGCTGCAGAGCCTCCATGCTGAGGCCCATGGACAGGGGGGAGTGGGCAGCCCTGAGCTGCTTGCTCCCACATCTCCACGTGCTGCTCCTTGGCTGGCAGGGGCACAGGGTACCCCAGTGCGGGAGCTGCCTTCCTGCTAGCACTGTGTTGAGGCACCCTGTGCCCCAGCCAGCCCTCCCTGTAGCACATAGAGCCTAGCCAGGAGGGGCTGGGCATGGGTAGTTTCCCTGAAGTGGGACAGTTTCCTTTAACAAAGCACATGTGCAGTGGCATATGTTGTGGTAGAAAGTAGCAACACAAATTTGTGCCACTACTATTTGTGCTGCTGCAAGCACACACCCTTGTTCAGCCGGATGCAGCCTTTCTGTTTTTCCACATCTTTCCTATAGATGATGTGCCCCAAAACTTACCTAACATCTCTTCCAACTATATAATTAGTCCAACACAAGATATCACCAAGCCCCCACCTTGCTTCTGTAATAAAGCTGCTATTTAAAGATATAATTTATTGTTGGAAGAATTTCAGATAATTCAGAGTCACTGAAATGTGACTATTTCTTTAAAGAGAACCATTGCTGACTCTCTCTTTTTTAAATATATTTCTAAGAAATGTAAAGAAACAAAACATGAGTAAAAAATGAATAATCAGGCCTACACTATAAAATCTGATAACTTTCTTAGAGTGAGTAGTACTTGTATCCTGATATTAGACCATGGTAGATCTAGTTAAGGCAGAGAACAAGATAGAAAGTTAAGTCCTGGCTTCATGACAGGGGTGAAGACATTATGTGAATTTCACATCATGTAAAGATATTTGCAGTGACATAAGCCCTGCCAAAAGGTTGAGGATCATGAGACATGTATCTCATAGCTGCACATGACATTAAAAGTGGATGAGAAAGAGAGCTTGCAGGGCAGGATGGAGACAAATGACTAAAGGAAACTCAAAAATCGGTGCCCAAATTATTGCATTAATACATGTGATTAATGCCTAGTTGAAAATTTTCTGTCAAATGTTTTTTTAGCAAAAGTAAATTTGCATTTAAATAGGTTTTTTAGTTTTTTCATTTGTTTTGTTTTTCTTGAAAAACTCCTTTTTATATCTGAAATGGTAATGGTTGTTTCCCCTCTCCTTACCCAGAAGAACCAACTTTGTCCCAGCCCCAAGGTTCATCTAGTGCAACATCTTATCTTTGAGAGTGACAAGCAGCTGGTGCTTCAGAGAAATGTTTAAGAACTGTGTGGTAGGCACAGATGGTATAATCTGTCACCACAAAGATCATAAGACATATTAATTTAAGATTAATTAAATCTAGAACATTGCCATTGTTAAATAACACTCAGAGTTCTCAGAGTGTTCATCTTCATGTTACCTACATACATACATACATATCTACATATATGCATGTGTGTGTTTCTGTAGCAAAACCCCCAGTTTCTTTTTTTTTTTCTAATTGCTTTCCCTCCCCTTCCCCAACCATTTCTGACTTTTCCTCTCCCTCTCTATTCCCTATAGATAAGTATAAGTGAGCTCAGACTTAGGATAAGCTTTAAACATTTCTATTTTGCTAGCAAGTTTTTGGTTTTGGATATCCACCATTTTAGGTTTGTATTGATTTTTACTGTTGTACATTGTATTATTATCATTTTCGTATTGATTTTTTTATTGTTTCATATGGATATTGTATGGTTTAGGCCTGTGTTTGTAAGTGAATCAAAGTCATGCCAAGTTTCCATTTTATATGTCAAGCCTCCAGCTTCTGTCCTCTGTCTGGGCATCCCATGTTGCAACTGTATGAGTCATGTACACCTCCCATGTAAATTGGTTCCCTGATGAATGAGAGTGATGGGAAATGATTGAAATACAATGGTAGTAGGCCTCTTCTGAATGGCCTGTAAGGACTGGACCATCACCTCGCATTGATTCACCCAGGAACCACGGACCTCACCCAGAAACAGAGACAAGACCAGCATTTGAAAGACAAAGGATCCTGCAAAACCAGCAACTCTCACCATTACAGACACCCAAAACTGCACATCTCTGCAAAAAGCACACATGCTCAGTACGCCAGGGGCTGACCCTTGCCTGGACATGCCTCCTGTCACTAGGGTCACACAAGGTCTGCCCCTATAAAAGGGGGCAGTGAAGACAGGTCCAGTGGGAACACCATTTCCATCGGGACCAGCACCATGCCATACCACCTATCCACCCAGAGGCCCTGCCGGTGGCCCCCCTCTGGACAACACCTACTAGACAAGGACCCCTTTCCAGCCTGGATAGGTAGATATTATCTGCATGCCTCCTCTTACAATTTGGACTCTCTCTCTCTCTCTCTGTCTCTCTCTGTCTCTCTCCTCCTGGACTTCAGTGGACTTCAGCCCCTGCAACAAGCCTCTTTAACCCCTGCTGCCATTGTGTGTGTGTGTGTGTGTGTGTGTGTGTGTGTGGGTGCAAAGAAACCAACTTGGCATTGTGTCACCATCTTCCCTGTTCAATAAAACCACTGTCATTTGCAACCCCGAGTTGGGTCATGTTTTACTGAATCCCAGTCCCTTCCCTATCTTAAATTCCAGCCTCATTCTCTCTCTCTCTCTCTCAGCTCCAGTCCTCACCCTCTCTGCTAGTTTCCCGACCTCCTCCCGATTCTATCTTCCCCTTTCTGCCACCTCTCAGCCTCTCCTTGCTTTCCTGCTGTCCCTGCTGCCTGCTGCTTTTCCAGTGTCCGTCTTTCTGTTTTCAGACTTCCCCCGCACCTTCTGTAATCTCCCCCCCCAACTTCAGCTTCCCAGCTGCTCTTAGCTGTCTCCAGCTTCCAGCACCTACTGCTGCTCCCTGCAACTTCTTTAGCTGCTCCGGAGCCATCCTCTGGCTCCCTACACACAAAGCCCCTCTTTAACACCCACACTTTACCTTAGTCCAATTTTTCCTGTCCACATCTACCTTTTCAGCTCCCCTGTAGCTCTGGCTCCAGTCCCAGACTGTGTGCCGGCATGCTTCCCTGTTCTGCAGGCTTTGGGCATTGTCTTTTAATTGATTAAGATCAATTAACCTAAAGTTACCCCAAGCCTCAGTTCTTCAGCGCAGGCCCCTCTAGTTGTCTGGTTCTAATCCCGGTCCTAGTGACTTTCATTTCCAGTAACTTTAACTCCTTTCGCTTCTACTTCCTTACCTTAACCTTTCCCCAGGTATCCCAAGTACACGAAGCACATGCATTCATACACATTACAACACCCAACTTAGGAACTCACCTGTGTGTATGTGTAGGTGGGTGGTATGTGTGTGAATTAGTGAATACACACACACACACACACACACATATATATACACATATATAGATATCATTGTGTGTGTGTGGTATATGAATTAGTAATCCATTTATGTGTATTGGATGTGCAGGTGTTGGCAACTGATTCTGTCTAAATGTGGTGTGTGTAGCATATATGTGCTTAAACTGGTGATAGGTGTGCATGAATCTAGACTGGTTATTTTGAATTTGTGTGTATCTGAGTTGCTAGTGTGTGTGTGTGTGTAATATATATGGCATTGTGTGCATGATATACGAATTAGTAATCTGTGTCTATCTTTTGGGGTGTATAGTGTATGTGCTTGAATTGGCGTTAAGTATGCATGTGCCTAGGCTGGTTTGGATGTGTATGCACCTAATTGATTTGTGTGTGTTTTGTATATGTGCAATAGTGTCACATCATCCTGTCTAACAGCACAATATTGAGATGCTGAGAGTTGGCCTGATCCCCCAGGGCAACATTTCCAGTGAGCTTAATGAGCTCCACAACTTAGTCATGCAAAGGTATCTTCTGTATCAGGTTTAAATTTCCCACCTTTTAGTTTCATTGCATATACTCTTATATTTCTAATTTCCTCAAGTCATAATGCACATTCCCAGTCTTACCTTCTCTAGACCAATAATTATTTTATTTTCATATCACTATATACCTTATATACATACGTTTTACACATATTACCAGCTGATAACTTTCTTAGGTAAGTAACAGCAATCTCTTTAATTCCTTTCATGAGAGTTTTTCCATGCCTTTGATCTTTCTGTTATCTTCATTTCTGAACCTCCTCTAGTTCAAAATATGTCTTTTTCTGAGATAAACACTGTATAGTATTCAGATGAGGTCATACCACTGATTTATGCAAAGGCATTATAATAATCTTTGTACTATTTACCATTCCATCCTTTATGCACCCCAATACCTTTTCTTTCTTTCTTACTTTCTTTCTTGGTGGGGATGAAGGATGTGGGTGTGGCAATGCTTGGAGTGGGGCCTATGCCCTGCTGCCACTTGCCCAGCTGGGGTGGGGGTGGGGTGCATGCAATGCAGGTATATCTCACTCCAGACAGCAGCAGGGCATAGCCCCCACTCCCAGTGCTGCCACACCCATATCAGTGCTGGAAGTGGGGACTCCACGCTACCGTCGCTTGCCCCCTTCCACACAGAGTGAGCTGCACTCCCATCTCCCCCCTCACCCTGCCCCAGCTGGGCAAGAGGCAGCAGGGCATAAGCCCAGCTTCCAGCACTGCTGCGCCTGCCTCCCATGCTCCCCCACCCCCTCCCTGAGTAATGTGTCCCCCTGCCCCAGCTGCCTGTTTAGTCTATGGCCGAATCTCTGAAGTGGCCAAATCTTTTCCAAAGCTTTTCTGAATCGATTTGGATGGTTCAAATTGATTTGGAGCTTTTAATTGGTCTCCCAATTTGATTCAGATTTGGAGGTTCAGTCCCTGAATCAGGCCGAATTTCCTCTGAATTGAATTGGCTACTGAAGCTTCGCACTGCCCTAGTGGATAGATAGCTGTCTCAACAGCTTCAAGAAAAGGGTAATGATTAACAGGTAAGAATGATAGGTTATTTCAAGCAAAAGGGTAATGATTAACATGTAAGAATGGTCAGAGATTTTGAGTGGAATCCCAAAGGGGTATGTCTTGAGACTGGTGCTTTTGTATATGTTTATTAATGATTTGGATGCTGCCATAGAAAGCGTCTTGACCAAGTTTGCAGATGACATGAAACTGGGAAGGATTGTGAACATGTTGGAGTAAGTGAGCACAATTCAGAAGGATTTCAAAAGATTGGAAAATTGGGCTAGAGCTAATAGGATAAAGTTCAGTGCAGACAAAAACCTGGCACTATACCTCAGGAAGAATAATCAAAAACACAAATATAAAATAGGTGAGACATGGCTGAATGGCAGCACTATGGAAAAGGATTTGGGAGTCTAGGTATGTCACAGACTCCATATGAGTCTGCAGTGTGAGGCATAAAAAAAGTGAATGTGGTTTTTGAATACATTAATAGAAGCATTAGGTACAAGACAGTCAGGGACAGTGTCTCTCTACTTAGCACTGGTTAGGTCTCATCTGGAGTACTGTGTGAAGTTCTGGGGTCCACATTTTAAAAAGGATGTGGAGAAGTTAGAGAGGCATGCAGTACTTCCCAGAGGTGGGCAGCCAAGATGATAAAGGGCTTTGAAGGCAAGTCATATGAGGAGAGGCTGAAGGAGCTAGGCATGTTCAGCTTGCGGAAAAGGTGCTTGAAGAGGAGACATGATTGGAGTCTTCAAGTACTTGAAGGGGTGCCATGTGTCATGACCCAAAGGTCTGATTTTTTTTGTGTGTGTGCTTCGGCACTAAGAATTATCCCCGTGGGTTTACAACTTCGTTGCGCGGAGGAGTTCTGCTGCGCGGAGAACCCGCGTGCAGGGAAGTTTTCCCACCACTTTGCAGCGATCTTTGCAGGGTGCATTTCCTTTGCAGCACAGAAATGCACGGTGCAAAGGTTTCCCGCTCGTCGTATGCAAATTCGTGCCCCGCAATTGGCTAGTGCTAAATTATTCACACGTGGCGGCTAGCGATTGGCCTGCTAGCCATATAAGAGGCTTGAGCAGTTTCCGCCCAAGCCGAACAGGACTCCGCATCCATCTCGTGGGGACTCTGGGTGTGCGCGGCAGGGTAATAGAAACCCTGTGTGTCGCTCAGAGGAGTTTGGCGGCCTGATCCACCGCCCACCTCTTCCCGTCCTCGAACAGAGCCTACTATAGGACGTAACGACGAGTTTAATGCGCGCTTGTCCTGGACATCCGGAGTTTGTCTGCGTGGAGCCTAGCAACCTCCACGTGTGTTCGTGTTCTGTCTGCGTGGAGCCTTGCAACCTCCACATGTGTTCGTGTTTTTTGTTGTAACTGCAACTCAAGCAAGTTCTCAGCCTACACCACGACCATCTCGGTGTAAGTAAAACAATCTTAAAATCAACCGTTACGTGTCTGTGCCTAATTCTAGCTTGGCGCCCGCGCTCTCCGATCCGGCCTGCCCGGGCTACTGGCCACAGCCCGCATGCAGAGCGACGTAAGCGACCCGGGGTCAGACCCGGTGCGCACACCATGAAGAAGAGGGAAAGCACTTTTTTTCTCCTGCTGCAGAAAGGAGGATGAGGACCAATGGCTTGAAGTTGCAGCAAAGTAAGTTTAGATTGGAAATCTGGAAAAAACTTCTTCACTGTTAGAATAGTAAGCCAGTGGAATAGATTGCCAAAGGAAGTTGTTCATCACTGGAGGTGTTCAAAAAGAGGTTGGACAGTCGCTGGTCAGGAATGATCTCGGCATAGCTTTGCCTATATTCTACTAAGGACTTATGGGCTTTGCTGGTTGCCCCTGACCCTCCCCCCCACATCTTCTGTGTGTGTCAGGGTGTTTTTGAGCCTTCCTCAGAGCCTTCCTCAGAGGTGTTTGTTACAGCCATGACTGGGGACTTTGAGTGGGGTGTGCCAATGCTGCTGCTGGGACCATATCTGAAGGGTCAGGCTAGAGGGTCTTTCTCTTCTACTCAGGAAGGCCAATCACCATATTTGGGACCAGGAAGGAATTTTAACTCTTGGTCAGATTGGTATGGACTGTGGTAATTTTTGCCTTTCTTTGTAGCAGATGGCTGGGCCCTCACCCAGGAAATCGTGAGCAAATATTGACAACATTTCATAAAAGCAGGACATTGGCTACCATGGCTCTTTGCTTTACCTGTGGCATGTTAGGGTGCTAGGTTTATGTTGTGTCAGGGTTGATAGTAATCTGATGTAGAATTTAGATTACAGTTTGTATAAACAGGTTTTAATGGGGATGATACTGCCTTAGATAGGGGTCTGGACTAGGTGAGCTCTGGAGATCCTTTCCAGCTCTACTTCAATATAATTCTATTATATGATTCATTTTAATATTTATTTTTTTACCAGATAAAATAGGAAACTACCTATATTTATTTAGGTATTTATTTATTTTTATAAATACATATTTATGTTTTTATTTTTTTATATTTTTTTTATCAAATAAAATAGGAAACTACCTTACCAACTAATGATCAGTTAGAGATAGTCAAGTTAGAAGCTAGAGTTCAAAGCAAGAAATAATTTTTATTGAATACGTATCAAATACTAAAGTGGAAATTAAACAACTTTATTCTTCATTTTTGTGTTTAATGTTGAATTGTTTTGTTTTCAATAATTACATTTTGGAAATCTGTTTTCTTCCAGTGTCACTTTCTTTTTATTCATAATTAAATAAATCTAATGGTGTTCAACGCCGATAAATGCAAGGTTCTCCACCTTGGGAAAAAAAAACCCGCAGCATCCTTATAGGTTCGGCAGTGCTATGTTGGCTAGCACTACGGAAGAAAGAGACTTGGGGGTCATCATTGACCACAAGATGAACATGAGCCTGCAATGCGATGCTGCGGCTAGTAAAGCGACCAAAACGCTGGCTTGCATCCGTAGATGCTTCTCAAGCAAATCCCGGGATGTCATTCTCCCCCTGTACTCGGCCTTAGTGAGGCCGCAGCTGGAGTACTGCGTCCAGTTTTGGGCTCCACAATTCAAAAAGGATGTGGAGAAGCTTGAGAGAGTCCAATGAAGAGCCACGCGCATGATCAGAGGTCAGGGAAGCAAACCCTACGATGACAGGCTGAGAGCCCTGGGGCTCTTTAGCCTGGAAAAGCGCAGGCTCAGGGGTGATCTGATGGCCACCTACAAGTTTATAGGGGTGACCACCAGTATCTGGGGGAACGTTTGTTCGCCAGAGCGCCCCAAGGGATGACGAGGTCGAATGGTCACAAACTACTACAAGATCGTTTCAGGCTGGACGTAAGGAAGAATTTCTTTACTGTCTGAGCCCCCAAGGTCTGGAACAGCTTGCCACCGGAGGTTGTTCAAGCGCCTTCATTGAACACCTTCAAGATGAAACTAGATGCTTATCTTGCTGGGATCCTATGACCCCAGCTGACTTCCTGCCCTTTGGGCGGGGGGCTGGACTCGATGATCTTCCGAGGTCCCTTCCAGCCCTAATGTCTATGAAATCAAAATTTTAGATTATTACATGGATCAAGAATTCAGGCCCTAACTAGTTCTTCATCATGTATTTTGAAAGTTGTACTACTTTACTACACTACATGACAATAAACTGATTTCATATTGTCCATTAAAATTGGTAGCAGTTTTTCAAAAAGGTAGGTAGGGTACTATTTGTGTATATATGTATGCATGGATGTGTATGCAAAAAAAAGTTTCAAGAAGTCTCCAGATCTTGCAGTAGTAAAGTTTCAACTTTACCCATGTACTATGATACTGACTTTTAATGGACAATGGGTAGTTAACTTGATTCATGTGTCATTTCCTTTTAAAGATTTGTAGACTTGATTTCAATTGGTAGGCAACAAAGTGCTATTGCAATTAGTCTAATGGGTTTGTTTTTCTAAATATTGGATTTATTTTTTTTTTTTAGTTCCAAATACAAAGCATGTCCTTTAGACATTTCCTGGTAGGAAAATTACCTTTTTTTGTGGGAAAACTCACTAGAAGATTGAACTCTCTCTTTCTTTCAACGAAAACAAACAAACAAACTAAAAATCCCTCTGGCTAGTGATTCTGTTTGATTAGATAAGTTTTATAAACAGCTTAGTTGAGCTGAGCCCTTTAACATTTTTCATGTCTTTTCACCATGTGCATTGCTTTTGGTTAATAGGAAATTTTAGTCCCTTGTGAAGAACAGTACTTTCCTATATCATTCATATTATTTCCATTTCATTTTTTCAGAAAAGAAGAAAAGGAAAGAGAGAAAATGTCTCTCTCTTTCAAATTCAATTTGAGACATTTTTTGCTTGATGAAATGGGTATTTGCATAAACAGTTGTCACTGGAGATGGTGTCTAAATTTGCACTGTATAACTTGACAGCATTACTTTACAATCTACAAATTCTATTCAATGAATTCTACCTGCATCATAGTATTTATGTGATTTTCAGTTCCTATTTATCTTAAATTACAAATAAATTATGCTTTTAACCATGCATGCAGCGATTCAGTGGTATAGAAAGAGTATGGAATAAACAATAATAGTTGTCAATATGTCAGATGAGCAAACTGCACAATGGAATGACAGAACTCACTTGCAAGGGCTTTATCTCTCTATTCAATAAATATTATATTTAAGCAATATGTCCTTTTTCTATGCTGGAAGAATGTTTTAATGGGATCCCTTAATGCAAATGCAGAGGTGAGAAATATACAAACCTGGTCATGTCCAGGAATCTATCAAGAAAACCAAATGAAATGCATAAGAAAACAGGTGTGATTTTTTTAATTGATTCTTTGGTGGGGTCATTGATTGTTTTGAAACTATGGGTATACACGTGTTCTTTGTTATCACGATGTCAGTGGTTTGATCATGTTCCATTAACTTTATTGGATTTAGTGAAAAAATGGCCAAACATAGCTACAAAATATATATTCTAAGTCTGAAACATTTTACTTAGATATAAAAATACTTAAACAAGTAGCCTCAGTCAGGGTATTTACTATATGGGCAAATCGAATGCATACTATCTAAGGTGAATGTGGTTTGTGGAACAGTAAGTATTAGCAAGTTATATGAATATAATACTCACTTAGCTCCTTCAGCACATACTCACAGAAGGTGGTCTTGTGTATACATTTATAAATGGTACAGAGTGGATTTCTACCACTCTCAGAACATATTTTATATACTTTTTATGTAAGTGCTTCTCTATAACAGTTCCATTTATAACTGGAATTGAAATATTCATATTTCAAAGTACTGAAATCATATATGTCACTCATTTTACCTCACTAATGATGACATTTCACTGTATTGCAGTTAACTTCTGTAGGATCATAGAAATGTAAGGCTGAAAGGGACCACATAAGGTCATCTTGTTCAGCCCCCAATTTAAGACAGGATCATTCCCAACTAAATCATCCTAGCCAGCTGTCTGTCTTATCTACTTAAGAACTTATTCATCTGCACTGATTTCTGGCAGTGGGCAAGATCCTTAATAGTAGTAAAAAATGTACATGCCCAAAAGTACATCAACAAAAGTATGCACACTAATATGTAGCATCACCACTTTCTAACTTGTCTGTGGAAACCAAATGCATGTGTAAAACGTAGATTGGGAGAAGCACTTACACTGTCCTACAGGATGCGGGACCAGAAACCAATGGGCACATCCAGATGAGCCTGCACGTGCCTCTTGCAGTATCTCAAACCCCTTTTAGATGCTGCAAGAAGCATGTGTGGGAATGGGAAAGGTTCCCCCCGCTGCAAGTTTTCAATGCAGGGGCAAAATTAGACCTCTGGATAACCAGGGGTAAAAAAAAAATGAAAAAAAAACAAAAACAGGGCAGGGCACGGTCCCAGACTGTGCCCTGAGGCAACCAGAGGCTGGGTCCTCCACAGAGACATCTTTGTGGTTGGCCCTCACCCTGATGCTGAAGCACGCTGCCAGCAGCAGAACTCCAGTGCCAGTAAGTAAGGGGTTGGGGAGGCTGGAGGAGGGGGGAGGGGGTCATGGGGGGATCCCCACTGAACCCGCCCACTCCCCTAGCCCCCCGATCCCTTCCCCACCCAGCCCCTGCCTGCCTCCCAAGCCCCCCCATCCCTGCCCTACCCAGCTTCATCCCCTGCCCACTCCCCCAGCACCCTGATCACTACCCCCCACCCTAGCATTCCCACAATTAAAAAAACAAAAGACAAGCCCCAGCACTTACTGGCAGCTCTAGCTGCCCATCTGAGTCACTGGGGCCTTGTCTGCACAGCAGGAATAGGTGACAGCCACAGCAGCCCAGGGGGGCGGGGGGGGTCTTTGCCAGGAGGTGCCAGAGTCCCCACAGTCTCTGCTTCTCTGGTGAGTACAGGCTTTTTTTTTTTTTCTTTTAAATGCCAGAGCCTGGGATTCGGGGGGCAGCCATGTAGGGGCTGGAGATACAAAGAGAGCAGGGGCCAGGTGGGGCAGCCACTGGGGATCTTGGGGAGTGTGGGGGTAGGACTGGGTGGGCCAGACATTGGCAGGGCGGGGCTGCAGGAGCCCACAGGGGATGGTGCCAGGTGGGGCAGCAAGCAGGGGGCTAGGCTGGGGCACATGAGCCCTGCATAGGGGGTGATAGCCCCTGCAGGGGGCCATTTGTCACCTGTTGGGGGGGCTATAACCCCTGGTGGGGAGCTGTAGCCCCTATGGAGGGCGACAAAACAAATAGGTATTTAGAATTAATTTTATTATGATGATAGAGACACTGCTAGGCATCCAAATTGCTTTAACATTGTAGATATATCAATAAAACATGCCAACTGATCGCTGTCTCTCACTTATATATATTGTGATCTTTTGTTTTAATCATGGAGGAACATGGATTTCAGGGTGTTCTACAGAGTGACATTGGGATTTTTTTTTTTTTATTAGGGATTTTTCAAGTTTTCCAATAAAGAACACCAGAATTTCTGCTAGGGAGGCCAGTGACAGGACCCTGCCTGCTCAGACTTGGCAACTTGGACCCAACCAAAGGTGGCTGACCTTCTGGCCAATTTGGGCCAGGAGGACATGCTTTGACAGTTCAAAGCAGGTCATCACACTGGGAACATCTTCAGGATGATAGCTACCCAGATGGCCAGGGAGGGGCACACATGGCAGTAGTGCCGCAAAAAGGCCAACCCTGCAGCCACAGACCACTGGCAACTGGCCCAGAGGGGCAGATGCCTCTACTGGCTGTGCAGTCCCCATGCAGGTCTGGCAGGTCACAGCCAGGCAGCAGCCCCCACTGCCAGACTGCTGCAGTGGATAAAGGGCGCAGGGGACTCTCAGGGCTGCTTCAGCAGTCCAGCTGGCACAAGGTATAGTGTCCCCAGGTACCAATTGCCTGGGCCCCAGAAGCTCCTGACAGTAAGTAGCCCTGAGCTACCTGCCAGGGCAGCTTTTTGAACTGCTGGGGCCAGGACAGGGCACCTTTTTATACTGCTGGAGACAGCACAGGTGCTGGCTCCCGGCTCTTTCTCCCCCTGGCTGCCGGTTTGGGAGGAGCCAAGCAGTGGCACAATTTGCTGCACAACAAAGTGCATGGCCAAGCACGTGCACTGAGACAAAAAGCCCTGGCTCAAATTTGCACTGCTTCTATTTGAGCTGCTGCAAGTGCACATGATTGCATGTGTGAATGTACCCCATGAATCCAGCTAACAGATAAGAAGTCCCAGAAACCTTGGAGGTACTTTTTATTAGACCAACTAACTTGATACTGATCATCTAAAATATATCACTGTCACAGCGGGGTCCTCTCAGGAGGGCCGTGATCTCCTCGAGGTCCCTCGCTCCGTGTCAAGGCCGGCCCAAGGCACCCTCTTATTCTCGCCACCACGTCTTTGATGTTTGTATATATATAGTTGGGAGGCTGCCTATGACTCCCTGGGCACGGCTACTCAGGACCTCTGTCCCCGCGGTTCTTCCGGACCCCTGCGGTCTCCCGGTATGACGGGTGCTCCCCAAGCACCCTAGCCTTAGGGGCGGTAGGAGCCATGCGCAGCCTATAATACCACGCCCCAAGCCTCACTGATGTGAGACACTTTGTTGTGTCTGCACGCCCGCTTCCCGGGCCCTTTTTCTATGATCTAGCCCACTCTTGGGCCTTCCCTACAATAGGCTAGTCCCCTCTGGGACATCCTCTTGATCCACCGGTCTTTTAGGCCCACCGCACCACCACCCTCTCTGGTACGGGCTCACTGCGCTGCTACACCCGTCCTCTCGGGGGCAACCACAGCACCTTGTCCTTCTCTGGGTTTTCTGCGGTGCTAGCCTGTTACTGGGCTCCTCAGTATGGCCCCTCTCAGGCTCCTCAGTCATCACCCCTCCCTGGGGTTGGGGTCTATGCACCCCGCAAGCGACGCCCTTGCTGGCATCTGCTGTGCCTGTCCTGGGCTTCCTAATATGGCGCTCCCCCTCTTCAGGGTTCACCGTGCCCACCTTGGGCTCCCTGATAGAAATCGCCCCTCTCTGGGGCTGGGGTCTACATACCCCACACACAACCCGGGGTCTGTGTCCCCCATCTGCAACCCACTGGGTGCACCCGCAACCCACTGGTTGCGCTCCTCACTGTGAGCTGCGCCCGCACTGGCGCTGCACCCACACTGGCGCTGGGGTCCCCATACCACTGGGGTACTTATAAGGATACTGCGCCCTCTTGGCACTAGACTGCGCCCTCACTGGCACTGGGGCCCCACACTCTCTGGGGTCCCTATGAGGCTCAGCCGCTCTTCTCTGAGCTTAACTGACCTCACAACTCTGCCCTGTAACTCTCAGGGCCTAGCGCGCCCTCACCGGCGCCGGGGCCTCACACTCCCTTGTGAGTCCCCGATGAGGCTTCCTCCAACCCCTACAGCCTCACCCAAACCTCCAGTTGTAATACCAACACTAACCAAACAAAACACAAGCCTCCTGGCTGTAACTTAACTTAAGGCTGCCTGGCTGCAATAACATAGGTCCTGCACCACAAAGCCACCATCCTTCAGCCTGCTCAAGCATTACTCGTATCTTAACCCCATAAGCTCCTACCTCGCTGGTAGGGAACTACCAGCCTGGCCTCAGCCCTGGGCTTTATAAGGGCCAGGCCCTGCCCCCTACAGACAGCTGGCTCCCCTTAGTTGCTCCGGCAACCTGCAGCTGTGCTTGTTACCCTGGCAACCCGCAGCTGTGCTCAACTGGCTCTGCCAGGGCTCTCTCCCTGGCAGTTTCTCCTCTCTAGGAGCAGGCACTGAGGTGCCCTGCAACAATCACATTTACCTAAAGAACCTTGTCTGCCTATGTCCTTAGCCTAACATGGCTACAACCAACATCCCAGAAACCTTGGATGCATACACTAACCAATAAAGAAATAGAGTGTTTCTTTGTTCTTATGTCCTAAAGCCATTTTCTAAAATGACACAGCATCTATGATGTTCCTCTTAGGAAAAAACCTCACATTCTTCAAAGGGAGCAGAGGAAACATTCCCTGCCTTCCCAATCTGCTCCTTGCAAAAGAAGCAGTGATTTGATTTTCCCTTTTGAACCCAGTAGATTTTCTAAAATCTGCACAGCATTTTGGAAGCTACCAAACAATCAGGGTCAGTCTCCTGAAGTCCTAGTGAGTGGAGGCAGTCAGGCTGTCCCATTTGCCAGCTCATACCCCAGAAAAGATGAATTAGGATCACCAGGTGTTTGGTACTATGTTAATATTCCATCAGTTCTTTTTTTAATTACCTAATTAGCTAGCACCATAGATTAGTAGTTAATCAGAGCCATTGTGTATTTGCAGACAGGCAGTGGAGTCACAACCCCCCCAGTCAGGACAATACACTGGTTACCAATAAATTGTTCAAAAGTTTTAAAAGCCATTGTGTACTTGCACATGGGGCAAAAAGCCTCCTGTTGTCTGTTTTCTGAAGTGGTCTATTGAATAGTACAGTGAACTTTGGGGGACTGGAGGGGGTTAAGTTTATCACAGAGCCCTTCAGTCACATGCAAGTTGTTGAAATGTAGTAACACTCTTAAATCTGAAATTAGGGTAATTTTTCCTTGATTTCAAGTGAAGCAGGATTAGGTCTTTGTACCAGACTGTTCAGTCAATTAAGTACATCTCTAGACTGCCCTTGTTTTGTTTCCTTGCAGTGCAGTAAAGAACTTGCCTGAGCTGGGGAAAATCACTTCCCCAGCTGGGTAACCATTAAGAGCAGTTACAAGTATGCAAACATTCTACATTTTGGGGTAAAGGGGAGAGAGAAGGCAGCACATTCAGGGGTGAATGAAATCAAATAAGGCTTGTTAAGTGAAGCTGCTGAGCTCCATAAGATCCAGTGCTGTGTGTAGGTGTAAATTAGGAAGCAAAATCTTGTATGACATATTTTAATAGCACTCCACTTTCTTCATCTGAAGGCTTTTGTGGAGAAAAAAAATAACAAAACAAGTGGACCGTCTTTTTTGGTATCTGCAATCTATAATATCTACTTCTGCCATCCTGCATTCTCCAAAGTGATTTTAGAGGCATCTAATGCAGTAAGCGGCTGCTTACATTCAAACGTATTTTGTAGTGTTCTGATGCAACCAGTGTGTTTTGCAAACCAAGTTTGAATTTTCCTGAGACTTAGGTTAGTTCTCAGCTCCGACCCAAACACTCTCCAGAATTGCCTAGTTCATTCAAAAATAACGTTGAGATGAAATTTCAATTTAAGTACACAGGGGAGTGTTTGCATTACACTATTGAATCTGAACCTGGCATATGGTTTTGTTTCCAGAACTAAAATAGTTATGTTTGCCTGGTCTTGAAGGCTTACAGCACTGGATGATGGAAAGTAATGATAGGAGATGATTTTTCCTTATTTCTGTGTCAGAACTCCTCCATAACCTTATTCCTTTTAAAACGTCAAGTCTTTCTACACTGCATCTGCCACCATGAGTCATCCTAAATTTCTACCTTGCTCAGATTTATAAACTACATCTCTAGAAGCATTTATTTCTTTTTCAAGTAACAAAATAAATTTGTAAAAACACAAAACAACCACTTGACAGTACTGTGCCTTGTGGCTCCTAACTTGTGACATCTGTATTTATATTGAAATCTCCTCATAACATGGACTTTATACAGTGCCAGTTAAGGGATGGGGAAAGAAAAAGTACAAGTGAATAACTCAAATCTAATAAAATTTGGGAAGTACTAAAGTCTTCCATGTTAAAAGGGTATAAAGTAAGTGGCTAAGTTGGGCCTTAAATAGTTGCCATCCCTTTTCTTTCCTTTTTTTTCTGGAGGCAAGGCTCCTGTCATGTGCTTCATTCTCATTCAGTGCAGATTGATTCCCCCTCTTCTTCCTCACTGATCAACTACATAGTAGATGATCAGCTAGCTAGTTGAGTGTGGCAGAGGGAGGCACTAAACCTCCAAACTGGGGTGAGCAGAGACAGCTCTGTCATCCCATTCTCAAACCCCACCCACCCTGCTGCTTTCAAAGGTTTGCTGTTTTGTGTAAATTAGGAGGAAAGACCAAGCTGAGACACAGGCAGTGTTCAACAGATTTTCTTTATTAAATGCAGGAAAAGTTTGGCAACCACAAATTTTATACTGAGGCCCATCTCTTCCTCATGCCACAACACAGTCTCCCACACCCTTATGTGCCCCTTCAGGCCGGCTCCAAACTCCCCCAAAAGAAAACACCTGTTCTGCTTCCTCCTGACCTAAATAGAGGTGCTTAAAGTAAAGCTTAAAAGTTAGAGCACTTGTGCTGCAGGCTTCTTGAACCCCTGTACTTAGCCAGAGATTCTATAACTTCTCAGGCTGGGCTCCTGTTGCATTTTCCATTGTTCTGTTTAATCTGGAGGGCTTGCTCCTGTACCATTAAGATGGTAGTGATGGACTATATCAATTGGTTCCCTTGTATAAATTCATAGAAAACTTTGATTAGCATGTTGAACTAAAAGGTGCGGGTAATAATTAGGGAAGTCCAGGTCTAGATTCCTCATTTAATCAATTCTGGAGAGGAAAACCCAGTGAAAAATTCAAATATGGATTCATGTTCATATTCTGAAAAGAATAAAGCATAAGTGACGTGTACATGCCCCCCCCGCCCCCCCCCCCAAGATGGGCCCTTGCTGGCCAGGGCATGGGGGTGCTGAGAGAAGCACTGGCCAGTGCCCCCCTAAGATTGGTGCCCACCGGGGAGTGGGGGTGCTAAGAGAAGCACTGGCTGCACTTCCAGTTGGCGATCAGCCGCTGCAGGACTCCCAGACTCAGGAGGCATCAGTCGCCCATGAAACAAAGTTTAGGAACCTTGGGATCTGAAGTGTTGGTTTTATTCTTGACCACTTTTTGAACATACATGCCATAATGAAGATGTAGTTATTGTCATAATAGTACTTTTACATAATTTTCTCTATGAATATAAACATGTTGTACAAAGAAAATTAAGTGTCATTATCTTTAGGGTTAAAGAATTGAAAATGGACATTTTCCAACTGTGTTAAAAGAAGAGGCAAATTTCAAAGCTTTACTCAATATGACTGTCTTCTTTGGTTACATTAGTGCTTACCCTTATTTTGAACATGAAGTGAGGCAGAGAAGTGTGAAGTGACTTGCTCAAGGTTACACACCAAATCAGTGACAGAGACAGCAAAAGACCTCTAGTGTCCTGACTTCCTACTAAGTATCTTGTCCACAGCACACTAAAGATTTGCAAACAGAACGGAAAGCTCAGGAGGTAGAACTTCTGTTTTTGAAACAAGAGAATGAAATGATTGATTCCTTTTCAGCTACATCTGATATACATCAGATGTTAAATGATTCCCAGAGGATATTGTTGAAGATTTTTCTTCCATTCTTCAGCTCCAGCTTGTGCCATAAAGGGAATTTAATGGAAGATAATAGCTTAGATGTTAATTTAATCATTTTTCATAGAACAGCTCAAGGAGAACTAAAAACTGAATTCTTTTACAAGGATATTGCTAAGTCTGAAAGGGGGATGGGAGAAAGTTTGAATGTCACAGAGGGATAAGTTAAAGTGTATTTCAGTTTCAAAGAGTAATCTATTCATGTTTTGCTTATTGTTCAACCACGTGTTAACCTTCCTATGTAGTAGATAAAAAATATACTTACACATCATTTAGATCCAATTTCAGGGTTGTTGGTTGTAGTCAGGATGGTCTAGGGACATAGGCAAGCAAGGCTCTTCTTTTATTAGACCAACTAAAATACTTGGGAAAAGTTCTTTGGAAGCTTTCAGCCACAAATACCCTTCTTCAGGTATTGGGAGACTGCTGCTGTTATGTGTTCTCCAAGATAGAAAAGAAGCTAAAGTACAACAAGAAGTCTGTAAAAATGCAAATGACTGGACTTTGGAAGACAAAGGGTAGAGATAGAAGGGGAGCGGGGGGTTGAGGAGGGGGAAGGGAGGGAAATGTCTGAAGGGATTCAAGTGGTCAGCTTGAGACAGGTTACCTGGTATGTCAGATGTCAGGCAGGTTGTAATATGTCATAAATCCAATGTCTATATTAAGTCCATAGTTTTTTTTGTATCCAGTAGATTTATGAACCTTGTCTGCCTAGGTTAAGTTTAATGAATTCTGAGATTTTATACATGTATAATATTATAAAAAGCCTTAGTCTGTCTGCCTGCCCATAATACTTTATTCACACTCTGATTGTTGGTTGTCTGAAACAACCAATCAGAATGCTCCAAGAACATTCTGGACAGGAGGCAGTGGCAGCATGCTGCCATGATGGTGGGGATGAAGCAGTGCTGGCCTTGTTCCCTCCCCCCCTCCCTGCTCCCTACAGGTGGTGGTGGCACAGGGTGCTGGCTGAAGGGGATGGAGGGGATGGCAGGGCAAGGTCCCCCCTCTACTTCTGGGAGTCAGTGGCAGCAGGGGGTAGTGGGTGGCTGTGCTCTTTCCCCACCTGCCCCCTCTCCCCCACCATTCCTAACAGACAATTGACTAATATATATCCCCCCACCTTGAGCATAGACAAATGTCCAAAAGGCACCAGAATGCCAAAGGTTTGTGCTGACTTAGTTAAAGAGCACTTGGAAGGGGTGGATGGGTACAAGTCAGCTGGCCCGGATGACGTCCATCCATGGGTGCTGAAGGAATTGGCCAGTGTCATTGTTGAGCTGCTGGCATGGCTGTTTGAGCTTTCATGGTGCTCTGGCCAGTTCCCTGAGGACTGGAAAAAGGCCAACGTGGTGCCCATTTATATGAAGGGGAGAAGGGAAGAGCTGAGCAACTTTAAGCCAGTCAGCCTTGCCTCTATCCCTGGGAAAATACTAGAAAAAAATCATCAAAGAGTGTATTTATGAATTCCCAGCAGGGGAAACAATGCTGAAAGGAAACCAGCATGGATTTGTCACAGGTAGATCCTGCCTGACAAACCTCATAGCTTTTTATAACCAGGTCACATACTTCCTTGACACAGGAGCTGAGGCCGATGTAATCTACCTGGATTTTAGGAAGGCATTCAACACAGTTTCGCATCCTATTCTCATAGGGAAGCTAACGGGCTATAGAGTAGATACCTACACAGTCAGGTGGGTGGGTAACTGGTTTAGGGACTGCACCCAGAAAGTGGTGGTTGACGGGTCATTCTCGGCCTGGAAGGAGGTGGGCATCAGGGGTCCCGCAGGGCTCAGTCCTTGGGCCACTGCTATTTAATATCTTCATCAGTGATTTGGACAAGGGTGTGGTGAGCACCCTCTCCAAGTTTGCGGGTGATACCAAATTATGGGGAAAATTTAATACACCAGAGGGCGGGAGCAGATACAGGCTGACCTGGACAAGTTAAATCAATAGGCGGAATGTAATAGGCTGCAATTCAACAAAGATAAAAGTAAGGTACTCCACCTAGGAAGGAGGAATCCCCAGCACACCTACAGTTTGGGGCATGTCCTCCTCAGCAGCTCAGATGCTGAGAGAGATCTTGTAGTCATAGTTGACTCCAAGATGAATATGAGCTGGCAGTGTAACGAGGCCATCAACAAAGCCAATCACACCTTGTCATGTATTAGCAGATGTATGAACAACAGATTGAGGGAGGTGATGCTCCCCCTCTATGCATCATTAGTCAGACTGCAGTTGGAGTACTGTGTCCAGTTTTGGGTGCCGCACTTCAAGAGGGATACAGAGGATCTGGAGAGGGTTCAGAGGAGGTCCACTCACCTGATTAGTGGTCTCCATGAAAGACCCTACCAGGAGAGGTTGAGAGATCTGGATCTCTTCAGCCTATACAATAAGGATGGCTGAGGGGTGACTTTGTAGCCGCCTATAAATTTATCAGGGGAGGACAGCAGGGAATTGGGGATGTGCTGTTTACCAGAGCACCCCAAGGAGTAACTAGGAATAATGGATGCAAACTAGTGGAGAGTAAATTTAGATTAGACATTAGGAAGAATTTTTTTACAATAAGGGTGGCCAAAGTCTGGAATGGGCTTCCAAGAGAGGTGGTGCTATCACCTAACTTGGAGGTCTTCAAGAGGAGGCTTGTCAATCACCTGGACAGGGTCATCTGACCTCGGTACTCTTTCCTGCCAGGGGTAGGGGATCAGACACAATGAT
The DNA here is from genome assembly GCF_030867095.1 of Alligator mississippiensis. Lineage (NCBI taxonomy): Eukaryota > Metazoa > Chordata > Crocodylia > Alligatoridae > Alligator > Alligator mississippiensis. The sequence goes on from NC_081828.1 coordinate 105,965,964, forward strand.
CCATTGGGTCCCTTCTGACTCTATAATCTATGAATCGATAAATACACACACACACACACACACACACACACACACACACTCTAGCCAATTGCCCATCAAGAATGATGGGGGTGGGGAGCAGGCAGGGACGGAGCCCTGGGTCCCCCACTGTCCAGGCCCACTCTCCCTTCCCTCCTGCTGCTTGTGGTCCAGGCCCTCTCTCCCCCTCCCTGCTGCAGTGGTGGGGAGAAGGGAAGAAGGGAGGAGCAGGTTCAGGACCAATGCGGTGGAGGACCAGGCCTGAGCATGGGGAGAAGCCAGGCTGCTGTGGCAGGGGGATGAAAGGGCAGTATGCCCAGCCCAACCCAGTGCTGATGTGTGGATGGGAGGAGTGGGCTCAGGGTTGACAATGGGGAATGGATCTGAGGGGGGGAGGAGGTCTGCTCCTTCCCTCATGCAGCCGCGGCAGCAGCAGCAGCAGCTGCATCAGGATGGGCCTGCTGCCCTTCGTCCTGCTGCAGCAGACCAGCTTTTCTCCTGCTTGTCACCCTGTATTGGGCCCGGACCCATGCCCCTCTCTCCCCTAGGTTGGGCCCAGGCCTGCTCCCCAGCCCCCCGCATTACCTGCAGGGTAACCTCCCTACTTTGTACCCTGTGTCGCCACCATCATGGCAGTGGACTGCCTTCTGTCAGAGCACTTCTTCGCACTCTAGCATGAATAAAGTGTTGCCAACAGACAGACAGAGAGATTAGGCTTTTATAATATTAGTAATATTAGTAATATAATTATTAATATTTTATATATTATAATATATTATATATATATTAAATTCTAATATTATAAAAGCCTAAGTCTGTCTGTCTGTCTGTTAGTAATGCTTTATTCATATATATGTATGAAGTTACAAACAAACTAAGCAAGCACTTGAAGTACTCAAATATTGAGAACTACTATTGCAATTCAGAGTTGCAAATTTGAAGGGTCACTTTGCATAAGGTAAACTAGTCCTGTATAAAATGTTCTTGACATAAAAGTGACTGATACTCATGATGTCTGTGAAATCACAGACTTCCTATTTAATTGCAGAAAGAGGACAACCTTGTTTCACTTATTAGAATTGGCCTAGATCTTCATGTGCCACAGCTTCCAGAGGAGATGCATCATCCACTCAACCTTATTTGCTACACAGGAAAGTAAGCAAACAAAAATAAGCATCAATGGCAAGGGAAATTAAGGATTCTCAAAGGAATAAAGGGCAAAAAGAAAAAGAATTACATGCTTTTGAAACTTTTTTGATGTGTTCATTCTTGGAGATACGGTCAAACTCTAAATATTCTGGTAGTATCTCTTTCTATAACTTGTCCAAAAAAAATATGTATATACATATCTCAAAGCCTCTCAAGCAAATGTAGTCATAGAGGTAGTGCTACCAAAGAAAGCAATTACAATGACTCTGTGACACTGAAAGAGACTGACATTTTAAGAGGATAGTTTACTCTTGAGTTTAAATGATATTCGCCTACCTGGACCACAGAATGAATAGCTATAAGCCAGCACATTGATAACTGACATGGAAAAGACTCTAAGGAAAAAATGCCATAAATATTGTCCATTAGGCCTGTGCAAAACAGTAAGTATTTACTTTGGATTCAGATTCATAGTTTCATAGTTTCTAGGGTCAGAAGGGACCTGAACAGATCATCGAGTCCAACCAGTGCATGGGCAGGAACGAGTGCTGGGATCATAACACCCCAGCCAGATATCTATCCAACCTCCTCTTGAAGACCCCCAAGGTAGAGGAGAGCACTACTTTCCTTGGGAGCCCATTCCAGAGCCTGGCAGCCCTAACCATAAAGTAATACCTCCTGATACCAAGCCTGAATCTGCTCTCAATCAATTTGTGGCCATTATTTCTTATTATCCCAGGTGGTGCCTGGGGGAACAGTGCCTCACTTATTTTCCACTGGTCCCCGCTGGTGAGTTTATAGATGGCCACCAGTTCCCCACTTAGTCTTCTCTTGTGGAGGCTGAATAGATTTAGGCCCTTTAATCCATCTTTGCAGGGCCTGGCCTGCTGCCCCCTGACCATGTGAGTGGCCCACCTCTGGACACTTTCAAGGTTAGTCACATGCCTCTTGAAGTATGGCACTCAGAACTGCATGCAGTACTCCAACTGTGGCCTGACCAGCACCACATAGAGGGGAAGGATCACCTCCCTGGACCTGCTTGTGATGCATCTGTAGATGAATGACAAGGTGCAGTTAGCCTTACTGACCACTTTCTTGCATTGGCATCTCATGTCCATCCTGGAGTCAACAATGACTCCATGATCCCTTTCTGCCACTGTGTTGACAAGCAGGGTGTTCTGCAGCTTATAGATATGTTGCAGGTTCCTTCTCCCTAGATGCAGTGCCTTGCACTTGTTTGCATTGAATTCCATTCTATTCTCATCTGCCCACCTCTGTAACCTGTCTAGATCTAGTAGCTGATTCGGAGGGACAATGATTCAATTTGGTAATTTGAATCATTGTCCTGATTCAATTCAGCTGATTCAGATCTAGAGATTTGGTGCCGATTCAGAGATTTGGGCATAGACTATATACGCAGAGGTCCTCCACAATGCTGGACACATCTGTCTCCGTAGTGGGGAGGGAAGGGATATGTGGGAGGGCAGATCAATGCCCCTACAGTGAGGGAAGGATTGGGGCTGGGACAAGCTGTCCACCTGGGGCGGCAGGACATGGGAGTTGGGGAGGGGAGCTCCCACCACTGCATGCCACCACGTGCCATTGGTCTGGGAGCTGCTTTTCTGGTAGCTCCTCTGGTGGCTCTTGATGCCAATCCAGGAAGGCATGGGAGTGGGTGTGTGCCTCCAATTTGCACAGGGTGGGCTAGGCCAGGTTGCACTCTGGACACATGGTGGAAGGTACTGGAAGCAGGGGCTATGCCCTCCCAACACTTGCCCAGTCTTCCTGCACCTCCCAGACAAGCAACAGCTTTATCCCAGCTGGGTGAGCAGCAGCAGGGCATGGGGGTGGGTGCGTGCACCCAGATAGGGGCAGGGCTGGTGACAGGGACTGTGGGGAATTTTAGGGTGGCTGCAGCCCCACCATGGCCCCCACTCCAGTGCACTTTGTGGGGTGGGTGGAGCCAGGGCTGTGCTCTGGGCTGCAGCCGGGGTTACGAACCCAGAACACAGCCCTGGCTCCACCTGCCTCGTGGATTGCAGCCTGGTGGCAGGCAGCTGGGGATAGCATCTTGGAGTGCAGCCTGGCCCAATCCACCCTACACAGATCCAGTGGCACATGCCCACTTCCATGCCCTCCCAGACCGGTGCTTCTAAAGAGCAGCTCCTGGACTGGCGGTGCAAGCCCCCCTCCCTGAATCTCGCACCTCCCCACCTTGCTGGGCATCTTGTCTCAGCCCCAGCCCCAATCCCTCTCTCACTATGAGGCCATAGATCTGCCCCACAAGCCCCTTCCCTCCCCACTCTGCCCACCACAACAGATTTACCAAATGGAGGCAGCTGTGTCCAGCATTGTCAAGGACTGCTTCCTGTATAGTCTATGGCTGAATCTCCAAATCTCTCTGAATCGATTTGGAAGCTTCAATCAATCAATTCAGACCTTTTAATGGGCCTTGTGATTCAATTAGGATTTGGAGATTTGGCCACCAAATTGGGCCAAATCTCCTCTGAATTGAATCAGCTACCAAAGCTTTGCACTTCCCTACTGTCCATTTAGTTCTAGGTAGCTTTGACATAGTGATTTTTAATTGAAATAGCTATTATATCATATATCTTTTAGAAATATCTAGCTGTGAGCATTAGAATTGGAACTGGTGAGTCCTAAGCATCTTGGTATATCATTTTTTCTGATTAAATCTTATCTTTACTTGAAAATTGGAAGTTTTCAGGCTTTTGCCAAAAAAAAAAATCCATTTTTTAAGAATAAAAAATTCTACTCCCTTTGTTCAATACCTGCTGTATTCAATTACTGTACAATGAAACAATGTAGAAGCATGCTGGCAGGAAGGAATTGAACCCTTAGATTTAGATTAGACATCAGGAAGAACTTCTTTACAGTAAGAGTTACCAGAATCTTGAATGGGCTTTCAAGAGAGTTGGTGCTCTCCCCTACCTGGGAGGACAAGCACCTGGCTAGGGTCACCAGACCCCAGTGCTCTTTCCTGCCTAGGGCAGGGGGTCAGACTCGAATATCTACTAAGGTCCCTTCCAACCCTAAACATCTATGAAATCTATGAAACCCAGGATCCCTTCTTTGTGATTCAGTGGACATCTCCCTGGGCCAGAGTCATATTGCCTCTTGCTTTTTCTCATTCTAGTCTTCTCACTGTGTGGGTTGCCCAGGTGGCCCAGGTTCAACAGAAGGGGCAGAAGATCTTCTGTTTTGCCTATCTTGTATCCTGGTGGTCTATAGGATCATATTGTCTCTGGATAGGGGGGACCTGGACAGTAGAAATCAAGCTCATTCTGTGAGTGCCTAACAGGTTTTTTCATGTACCTTCCCATGAGAGCTAGGACTGGAAGGGAGTGAAAGTGGCATTATATTCCTTTTAATGCCCTGAAACTTTTCTTGAAACATGGTACGAAACAAGTTAATTTCAGGCACAAAGAGGACAGTAAAGCACTTTTAAAGACAAGACAGAAGGCCCTGCTATACATTAAAGCTGGACAGAAACCAGCTATAGAGTTGTTACACATTTTCCAGCACTAACTTTATAGCTGGATAGTAATTTTTAACTTGTGATAATTACTTTGCACATGTAGCTGGTTTAAATTTATTGCAACATTAAGCAGTTAAGTGCATAATATATGTAAGATGCAGCAGTAGCTGTACCTGTAGGCACCCATATGAAAATTATATCATTGATGCCCAAATGCTATTTAGGATGTTTTATGGAGGTTTAATAGGATACTGTAGTATGGTATAGATGTCTAACATCTCAGAGGGGAAGAGAGGTACATTAGAGTATTAGAACTATTTAGACCTAAATTTCTTGGAGAATTAAAAAATGGCTTAAGTATTGGATGCTTTTAATGTTTATGTAGTTCCCATTACTCTAGGACTTTGAGCACCATGTTATTTTAATGTAATTATTAGTGTCTTACAGCGTAGAGTAATATTATCATCTTCACTTTTACAGAATGGGAAATGAGGGACAAAATGATCAAGTGATTTGTCTAGTGCCAAGCAGTCAATGTGGCCCTCCTCGCCACATGCAGGTAAGTGCACATTGGGATCTAATGTGTGATTCACACAATCATTCCTCCTTGCATGCCACACTTGCATGGCAGGAAGCATGATTGTAGGATCACACATTAGATCCCATCACATCTTATTGCTGGTACAGAAAGAGTCCAATCCCTGGTTCCCCCTGCACTGGTAAGAAACAGGCTTATATTACTGGGAGCCCCATGCACCCCAGTTGAGGGGCTTCCTGCTGTGGGGTGCCCCATGTGTTCCCCAGGGCCAGAGGATCCCCACTGTGGTGATCCTCCCCACCCCGGTGGTGCAGGGAAACATCCAGGGATGGGGGATCATCACACAATCCCTAGGGCTCAGGGGGTTTTCATTGGGCATGGTGTCTAGGATCTGTGTCACCTGATGGGGCTCAGAGATGCAAGAGTGACACTGCTGCATGCACAAATTAGAACTTGATAGCAAGCAGCTATAACATTAGTATACATTTGTGAGGTCTAACTTAATAGCTTGTTAGAGCTTTTTATTGTGTGATAGCTACTTTGCACATGTAGCTGGTCTCCAGGTAATTCTGCAATTAACCAGGTAATTGTGCAATACCTGTAACATGAAAACAGGACCTGAATGGCTAAATCATGAGCAAACATGAATCTTCAGAGCCCTAGGCTAAATTTCCTAACCACTGGACCATCCTTCCCCCATCTTATTCACTGTGGGTGTAGTCATAATTACGTGGTTAATGTTGAATTTACAATATTTTCAGTTTCAATAAGATATGGAAAATAAAGTGTCTCTATTAACCCACAACACTCAACTCATATTTGCTATAGGATTCAATAGTCTTATCATCCACCACTAGGCAATTTATGCAGTGATTTCCCCACTAGGCAAAGGGAGCATAATTGAGTGTAATTCACTCCTATTCTATATGGTGTTTTTTTGCAATTAGTTTGCAATCTTTTTGGACAAGTGTACATTATATCAGAAGATCTTATGTAATTATCAATCAGGCTCTTGGTGTTTAATTCTTTCATGAATGCATTCATTCGTCAGTGGCATGGATTATAAGCAGAGCTGAGTGAGAAATGGTTTTCCCATTATGTGAGGATTTAAAAAAAAATTCTCGAAAGGGAACTAAATAAATAGGAAAGGTTTCCCAAGATCTGAAAATTATCCACTGATAACTTGAAAAATATGTAGATTTTGGTAGTCAGAATATATATATATATATTTTAACTTTGGACTTTTTACAATGGTTTAACCATTTTTAAAAGAGTGAATGAAAATAGATTTTTTTACGAATGAAAATGGGCATTTTATTTTAAAAAAATAAATATATATATATGCATATATATATTTATTAATGAATCCAAATATAAAATAACAGATCCAACATTCAAAACCACGTGCAGTGCCCTAAAATAAACATGACAGATACCAGTATCACTACCACAACCCAAATTCATATCCACAGAAGTCTTGTTCTCCTTTCCCTTTCCCCTATTCCCTGACAGCTTCCCAATGCCACCATTTATCTACACTTTTGTGTTTCTTCATCTCTATAAAATAATTCACTCCCTCTCTCCCTCTCCAGAACTCAGCACAATACAAATCCCACTATATTCCGCTCACCAGTACTTCCAAATGTAAAATTTATTCCAAACTAATTCCCAAATGTTAGTTCAAAAAATGAAAATGTCTCATTTTTGTTTAAATCATTAAAAAAAATTGTTATAATCCCAACCCCCCAATGTTAAAGCCAAGCTGTATTCTAATGCATTCAAGTAATTTTAAATTGAAATAAATAAGCACACTGCCATATAAGCATGCTGCCATATTTTTTTAAAGAATAGAAAGAAGGAAACAATCAGCTTTTGATAATAGTTTCTTTTGCAGGTGCAGAGATAATATTATTTTCATTTCACTGTATTCACCTACTTCAGTTCAGTAACTTGTTGATTATAACTTGAGAAACTAATTTTAAGCAGAACAACAAAGGAAGTTTGTTTTCTTCTCCCAGCCTATAAATGCAAACTAACTATAAGATGGTAAGATGTATATGTTTTGAAAACTGGAAGGACCCAGTGACCAGAAACGATTGTCCCTCACTATAGGTAACACTTTGTTTAATAAACAGATTCTAAACGCAAAACATGTTTTGATAACCTTGCTTTTATGATGCACTCTGAACATTCAAAGTAGTTGTTTTTAACTGATAAAAACACATTTGAAATGCTGTGTTTGTACGTGTTTAATTGAATGCTAATTTTTTACCCAAATAGACCTTAACACAAATCAAAAGTAAAAAGAAAAAAAAATGATCATAAAGTAGAAAAAGAAAATGAATCATTCATTATGATCTAACTTGGAAAATAAATTTTAAAAAATCCAAATGAATGTTAAGGTACATAATTGCTTAAATATATGTGCATAAATATAATGTTTCCTTCTAGACAGGAAAAAGAAATGCCACATTTCATGTAAAATCTGCCAATCAATGAAAATCAAGTTTTATTTAAGAAAATAAATAAGAAGTACAAATGAAGAATGAGATTCAAATTAAGGTTTTAAATCAAGTTTTCCAGCTTGCTAATGCAAAGCGTGATTAAAATTAGTGTTTTAAACAGGTCTCATTTAATTTAATCCATGCTTTAAAAAAAAACAAATAAAATAAAGTTTTAAGCCAAAAAAAGAAAACCTAAACACTTTGTTTAGAAAAATGTTGAAATGGATTGCTTTGGCCATTTAAAAATTGTTTTTAAAATTGCTTTAAAATAAGGAGATAGATTAAAATGATGCTTTCTCCTGAAGAAGGGACATTGAAATGGCCCAGATTTGAAGAAACACACTTTGACCCCAAAACCTTTTCCAACTTCTCTCCTAAATAAGCAGCTGTTCTACTAAAAGATATTAACTTCCCTGGCCTTCCTCCCCCACCACGCTACCTCTTCTACATGTCTCCTGAACAACATTGGGTTCAACAACATGGTATTTTTCCTTCTAAACGTGTTTTATTGGAAAATTCCCAACTGACTTCAAGGGGTTACTTGGGCAGAGACTATTTCATATTTTGTACAGTGCTTAGCACATTGTACTTCCTTATCTCAATTGGTTTTAGTCACAGTAAAGCTAAATGATAGCTGTAAATAATCTGTCCATCCTTCCCTTGAAAATAAGATACAATCACTCATCATTGCTAGATATATGAACTATTAGCCATCTTGAAATATAATCTCATTGGAGAAAATATTGCTTTCTAGCGCAGAAGAAAACCCATTTGAATTCAGCAACTAAAAAAGCCAAAGGCTCAAGTGTTTTCTGTTAACTGCCAATTCAGTAGAAAGTTAGGCACTGGTCATATGTAATTAATTCTCTCAAATCGATGCAGAGCTAAATTTGTCTGTGGTCTGTTCTGAATAGGCACATGTGTTTTAAATACATAATGCAAGATTTGTGAATCTCGTTTTTTTTGTAAAATACTTGTACCTTTTCCCCATCTCCCTTTTCTTCTGAATGGTTTGGCCTGGTCTGGCAGGCTGTAGCTATCATCACATCAGTAGAACAGTCTGACAGATTCTAAATAGCCAAGTATCTGATCATTGAGTATAAATCATCTTTGCACACAGCTTCAGGGTTTTAAGGATTGTCATCTTTAGGAATTGGCTTAGGTCCTACATCAGGATTTATTTTTTGCTTTCAGTCTTTCAGATATAAAAGTAGAACATTTCTGATATCTCTTGCTGTTATGGTGTGTGGTCTAATTAATAAAGAAGGCAAAACTATATGGACTTCATAATCTAGAAACCTCATCACTTACTGAGAAGGAAAACTTAAATTTTGCTACAACTTGTTCCATAGACAAAATCTGTTAATTGCAAAAGTGTTCGACACACCAACAAAAAAACAACACGACAAGGAAAAAACAAACAAACAAGCAACTCTTGTTTTTCATGGAGCATCAAATTTGCTAACGTGAATGCTTCTATTGCAGGAGAAATATGCTCTTTCTACTTCATAAACTGAAAATCTAAGATTACACTGAGCAGGGCTGGCCTTAAGGAAAATGGCCCCACCAGAGTTGTATTTTGGCACTCCTCCTTTGAGTTTAAGGGTGTTCATACAATGTGCTTTGGCTGGGGGTGGGGAGGGGCACTTTAATTAGAACAGCTCCAAGAGCCACTCTAAAATACTCCCCACCCCCTCCCAGAGCACATGTATAATATCTTGTGTATCACCTTTCCCATGCTTAAAAATGAAAAGTGTGGGCACTTTATCAAAAACTTGTCAAATGAGCTTTAGATAAAGTACCCCCACCACCATTTTTAAGTGCAGAGACACTGATACACAAGATGCTAGAGGCTGCTGAGCATGGTAATTACCATACTGTAGACTCAATCGATTGACACTGCTCATGTATAGGCACCCTAAGTATGTAGTAGTATTAGTGAAAGTGTGACAGACTTACTAATGCAGCCCGGCACACGCAGGCTTGGAGAATCTTTGTTGTGATTGGTGGAGCACGTGAGTGCCTCATATTTTGTAACACTGAGTCTTACATTTTATGTATTTTTATAATTGTATATTGGTAGTTTAATAGTCTATACCCTGCTGGAGGGGGGGGGGGGGAACCTGCAGGGACCCCTTGCTGCTATTTACCTGTGTCTACCTGTCACTCATCTGAATCCCTGGTGGAGGTAACCCATTATAGAGAATAAGGTTTACAGTTATATATATGAATATATACTTATGTACATATATCTGTACATATGTTTATATTTATGTTTATCTTTTACCCACTTATGTAAATAATAATACGTTTGTATATAGTTAAGTTTCAGATTATCCTGGCCTGGCTCCTATGGGATAGAGGGAAACTGTGAGTAGTTTGCAGTTTCATCCACAGTACACTTGCCAGCTAATAATCCCCTTCAATTGGAGAAGGGAGTACATACCCATGTATACCCAGGGTACAAAAGATTCAGAAATAAAGCCCCAGGGGGAGCTGCTGTGCTAGATTGGGAGACTTGCTTCCCTATGGCATCCTTTGATAGTGGCCAAGCAGGGCAAGGGGAGAAAAGTAGGGTAGGGTGGGGAATGCGGTGGCTCATCTCTTACCAGCCCCGAAGTGAAGAAAGCACTGAGCAGAGCCAGGCAGGTGCCCATAACAATGAGCAGCAGAAACATGAGGAGCAGATGTTGCTGGCTCATGCAGTAGTAATACTCACAGAACCAGTAGCAAGTGTGGGGTGGTGAGTGCTGCTTACAGCCTGCCTGCCCTACTTAGCAGGTAGCAGTGCCTTCTGATCATTTCCAAGCCCCACAGCCAGCCAACTTCCAACATTCCCTCCCCCACCCCACCAAGTCAGGGGTGAAACTGCAGGCAGAGGAAAAGGCAGGTGGACAGGGGTGCAGAGTACAGTCTGGCAGGGAGGCTGTGTGTGTGTGTGTGTGTGTGTGTGTGTGTGTGTGTGTGTGTGTGTGTGTGTCCACATTGCCCAATTGCCCACCCATAAGACAAGTCCTGACCGGCCCTGACACTGAGGTCACTCTGACTTCATTAGGAAAATCTGCCTACTGTCTTTAATTTCCAAGCTGATAGTAGGTTAGTTATGAATTGGAAAAAATCAGGACTTGGTGATCTCAATTTGAAAATGAAACTAAACTGATATGCTGAAGACTGGAGCTCAAGCTTCTCTTCTTGTTTCTGAAACTGATTTATGACATGGCTGCATACCATACCATATTGTATTGTTTTATAAATAACATCATTATTTGAGAGCATATCATAATATATAGACATTATGAAGCAATTCTTAGGTGGAAGATTCCACCTTCGCGGGCCAAATATCTCTTATAGGAAATGAAGCAAGCACTGAGAAGCTCTGTGAATATAGCCTTTGTCACTTGTAATTTCAGTATCATTACAATAACAAGGGGTATCCATAGACTTCAATGAGAGCTGCACATGCTCAGCAGGGCACTGAAATCAGTAGGAGGTTTTCCATTGATTTCAACAGGCTTTTGATTAGGGGATAGCACAACTCAGCATTTGCCTACTAGATATTATGACCTAGATAATGACCAGCTAGTATAAATCAGCATAGATACATTTATATGAATAGAGATATGTCTTTTTTGTGTGTCTGGTACTAAAATTCTTTGGGGAAAAATGTGATTTTCAACTTTTCAAGAAGTACCTTTAATTGAAACTTAAATTACATTTTGTTCATACTAACTGTAACATCTAAACAATCAATGGCTTTATACTTTTGGTAATAATTCCTTAAATTAGAATGACTGAAAAGGCTTCTGAGAAGTGAAAAACAGAATAAAGCATTATTGATGTCCCAATAAGAGTAATTGACTTGCACTGTAAACAGGTATAGTGCAATAAGAAAGTTATTATTATGCTTTTTTATGCCACTTTTCTCATGAGTCGGCTGTAAACAGATTAACTGATGTACACAGTATTTCATAACTTGGGCAAATTTATGGATGAAGGAACTGCAGGATCTGATGTATGACAAAAGGTTGGAAAAACTGGGATTACCAGTATTTCATAGATGTTAGGGCTGGAAGGTGTGCGGGCCGGGGGCGAGCCGGGCCCGTCTTTGCGCACGCGGGCTGTGGCCAGCAGCCCGGGCACACGGGGCCGGAGAGAACCGTGCGGCGGCAAGGCACGCACGGGCTAGAATTAGTCACAGAGGCGTAATGGTTGATTTAAAGATTATTTACTTACACCCTAGATGGTCACGGTGTAGGCTGGACAGTTTCCCAGGTACAGCTCCGCTTAAATCCTCATTGGAGGACTACGACAAATTCGGTTCTTTGGCCCTGGAGTTGTTAAGGCTCCGTGGGTTCGGCAATTTCTTTCCCACAGAGTTGTCGAAGCTCTGTGGGTTTGGTTTGGCTCTCTGGCCCCGGAGTTATTAAAGCTCCGTGGGTTCGAATATTGAGTATATAGGAAAGGGATACGTCTAGGATTGCGCTCGGCGATGGGGAGAGGCCAGAGGCTGTTTAGACCTCTGTTGCCTGCTTAAGAAATGCGTTGGGTCCGTGAGGATCTGCAGCGCTTAGAGATCTTCACACAGCGCAAAGTCTCCTCCTCCTGGTGAGTTCTCTAATTCCTCCAACTTGGGCGGAAGCTACCCAAGCACTTTATACGGCTAACAAGCCAATCGCTAGCCATTACGTGTACATATATTAGAATTGGCCAATAACATGGCACGAATCTTTATACAAATGGCAGGAACTCCTTTGCACCGTGCATTTCTGAGATGCAAAAGAAATGCACTATGCAAAGAAAGCTACAAATCTGGCGGGAATACTCCGTTGCACCGGAGCTGTCTTCTGCAGCAGAAAACTCCACCATGCAAGGAAGCTGCAATTTAGCAGGAACATAATTTAGCAGCGCCAAAGCGCACACAAACAAAAACTCACAACTTTGGGTTGTGACAGAAGGAACCTCAGAAGATCTTCGAACCCAGCCCCTTGCCCAGGGGCAGGAAGTCAGCAGGGGTCATAGGATCCCAGCAAGTTAAACATCCAAATGTCTCTTGAAGGCATTCAAAGTAGGTGCTTGAACCACCTCTGGCGGCAGTCTATTCCAGACTTTGGGGGCTTGGACAGTAAAGAAGTTCTTCCTTATGTCCAGCCTGAAACGGTCATGGAGGAGTTTGTAACCATTTAACCTTGTCATCCCTTGGGGTGCTCTGGTGAACAGGCATTCCCCCAGATCCTGGTGAGAACCCCTTATAAGTGTATAGGTGGCCACCAGACCACCCCTGAGCCTGCACTTTTTCAGGTGGAAAAATCCCATGGCTCTCAGCCTCTCATCATAAGGTCTCTTTTCCTGACCTCTGATCATGCACGTGGCTCTCCTCTGGATTCTCTCAAGCTTCTCCACATCCTTTTTGAATTGTGGAGCCCAAAACTGGATGCAGTACTCTAGCTGCGGCCTCACCAAGGCCAAGTACAATCGGAGAATGATGTCCTGGGATTTGCTTGAGAAGCAGCTATGGATGCAAGCCAGCAGGCTCATGTTCATCTTGTGGTCAATGATGACCCCCAAGTCTCTTTCGTCCATAGTGCTAGCCAGTGCAGCACTGCCAAGCCTATTAGCATGCTGCAGGTTTTTCCTCCCAAAGTGGAGAACCTTGCATTTTTCAGTGTTAAACGCCATCAGGTTCTCATCCGCCCATTTGCTGAGCCTGTCAAGGTCAGCCTGGATCGTTTTCCTGTCCTCAGGTGTGGATGCTTTACCCAAACTTTGGTGTTGTTGGTGAACTTGGCCAGTCCACTTCTGATACCAATGTCCACATCATTAATTTAGTCTGGAAGAAAGAAGACAAGGGGGGAGACTTAATAACAATCTTCAAATACAAAAAATGTTGTTATACAGGATACTAGCAACTATTTCTGTATCCACAAGGGTCAGAACAAGATGCAATAGAAAAAAAATAAATAAATAATACAAATTTCAACCAGGGAGATTTTGGCTTGGTATTAGGACCTTTCTAAATATGGGGATGGTTAAGCACTGGGACAGATTATCTAAATAGACTATAGAATCCCCGTCAGACATTGGAAATGCATTAGTGGTACCAGTTAAGCAAACACTTGGTTGGGGTGGCTTCAACAGAAATATTCTTGCCTTGAGCAGGGGGTTAGACTGTGACCTCCTGAGGTCCCTTCCATACAACATATAAACTGAATTAAGGGTGTAAGTTTGAGTTTTTTGCATAGCACATATTTTCCATTTACCATATTTACCTGATTCTATGATGACTCCAAAATTAAGATGACCCCCCATAACTATGTTATAGACATGAACAATTATACATTTGTTATAATTTTCCATATCTAGATCTAATTATTGGGGGGGGTCTCTTAAATGTGTCCCCGCTCTCCCCAGTCCTGAAGCAGAAAAACAGCAGCAGGGAAGGCAGGTAATGGGAAAAGCAGAAACGAGGGGGACAGATCGGGGGGGGGGAATAGAGGTAGGGGTAATCAGTGGGGAAAACAGAGGTAAGGAGCAGGAGACATGAAAGCAGGGAAAAGCAGGGATGGAGGAAGTAAGGATGGAGGAGCAGGCATCCTGACCCTCATCCCTTACCCCCCTGATGACTACCACTACACCATTTGCCTCCACCTTCTGCTGCTTTCCCCATTGATCTGGGTAGAGGTTGAGCCCCATGCTGCGGGAAGCAGCCACACTCTCTTTCCTTTTTTTCTCCTCCCACTTAAATGGGGAGACAGGAGTCAGAAGGGATTAAGGCAGAGAAGCAGAAATCTGCACAATGCAGAGCTAGGTTCCCCGCACAGCTGCTTTCTGCAGTGTGGGGCAGGCTGGAGAACAAAGCAACAGAAGCAGCTTGCAAACTCTTCCTTTCCTGCCTGGCTCCCTGCCAGTGAAGGAAGGGAGAGGGAATCCAGGCAGAGAGCAGAGCTGATGCTGTCCCTTTCCTTGCACAACATTTCTCACAGCTCCCAGTTGTGATATGTGATTCTAAGCCAAGGTTTTGTTTTCCCTACGATGAATGGAGGGGAAAAACCTCATCTTAGAATCAAGTAAATACAGTAAATATTTTTCATTTTTTACATTAACTTAAAATAATAGGATATTTCTGATGGATTTTGTTAAACATATACCATCTGTGAGGGGATTATTCCAGGCGACAGCAAACTAAAGGATTATTAGAAAAGTTCTGATTTTAAACTGGTAGATAGAAACTAAACTAGAGGATTATGCAGCCAAGCATGTTCATAGCTAGCTAGTGTTCCACAGCCTGCAGATGACAATCACCAGGTTTGTAAGATCCAGTGACCTCTATGCTAGGGACAAAAATTACACATAAACTGGTAAAAGCAATCAGGAACTGGTTCAAATCTGTAACATAACAGAAGCTCAATGCACATAAACTACTTTCAAAATGACCCAAACTGGTTTAAGGTAACCCTGGATGGATGCAGTAACAGACTTAACTCATTTAGGTTAAATTGGTTTATTGAACTTCTGCCCTCCTCCAAATTCAAGTTAACTCACAGTGCCCCGGCATCCCAGAACGTTTTCCACAGCCCCGCTTGCAGGGTGGGTTGGCTAGCTTTGGCCCAAACTGTCTACTCCAGCTGAGCAGGGAGGTGTGGTCTAGCACCCTCCAACTTCTGGCCTGGGCCACTACAGGCATGTGGCTGCATTTCCAAAATTAAATGTCTGTTCACTTGCTTATCAGTTCAATCTATGCAGCTTAGACTTACCTGAGAAGATTGAATTGACTCAGGCTTTTTGACTGTCTATGTTTAACCCTAGAGTCTCACTACAGTAAATCTTCCCCTGGAACTCCTGCTTTCCTCTCTGAAATACCTAAACTATTTTCATCTTGGAAACTGCCTTCACTTGTGATTAAACCTTCACACCTTGGAACAGGGTGATATGACCCATTAAGAAGAGACAGTCAGCCCTATTTTGGAAAGTCAGTTGTAGGGCATTTGGCTAATGAGGGAGTGTCCCACTGAGAGTTTAAAAAGCTCCCAGGAGAGTGACAAAAGGGGGAGTCAGCTGTGAGGAGAAGTTAAAGTTCCTGTGTTTGGAGAGAGCAGAAATTTTGTTCTGTTTGTTTTGCTGGAGACTGAGACTTGTGTTGTGGTGAATATAGCTACCTGAGAAATGTGCAGAAGAGATAGTAGGGTTACTTCTTCTGTAAAAAGCAGCAGGATAAATGATCTGCTTATAAGCACCTAAAATGTTAATCCTTTTATTCCCTATAGTAACTATGCCCAGCTTCAGGGGAGATATTTGGTAAGCTTCATACTCTCTTGCCACTGGGACCATCCAAAAATTAATTGTGGACTAGCTGATGACCTGGATCATGAGCAACTGTAATGGAAATACTTCTGTAGTGTGGTCAGGGATACCTACTAATATGAGCAGAATGTCAGAGAAAAGTATGGATGCATGCAATGAAAAGCAGCAGTGATAGGCATTACAGTCAAAACTTCCTTAGGAACCAAAATGTTATACCACTCTATTAGGACAGATACTCCCAATATGGGCCCTACCGTAGCTGCAAAGCTTGCATATGCCACCTGCATTTTGTGTTTTGTTTTGTTTTTCCACTAAATGCCAAAATTATCATTCAGCAACCTATTAGTTGCTGAATCAGGTAGTTGCCCTGTTCAGCAGTTGCTGAGCCAACCTATTAGTTGCCCAACCAAGCCCAGGCCTTGGATACAGTGATTGGCATTGGAATAACTACAGCTGATTATTGCCATAGCTTTCTCCCCCGGCAAATAATTAAAAAAAACTTTGGCTGCTGACAGACTTGGGGAGGGGGCAGAGCACCATACCAGAAGCAGCACATTAATTGGACCTGGGTTTGTGGCATCTGTATAGATCAGGTGCTTCAGTGGGACCTAATCTATATAAAACACCTGATTTATAGACATTTGGTGAGCCAGGTTCAACTAACATAATGTCTCTTCTGGGCATCCACTGGGCTTGGCATAGGGACATGGAGAGCTTAAAGTAAAGCACCTTTTTGAGGGTTATGTCTGTAAGCAACCTTTATTTTTATCAACTCACCAATCTTAAAAATATTTGACAGATCTTTGAAACAATGAGAACAGAGTAAATTAAAAATTCATTATACCACCATAAGTAGGATAGGAGGTACACTACACTCTTAATATACACAGTTTGATTAATATTTTGTTGATAAAAGCAGTTTAACTAATTATGCTTTATTAAATTCTTCAGTTAATTATTTATACCGAACACTGTCCTGCTATAGTTCTGTAGTGACCATCTTTTGAGGGAAGGAAATGTTCCATCCCAAACTGAATTGGAATGTTTGTTCAGTGTCATCTCTCAGTGTAAAGCTAAAATTCTGACTTGCCCTGAAGTCTTTTATTGTTACTTATATTTATACAATTTTACCTAAGGACCATTCAAGAATGTGACCCTCCTTGTGCTAGGCACAGAAGACTAAAAGCTGAATGAGCTTGCAGTCCAACTAAACAAGACCAACACAAAATGTGGAGAAGAATTTTAACATACAGTGCAAAAGGAGCATGTCATGTGAGTTGCATTGTTGTGGTTATTATTATTATTATTATTATTATTATTATTATTTATTTGGGTGATTTTGGCCAAGAGTGGATTAATAAAATGGGAGGAAAGGTTGAATGGTAAAATGGGAGAAAATGAAAAGTTAAAAAAAAAAACTTTAAGGGAGAATAAGATTGAAGCAAATGGCCCAGTCTTTTGGGAGTTGTTGAACGTTCAGTGTCCCATGCTTTGGTTGCTTTGGCTCCTACTGGCTGGAGTTTCTGGCTGGCTCCTTTCTGTAGTTTTCCCCTTAAGCTGTGGAAGGAGGAGTGGAAACATCACCTGGGTCCTGGTGGCCAGTAGTATCCTAGATCTAGCAGGGTGCTAAGTAGGACTGGACTGGTCTGGCACTATTTTATATTTTGTTTCTCAGTACAGCAGCTCCTATTTTGACTGCTTGTTTCTACCTATTGCCTATTATATTGCTAATTCTGCTTTTGCTCTGGTTTCATATCTCCTGCTGATGTAGTGGAAATATCAAGCATGAAATGCATTTGCATATGCAAGAAAGTACTATACTGAGGAGGGAATTTTGTTCAGGTTTGTCTGCATTTATAAATCTTTTTACTGATTCATCTTAAAATAGCTGATGTAGGACTGAACACGTGTTTGAATGTTTTAGGCATCTTAGAAAGGGTCTGATTTTTATCCTGCAATGTATTTACAGCGGAATAATTATGTCAAATTCAATGCTATTCCACATATGTGAGAAGAAGACTGGGTTTTTAGTTTCTCTCATTTGCAAGGGGAAGATATAAAATAATATACAGGACAACTTTTCAAAAACACTCCACAGTTTTTCACTGTTGGTGTTGGGAGCTTGTAACATTTTTCAAAATCTTATTGTTTCATTTTGATGCCAAAAATGAAAGCCGAGGTGCCTATATGAAGACACACTTTAAGCCAGATTAAATTTATTTGATTCAGAGCTATGGTGAAAATCTGACTTCAGACTTTAAGAAAAGTACATCACCCCTGCCATTTGTGCATTCTGGCTTTATAGCAGTGTAACACAGTATACCTCAATAGAGTGACTGAAGATTTATACAAGTATCCATGGTATGACATTTCCTCCTGTAGTATGTACAAAACAGTATTTAGTGGAGGGGCTGTTGAGGTTATCAGATTAATTGAATAGTAAGGGCACATGCTATTGATTCTACATATTAGAAGATGTGCTTAGAAGAATGCCAAAAGTATCAGCTAAATGGGTTGACAAGAAGCAACACAAGGAAGAAGATAGCAGTGGTAGAGTGGGCAAGCAGGGCACAAGTCCTGACTATACCCAAGGAGGGATGCTGGAATGGAGTTGGGGTGGGACACCTCACACTCCATCCCTTCTTCCCCAGCAGCCAGCAGAAACAGAGTGCTGCAGGGGATGAAGTGTTTTACTGAAAATTGGAGCTTAAATGGATGCTTGACCATCAGCCAGGGCATATAACTGCTTGTACAGTTATGCTTCTTGAAGATAGTATCACACATTTATGTGAACAACTAATATGAATTTCTCAGAAGGCTTTGCAAGCTTTGTTTGTCAGCCACATGCAAAAACAATTTTCAGTAGGAGCTACAGAAGCCACCGTAAAAATACAGACACACAGAAAAATGAAATATGTAAGAAACCAGCAGAATGTTTCTTTTTACATTTTGAGTCTGTATTTTGTGAGAACGTTTACATGCTACTGAGAAGAGGGCATGCATAAAAACTTAGTAGGAAGGATATGGTAAATAATTGGCAGCAGTGGCAATTATCCCTCACAGTCAAGGGTTATCACTCCCACGGGTCAAGTAAAGGGTTGTAAATGAGTCCACTGATAGCTAAGAAGGCCAATTCTAGAGCCACAGCCTCTCTGGCAGGTGTCATGGATGGTGGTTAAAGGAAGAATCAGACCATGGTTTTCTTGGTTTTGTTTTCTTTCCTTCTGTTTCTGTCATTTTTCTGCCTCCAGGGCAAGACAGTTGTCCTCAAAGATGTACCTTCTCTCTCATGGCATCACCACATAGCCCTGTCCTGGGCTAGTTTTTCCTAATTTGTGATGTCAGCTACATGTCTTAATGATAATCTTGTGGGTATCCTTGAAGTGCTTCCTATGTCTTTCACATGTCCTTTGTCCTTGGTTGATTTGGGAATATAGAAGTTATTTTGGTAAATGTACATCAGGCATGCACACACAGTACCCTGTCTACCACAGCTGATGCTGAATAATCAACACTTCCAATTTCTTCAATCTCTTATTTGGAAGCAGCATTGCGAGCAGCTCTTGACAAGTTTCTCCCTCTAATCCATTTGGGCGGGAAGCTTCCTCCCCTGTGTCTTGCAGTCCTTGGGGTAAACCACTCCCAAGCAGTCACTGTACCAGCATCAGTTTCTGGCAGAGTTCCTGCTTCCCTGCTAGTTGGGCCAGTCTCCTTTACCTCAAGTCCTGGGCTCTTAGATTTCCAAAACCCTGCCCCTTTTCAGGTCAGGTCTCCACCACATCTGCTGGTTCTGCTCCTCAGGGCCAGCCATGAAGTTCCAAGGAAACTTATAATTAAGTCTATGTCTTTTCCTGTTGCCTCCAGAATCTGCCCCACAGGCTGATTGCAGCCAAGCTGCCCCTGCAATAGTCACTCAAGGCCTGGGGTATCATGTTGTTTGCTTTCCTGCAATGATCTCACTCTGAGCCCTGTTTCCCTGACTAGACCCAGGGTGTTCCCTAATTGTGTTGGCTTGCTTAATTCCATAGCTAATTCCATTTATCACTACTGCCTCTTAGTCTCATTAACACCTGGTTGTGAGTCTCATCTGCCCCTAACTGGAAGTCTCTCTTGCAGCTAATTAATTGCCTACTCTCCTTCGGCTCTGTTTACTCTGATTATGAGTCCTCTTGTTCAAGCTGCTGCAGTTTCTATGAAGGGTAGGTTCTTTATGTAAAAGGAGCTTCTCACTCTCTGTTACAAGTGTCTATGGTAAATTTGGTGTACTGTACTGTTGTTTTTTTTAGTTTACAAGTTATTCATTGCTTGTTTGGATTCTAGTGTCATGGTGAAAATATCTTTTAATTCTAATTTGTCCCTAAATATAACATGAATGAGTATTCACTGAACCCTTATATTGGTAAGTACATATATTGTTATTTATCATTCATTATTTATAAATTTCCACACTAAATTCCTTACTACATGTGCAAATTAAAGCTGGATAGATACCAGCTATACACTACACATTTTCCAGCTCTAACTTTGTAGCTGGATGTACCTTTTTATGGCATGACAGGTACTTGCATGTATTGCCAGTCTGAGTCAACTGCACAGTACCTACAACCTGTAGAGGGGGCCTAAGGGACACTATTTTCCATAAAGTCAACATAATTTTTTCCAAATTCTAGCACATTATGCATATGCGTAGAAATTAGTAATTTAGAGAAAAATTGCAGACCTTGGCCTTTGTTAGTTTCTTTGTTTGGGGTTTGTGTATTTCTGGTTCCAGAATGAGTTTTTACCATAGTATCCACCTGTTGCCATGAAATTATTCATCAAAGTCTAAACTTCCATTGAAATAGAACTTGTCAATATTTATTATTATTAAAGTGACACCTAGAGGCCATAGCTGAAATTGAACCCTATTTCAGTAAAAGCAAATTAGCTATATATAGTGAAAGACAATCCCAGACAAAAAGAATTTGGATTTTTTGTTATGGCACTCAAAAATATCACCCCAAATGAACGGTCTGTAACCCAGTGCACTTCTGTCTTTTTCAGTCTGAAGACAGACTGAAACAGAAATGCTGTGGGTATATTTGTACCATGGCAGCCAAGTGCAAAGTAATGTTGTCAAGGAAATAATGAAACCCATCCACCTTGTCCCATTCCACCCACATCAACTCCAGAAATAAGGTGGTCAGGATGCCCCCAGTGGGTGTCCCAAATTGCTGTTCTTGAGCACAGTGAAAGCCCAAGTTTTGATCCCAGTGCTAGTGGTGATCCCCAGAGCATGCTCAGTGTCATTTCAGGTGTTGAAGTGGGTACTCTAGAAGAGTAGGTGGGTAGGGCTTTTATCCTCCAAGGCATTACTGAGTGCTCTGCTGCTCCCTTGCAAGTCTTTCCTGGGTGTGTCTACATGAGATGTCTACTGCAGAGCTGACTAATTAGCTCCACAGTAAACACCTTAGTATCTACATGTGTGCCTCTATTAGGACACAGGAAATTAATAAACTCCACAGCAGGGTAGTACTTGTAAATTTACAA
The DNA here is from genome assembly GCF_030867095.1 of Alligator mississippiensis. NCBI lineage: Eukaryota > Metazoa > Chordata > Crocodylia > Alligatoridae > Alligator > Alligator mississippiensis. The sequence goes on from NC_081828.1 coordinate 105,987,499, forward strand.
CTACTTGTATTTACAACTACTACCCTTCTGTGGTGTTTCTTTTATGTACAGCAGCACATGCACAGACACTGACCTGGCTGGCTGGGGCACAAGGGTGCTTCAATATAGCGGCTACCTGCCAGTTAGTCCCACACTGAAGCCCCCTCATGCCCAAACCAGCCCCTCTGCAGCACATTGAGACCAGATGCAGGAGCCCTGGGCTGTCAGGTTGACCCCTGAGGCTCCCTGCCAGCTGGGGCTGTTTTGACTGGGCTCCACGTACTGTGCATTGATAACCTCCAGAGCTGATTGCTCTATAGTTACTTGCTCCTGGACACACATTAAAATGGTGTGCACAGGAGCAAAAAGCTCTGGAGCAATCAGCTCTGGAGTTTATTCATGTATACTAATTACACATGTAGTTGTGCCCCCTGAGAAGTAACAACATGTTCTATTCATTTCAATGGTATATTAACTCAAAAAACTCAATGATTTAAATGATAAATTATGTGTTCTTTCTCTGCCGATCGTATTACCAGGAACATTAAACAAATATGCTTACTCTCAATCCTAAACTTATTCCTATGTTGAAAAGAGCAGCAAAAGCTCCACACATCTACTACCGAAATTAAAAACTTTCTAGCTTCATGCCTGACAACTGCAACAATTCAGCTAAACAGCCAGCATACAGTTTTTAAGTACAACATGAAATGCACTGAATTTAACATAAAATGAAATAATGTTGTTGGCTTAGAAATGGTATTTAACGGTTTTTTGGGGGGGCGGGAATTAGCTTATAGGCATAGATATATACATGATAAGGGTTCAAGATGGGCAGCAGGGGTTAATTGATTTCTACAAAGCTTGGGCCTTACATATAAAGTGTCTCACAGCCGTGAAAGTGGACAGGCTGTCTAATGCAACAAAGCCAATGGATACAAACATTCTGGGAACCAAGGGAATATGTACCATACTGCCCATAATACTAGATAAGTGACACCAGCTGCAAGGCTCCAGGGGAGAGGGAGACTTGAGTTCCAATTTTGGGGCAAAAGACCAAATTAGGAGAAGGCCCAGAAGGCTACGTGGGTGTGTGACCACAGAGAGACAACTAACTAGAGATAGTCACGGATGAAGAGTCACAGGAGGGAAGGAGAAGACAAAAGCAGGGACTTCAGAATAAGAAAGGGTCCTTCCCTTTGTCTTGTCCCTCCCTGTTCCTTCTCATCCATCCCTTTGCCTTCTCCATCCTTATCTCTCCTCCTCACCCTTTGCCTGGGTCCCTCATCCCTCCTCCCTCATTCCCTCCCCATCCTTCTCCCTGAGAAGCGTCCCCATCCCCATTCCCTGGGAAAGTTCCCCAAGGCCACCATGGAGGGCATACAACCAGCCCATCTCATACCCCCACTGGAGGGGGGTGTGTGGGTCTTGGCATCCCAACTCCAGACTGCTGACATCTGACAACTTAGAGAGTGCCTCAGAGTGAAGACTGCATCCTGGCCAGATGTACTTTGACTCCAATGACAACCCTAGGATTTGGTAGATATATAGAATTGCTTGATTGTTTGTTTTGCTGCTTTTGTGTTATCACTGTTAATCAATCAATTTCCTGATGATCAAATGGAAAGGTTGTGGTCGGTCTGAGGGTGGGTTCCCTCCTGTACCCAGAACAAGGCCTCTGGGTCCTAAATTAAGAGCCAACAGACCGTGCTAATTAGTCTGTGTGAGAGGAGAAGCAAAAGCCCCTTTAGCATGTCCCAGACCCCACCCAATGGACCCCGATACTTACTGCAGGGGTCAAGATGAGCAGCAGCCGGGAAGAAATGGCAACACAGGCTCAGTAGTTCCAGAGCTGCCTGAGACTGTGAATCAGTGAATGGTAGGGGTGTGGCTCTGGAGAGGTGTGGGCTGCTCAAAAAACAGCCAGGAACACAGCTGTGGGGCTGGGCAGAGAAGAGCAGGATGCCGGCTGGGAAACGCTAGCTGCGGAGCCGGAAAGCATGAGCCCCAAGTGCGGGGAAATGAAACTGAACATCTGCTGGAGGCTCGAGCAGATGGAATGAAAAAGACGAGCATCAGGGACAGAGGAACGCCCAAGTAGGGAACCCAGGTACTGCAGCAGGGAGTGGCAGCTGGGCACTGCTAGCGCTCTCAGGCAGTACAGAAGGAAGGAAGGCACAGGTGGCTATGAAGCCCCATGTCCCAGCCACCAGCGGAGGGTTTGGATTGAGAGTGTGGTGGGGGGGTAGAAAGGTAAAAGATTATTGACTTAACAAAAACATGATTACACGTAGTATACTAAGACAGATAATGACAGACAATAATAATTCACATCGGCAACTTATCGGCAGTCCCCTCTGATGCCTGATGTATGACAAGTTTCTCTTTCCACAAAGCTCAGCGAAGTCGGGTGTCCCCAATTAGCGCTGTCCAAGAGGTACCGGGAAGAACCCTGGTATTCAGTCTTTGGGCTCCTCGAGATCCACAGGCCCACTGATCCAGGTTAACAGCTAATTAATCCCTTTCACAGAGCTGTATCTTCCTTTTGAATGATTTCCGTGTGCCAGTCAATTTATAATTTCTGATCGGTGCTGATAAGTTACAGCCACTCAGGTTCTTTTTACTTCAACTGTCCTTAGACTGACCAATAGAAGTACAAGCCTTGCATTTCTTTGATAAGGTTAATTTTAACTATGCCATAGGGCCTTACTATTTTGAGGCTTTGCTAAATTTACTAGGCCTTATTTCATACAAGGCCTTACTAGTGGGCAGAAAACAACAGGATGCAGTTCAACAAGGAGAAATGCAAAGTGCTGCACCTAGGAAGGAAAAATGTCCAGCATACCTACAGCCTAGGGAATGACCTGCTGGGTGGCACAGAGGTGGAAAGGGATCTTGGAGTCCTAGTGGACTCCAAGATGAACATGAGTCGGCAGTGTGACGAAGCCATCAGAAAAGCCAATGGCACTTTATCGTGCATCAGCCGATGCATGACGAATAGGTCCAATGAGGTGATACTTCCCCTCTATCGGGCGCTGGTCAGACCGCAGTTGGAGTACTGCGTGCAATTCTGGGCGCCACACTTCAGGAAGGATGCGGATAACCTGGAGAGGGTCCAGAGAAGGGCAACTCGTATGGTCAAGGGCCTGCAGACCAAGCCCTACGAGGAGAGACTAGAGAAACTGGACCTTTTCAGCCTCCGCAAGAGAAGGTTGAGAGGCGACCTTGTGGCTGCCTATAAGTTCATCACGGGGGCACAGAAGGGAATTGGTGAGTATTCATTCACCAAGGCACCCCCGGGGGTTACAAGAAACAATGGCCACAAACTAGCAGAGAGCAGATTTAGATTGGACATTAGGAAGAACTTCTTCACAGTTCGAGTGGCCAAGGTCTGGAACGGGCTCCCAAGGGAGGTGGTGCTCTCCCCTACCCTGGGGGTCTTCAAGAGGAGGTTAGATGAGTATCTAGCTGGGGTCATTTAGACCCAGCACTCTTTCCTGCTTATGCAGGGGGTCGGACTCGATGATCTATTGAGGTCCCTTCCGACCCTAACATCTATGAATCTATGAATCTACTACATCTTAAACTTTAATTAGGCTCTTAGCAACAACATATTGCTTAATATCTAAACAATACAGAAAAAACACTTGGTCTAATCTTCATAGAGCCTTCAGCCAGCACCTTAATCACACAGACATCATTTTCAGCTGTCACAGCCCTGCATGGGAACAACAAGTCCACCAGTTGGTGAGAACAGGAAAACCAACTACAGGTCTGCCAGGCCCCAGGGGAAGTCACGTTAAGAAGACTGACCAAGGCTGGGCATGGGGCAGCTGCTTGTCCCCACAACTACTAGGAGGGAAGGAACAGATGAGTTCTCCCTGCCCCGCCCCCCAAGTGACCAAGTGGGCACTAGGAGATGGAATCCCAGAGGCCTGTCAGCAGATGCCGGACACTTTCAGTTGAGTTCTTATTAGTTACAGTTAGCCCTAATATAGAGGTAGGTTTAGTTGCATGAAAGCTGGCCTGAAGTTGAGGGACTGACATGGGGAAGATTTGCCAGCCAAAAAGACTGGACCCATCTTAAGGCAAGATCATCCAGGGGAAGACCTGCAGGGTGCAGCATTTGCCCAGGCCATGGATGTGGTGTAAGGGTGTGGTAAAGGAGAGGTTAGAGCCCCACAAAGAATGACCAGGGTCAAGACCCCTTCGCCTTGGGGCCACCTACAGGAAACTGCATCCCCAAATAACGAACATCAAAAACATGGCAAGCAAGTAGGAGCAGTACCCGAACCATCTAGGTGGCACCAGAGTCCGATCTTACCCTGACGTCGCTGGAACCTGACTTATCAAGGCACCTATCAAGAAGGGGCTGAAGCCCTACACCTATCAGACAGTCCACTCCAGCAGTTTTGGCATTTCATGTATTCAGCACCCTCATGCTTCAAAATGGTAGCAGGGGTGCTTTAACTAAAGCTCATTGAACTAAAGCTCCTGAGAGTTGTTCTAATTAAAGTGTTCCCCCCCCCCCCACCAGAGCATGTGTAAAGTCACCCTACCCCTCCCCCCCCCGCCTTCTAAGTTAGTGCACTAATTATCAGATTACAGAGTTGTACTCCTTTATTCTTTCTCTTTCTGGATCAAGAATGGGTAACTTGCTTCCTCTCCCTCTTCCCTCCCCGCCCCGCCGCCCTACTCCCAACCTAGGCTGGTGATTAGTGTAGTGTCTTTTAAAATGCATGTATTATGTAAGCATTCTGGAAAACTAAGCTATTGTAGAAAAGGTGCACCACCACCCTCTTTGAATGGAGGTGCATAGAGCTGCTATGGATGACTTTTTTTTGTTTGTTTATAATGCAATGGTCTCAGTGTGAGATGTGCTTATAGAATTTATCAGTTTGGACACTTGCAAAGATTTAGGCTGAGAAATAACTACTTGGAGTATGGTTTAGAGTAACCTCAGATGTAAAACAGGTGCCAACCTACTAAGTAATACCAAGAAGCAATACCTGTGAGTGTGAAGAGAAGTAGAATTGTAGGTACCTAGGGAACTTTAAAGGTGCAAACCTGGGTGCTTAGGTATTTTGAAAGTCATAATGTAGAATTTAGGTATATAAATTCTGTCTAAATCCAATTGTAGGCACATAAGTCATTTTATAGATCCAGTGCCATTGACATTCATTAATAGTTTTCAGTGAACACTTTCTCTCTCAACACATAACTGGTAAAAATATTGTGAACATTTCAACTGTACTGGATAATTATTACTGCCTAGACATTTATTCCATCACCTCATAACTCCAAAGAAATCACTGTATTTACAAGAAGCAAACTTAATTTTCATGACTAGTCTTTTCAATCTCTTATATTAACTGCTAAAGCTAAGCATGAGGTAATTTAACCACAAGTCACTAGAAGCAACGTATAATAATTGATTTTCTTTGCAGATTAATTTAAAAATAAATTTTATTTCAACAGTTTCATGGATGAGACCTTTCAGTATGATGATTCCAATCCTAATGGTTTAGTCAAACTATTTTTAAGCTTTATGTCATTTCATTTTCATCTGAACTACTTACTGAATGTAAAGTAGCCAGGCACATTATTGTGCCTTTTGTAATTCTGGAGACAGATGTAGTATTTTATTTTATTTTATTTTATTTTTTCAGACAATGAATATAGCTTTGCAGTGTAGGGGAACAATGTTTCTAGATTCCAGATACAGTAGTTAAACTTCAAAGGCCATTTTTTATTCTTTTATTCTTTTGTCCTTTAATAATAGACTGGTTTGTCCAACAATCTGTATGAGAACAAACTTCAAAGATCACCAGTGATATAACTCTAACAATATCTTACAGTGTGATCTCCAACAGTAATGTCTTATTACTGGAGAAGAGGTGGAAAAAATAGAATTTGAGTCATCTTTGTTCCTACTCTGAACTTCAGCACCTGCCCCATCGGGGACAATGAATGTTTTCACTTCTTTCTCCTCAAAGCTAGACCTCACACAGAGGTTTGGATTCATAGTCTTCATAAGATAACAGACTGATGCACTAAATCCCATCTCTAGGAACTGGGGAGAAAGTCTTCACAACTGATTAACTTTAGAGTATCTGCTACTTTGAAGGGCTGCCACTTACTTTGTAGAATCTTGGCAGCATAAACAAAGAAACGCTCTGCAGGTATAGGGTTGTGATGAATATTATTTATATTGCAGAGACCAAACATGATTAGGGAATATTCATGCTAGGTTCTGGACATAGTAGAAGGCAATTCCTGCATCAAATGGAATTGATAACAGGAGTAAAGTTAAATACATATACAATAATTTAACGTCAGCAGGAGACATTATCCATACATACTGAAAATAGTGTTAAAGAGAATTAAAATAAAAAATGCTTTGTTTCAGCAAAGTATTTCAGTATCTGCCTAAATTTAGGCACTCTAGCAGTTTGTTTGATAGTGGAATTACTCCAGTACTTAAAATTAGGCCCATGTTTGAATATTTTGCTGAGTCAGTAGACTATTTGAAAGTTTACAGGGATTAATGTACCAGTATGCAAAGAAACTCGTGCTGTCTTTGAATCAACTGATATGTCTAGTCATCCAAGTTCAGTACTTCATAATTATTTGTTCACGGCCTTGAAGTACTACGCAAGTGGCTGTGTACACACATTCAGATGATCAAAGAGAAGAAAAACTTACCCAGAGATGCCTGAACAGTTATTTGAATGTTGAGCCCCTGAGGAGACAAAAGCTTGCAGTGCTGATGCTGCACAGATCAGGGGGTCCCTATACACACATTTCAACATGCTCTGTAGAGTCTCACAGTTCTCCTGGAGACAAAATGGAAGCAGTGCACAGGGCAGTCCTGATTGGCTGACCCAGACTGCTCAGGATCAGCTATAGCTGTCCTTGTAAATTAGGGCATGCCAAACACCCATAACTCTAGAGGAATCCTGTTTTGATCTTTGCAGATACAGAATACATATTTGCTTTTCTAGTTAGTTAATTGTCTATTCTCATTCATTATTCTGCTACTTTCCCTTTCTTTTAAATATATTGTTACACAAGGTTTAACAAACAATGTAACGACTGACACAAAATAGACTGAATGGGAACATACACTTAACAGTTACTATGGTGTCTCATTATCCCTACTGAAAACAATGGGCCACTCAGTGTAGGTAAGCAATGTGTCAATGTTTGTAGACTTAAGTTTTTGACTGCTTCTCTTCATTCTTGATGTGATGATGCATGATTGGAAAAGTGTACTTAGAATATCTTTGATAGTAGTTTTGTTAATAATAGGTTATTTTTCTTACTGAAACTTATTAAGCTGCATGTGGGTACAAATGTCTTAGAGGGAAGAGGCCAACTAATCTCAGGGAAACTTCTGGAGGTGTCAAAGTTCTCTCTAACCTTATTAATACAGGTGCAGACCCTCCTCATGATGCAGTCTTTCCTGCACTCTTAATTAAACCAAAACTTCATTTAAGTCATTAAAAGTTTTGCAGGATTGGTTCTAGAAGAGTTTTCCAAGGAGAAATTCACTAGTGCTAGTTACTACTTTTCCATGACTGATGAAAAGATATATCCCACAGTGGTTTTAAGTCGATGAAAATATTTTGGCAAAGGAAGTAAACAGCTTTCTTAATAGCAGTTAGATTTTGTTTATTTTTTATGCGTTTGTGTATTTGATCTAAAATATTACCTTTTTTAATCATTTGTTGATAGCAGGAAAAATAGGATAACACTTAATTCCTTAAACTCCCCTGTTCCTTAATTCAACAGGGTCTTAATGCATGACCTGTCACTGATTTTAATAGGGCTATGTAGAGAAGCTGTAATCCACCTAAATCAGCTTAATTACAAGATCAGGCTCTTATTCTGTAAACTTGTGCTCCAGCCCTGCAAGCACCCAGGCATGTATGCATAGTAAGACTACTCCCAGTAGAAAATATAAGAGCACATGAAAGGACTTATAGGCTGGTATAAATGGCATAGAATTTATAAGATGGTATGAATGAATGTTTTTTTGATATGTCTAGGGCATGGAGTGTGCACACATACATGAGTGCACATGTGTGTGCACACAGACACAGACAGTAGGGCTGTGAGAAATGGCTGTTGGGATTCAGTTTCAGATTAGGCTCTTTTGGAGGTCAGTGATTCGTTTTGGTGTTTCAGATCACTGTCCTGTTTCATTTCTGCCAAATATGTTTCAAACAGGCTACAAGGGAAGCTTCACACAACCCTACCCAGCCAGGTGGGGCTGCAGGGCCAGGAGCTGAAGGGCCCCAGCAGGGAGCAGAAAAGGTCCGTGGATGGCTCGTCTGGGGGAGGGCTGCTGCCCTTCGTGCAGGTGAGGAGACCCCTGCACAGATCTCTAATCCCTGTCACATTGGCTTTCTGGGCAGGGAAGCAGCACAGAGTGGCAAGAAAGCCGGCCGGCCCATGCTGCATTACCTGGCTCTGCAGGGAGCAGAGATCCGTGCCGGGGTCTCCTCACTGCCACTGCCCACTCCACACTGCCCCCATGATGTGGGGCGGGCAGTGGCAGCAAGGAGACCCTGGCATAGATCTCTGCTCCTTGCTCAGCCAGGTCATGGGACAGGGTAGTCCTGGTCCCTGCCACATGACCTGGCTCCACAGGGAGCAGAGATCTGGGGCTGCACAGGGAAGGCAGTGGCAGGGAGGAGACCCTGCATAGATCTCTGCTCCCTATGCAGCCAGGTTGTGCAGCAGGGATTCTCCAGCCCCCAGTTCGATTCCCCTGCTCTCTGATCATTCCCCCAGCTCTTCCTGAGGGGCATGGGCCCCAGATCTGCATGCGGTCTTTCAGCAGGCTGTCACTGCAGGCTTGAGCCAGCAGCAGCACTATAGTCTTCCCAGTGCTCAGTGCAGGCTGCACCGAGTGGCAACCACTGGCCCCAGCCTGCTGAAACGCTGCACACAGATTGGGGGCTATGCCCCCTGGGAAGAGCTGGGGAAATGATCAGAGAGCTGGGGAATCTAACCGGGAGCTAGATGTCAATATCAGAGCAGCCCTTCCCTCCCTTTTCTTAATTTTTGTTTCCCTGAAAACCTGGCTCCAAAACTCCAAAATTCTGTAAAACATTTCTAAAACATTTCAGGGCCTTCCAATTCATTTCAGAGCTGTTTTGGAGCCTTCCATTTCAATTCGGATTCAATGTTTTGGGTGCCAAAACAGCCCAAAACACCTCCAAAATGAAATGACTGTTGAAATTTCACACAGCCCTAATACACAGTGTTAGAGTCATCCGTTTCTACAATTAGTGGTGAAAGTTGATGGTAGTTGATATTGAACATAATCCCAAATTAAAGGATTCATGCATACTTAGTTTTTGTGAAGTCAATGGCAGTATTCGATGTATAAAGTTAAACAGATCTGTAAAAGTATATAAAGGTGTGGGTTTGCATAGTGTTATAAAAAGTTTATATAGCATAGAGTTTGTATGTATGTATACACAAATATGTACTCTTAGTGGATAAATGATAAACCTAAAGTACAATCCTGGCAGAAAAACATAATTATAATAAGCATTCAACTTTCCTTTCAAAATATTTTGCAAATATTTTACATTGGTGGAAAATGTCTTTCCCTGGTTTTTGGGGGGTTTTTTTAGTAGTACAAAACATTAATTAATTATTTGTTTAGAATATTAATAAAAAACAAAGCCGTGTGTTAAGAATGAAGGGAAGTCATTATATTTCTGCTCCCAATAAACCACCTTACACAACATTCCTTTTTGTACTGCATTGATTCTTAATGCCTAAAGAGACTGTGGGGTGTATTGTGTTTGAAAATGTACCAGTGGTAAATCAAGCAGCATCAGGGAAAGTGATCTGTCCAAGGACATCTTTTATTAAATCATTAAAATATAGAGGTCATCAATAGATAGTTCCTCTTGCAAATACAAAAATAATTGGTATTCTCCTGAGTACCATTGTCTACTGTACATGTTTTCCACCTCCAGCCTTGATTATCTTTCTTTATTTTCCTAAAAGTATTTAGGTGGTTTTGGATTCATTGTCAGAAAGCAGGATAACAATTTGTAATGAAAATGTGTACACCCACATACACATACATACACACAACAAATGCAATGTAAGTTTTAATAGTATGCCATATGCAGTTAAAAAAAAAAAAACTACTTGACACAAAATTGCAGAATCAAAGATTATTCAGAGACTAGATCATTTCATCCCACATTTCAACAGTAACTAAAGATTCTTATCTCATTGCCTTGACTAGATATTTATTCAAGTGACCCTCCATATATTAGCTGACTTGTTCATCTTAATTGATCTAATCTAGGGCTGGGCAATTATTTCACCAGGAGGGCCACTTAATGAGTTTTGGTGAGCTGTCAAAGGCTGCAAGGGTAACCCCACCCCTTGACAGGTGCCCTGCCCCCTGGTTGCCATTTTGGAACCAGAAGTCCTGCCCCTAACCTCAGACCTTTGCCTCCAGAATTCCCTCCTTTTGCCACCCAGAAATACTTTTGGGAGGGAGGGGGTTTGGCATCTTGGAACCAGAAAAAAAATCATATACTAAAAAACAAACATTTACTATAGCATATTTTACTTTTATTTTAAAAAATATATATTTTTTCCTGATTTATGTGTATTTGCATAGAGTATACAGAGCTGACAGCATAATAGCTCAAAATAAAGTCTTACTTTTGTATATTGTGTATGGGGGGAATGTGTGGGTTGTGACTGGAGGGTAAGTGTTGGGGTATGGGGAAGGGTATGGGGGGTCTGCAGGGGGGAGGGGGGTGTGGGTGGGTTTGGGGTTTGTGGGAGGGTGTGGGGAATTTGTGGTTGGGTCTGGGTTTTGTGAGGAGGTGTGGGTTTGTGTGTAGGTATAGGAGAGGGTATGGGGGTATGGAGTTTGTGGCAGGGGATGTGTGTGTCGATATGGTGGAGTGTGCTTGTGGGCCCCCCCAACACATACCACCCCATGGTGCATAGCCCCTGTTACCAGTGGCAGCAGTATCTGCATGTAGCAGGTCCTTGGGGTGCTACTGGCCCACAGCATGCAGAGCCCCCTATGGCATGTGGCTCCAGCTGAGTCCCAGGACCTGTATGTGGTGGCAGAGAGTGGGGCCAGACCAGCTCAGCTTCTTCATGTGGGTTTCCATGCAGTTCACATGCAACTCTCGGGACTCAGCCAGAGCCATACACCACAAGGAGGGAGACCAGTGGGATGGAACCAGTGACCTGGCCATCCTCCCTGCCACCATGTGCAGTTCCTGGGACTCAGCTGGGGTGACAGGGGGCAAAGCCAAGCCAGGACAGGGCTTCCTGAAACTTCTACCAGAGCCCCAGGAGCTTCATGTGGTGGCAAGGAGTGGGGAAGGCCATCGGCTCCATCATACAGGTTTCCCCCTGGTGAAGCGTGAGTCACAGGAGCTGCACATGAGTCATGGGGAGTCCTGCATGATGGAACTGGGCCAGACTGGGCCCCATCCTCCCACCAACCTCAGTTCCACACTCCCACTGCTCTGCCCAGCATGGGCCCTGGGGTCCATGCTCCTGCTCCTGCTGATTGTGGATGCTATATTCACCAAGGGGGCTATCCAAGATGTTATCTTGTACAGAGTTGTTTTGAAACATTCGTATCCAAATCTCAGTCTGTTCGGCTTGATCCATGCTTCTCTGTCAAAGTTGTGCCCAATGGGGATGTTGGTATAAAATTCTGTAGGAAAAGATTTCAGACCAGATTACTTTGAGTGATCATTTAATTTTCATTTACTCCATCCCTTATCTAAATTTAGTGCAACACACAAGGCCACAGTACCTGTCTTTCTGGGCTCTCTGTGGGCCCAGAAACCTGGCAGCAGGTGTATGGTTAGGTTCTGTCTTCTTATGTCACTTGGTCTAATGTCCAAGAGTGTTGGGAATACATCTGTGTGTGTGTAAGTTGTGCAGTCTGTTACAAGTCTTTGCACACTGTTAAGTACAGCGATGACCTTTTTAGTGCAACAACTTTTGGACCATATAGGAGCCTTGTAATCTGCTGGTGGCTCTGAGCACTTTAAGGGTGGCACACCTTGTCGTGCTGGCTAAATATCTTAAGTCAGCTACCCATGTAGTGACTTTACTGCTGACCTTGTGAATGTGATGTATATAGGTGTGGGAATATGGTGTAATGTGACTCCTTGGTAAATTGGGGTATGCTTATAGGGAAGAATATAGTTGCCTATTCAGATATTCTGGATGCTTTTGGCTTGATGATTGTCCATGTGGGAGACTGATGATCAGGGATCCTGGTTTTCCCTGGTAAAAAAAAAATGTGAATTATGTGATAAAAAATTGCAGATTCTCTGATAACCCCCTCCCCCCAATCAATTATTAAAATTAAAGCGCCCCCCTGCCTCCCCAACCCTGCTGGTGCCCCTCCATACCCTGCCTTTAGAGATCAGAATGCAAAATTTTACAGTTAGGTTGGCCAAAATCTGGAACCAACTTCCCAGGGAAGTGGTCCTTGCCCCTACCTTGGGCAAATTCAAGAGGAGGTTGGATGATCACCTGTCTGGGGTCTTGTGAACCCAGCATTCATTCCTGCCTGTGGCAGGGGGTCAGGCTAGATGATCTGTTCAGGTTCCTTCTGACCCTAGCTACTCTGAAACCCTCACTCCCCCCACAACAGCCCCACACAGAGGCAACGTGTTAGGGGAGATTCTGGGAGGAATGTGCCCCTCCCCCTGAGAGCACTGGTGCCCTCCCCCCCCAAGAATGAGTGCTCCTGGTGATAGAGGGACACAGAGGGAGCTCGTGTCCTAAAACTGGCTCCACTGGTGGAATGTTGGAGGTGGAACTGTTCGGCAACTGGCCACTGGGGGACCCCTCCCTCAGTCTCTGGCTGGCCACTGAGGAACCCCCCTCCCCCCCACCCCCAGTTGTGCCCTGCTGGTCCCCCACCAGACTTGGGAGGCACCAGTCACCCATGGCCCCACAGGCACACACATGCACAGTCACACCCCAACAGGTAAGTGTATGTGGGGGGAGGGAAGGAGCTGGGGGGTCAGATGAGAAGTGGGGGAAGGGAGTTTGTGTCTATGCTCACTCCCAGGAGCAGGGCTGGGGGAGGGTGGCAAGGGCAGTGGTGCTCCTCTGCAGGTTCACACAAGTTCCCTGGCTGGGGGGGGGGGGGGGGGCTCGCACACAACTACCACCATCCTGCCCACCCCTGCCACACCCCACACAACTTGCCTGTGGAGCCATGTGGCTGTGAAGCTATGCCCATGGAGCCATGCAGCCAGGCACAGGAAGGCAGCATGGGGCCATGGCAGTGGCAATGACATGGTGGTGGCTCCTCAGGCAAGCAGTACAGCTGACCACAGGGGGAGGGTCCTCACATGTGGTGGCCACCACCACCACCCCTCTGCTGCTGCACCCCACCCCACCTTCCCACAGCCAGCTGCATAGCTCTGCATCCACACAGCTCTGTAGACAAGTGGCACAGGGCTGTGGTGGTGTGGTGGCAGCTGCTGCATGTGAGCCTCCTCTCCCTGAATGGTTTGCTGGCTGGCCAGCTTGTGTGTGGCTTGCGGAGCCATGCAGCTGGCCATGAGAAGGTAGTGCGAGGCACAACAGTGGCAGTGCAGTGGCTGCCGCTATGAGCAAGGCCACCTCCACCCCTGCCTAGCTGCACCACTTGCCTATGGAGCCACTGCCACCGCTGCTGCTGAGTCCCATGCTGCCTTTCCATGGCTGGGTATATGGCTCTGCAGGCAAGCTCCATGGCCACATGGTTCTGCAGGCAAGTGACATGGGGTGCAACAGCAGCTGGCTGGGTGGCAGCAGTGGCGGCCACTCCAGGGCTGCTCTGGTTTCATGCACCACCAGCCAGGTGGCCACTCTAGGGCTTCCTCCAACACCTCCTCGCTCCCCACCAGAATGCCCAGCCAGCTGCACATGGAATGTGAACTGCTTGATTGACCCGACCAGTCTCGGCACCTCCATGTTCAGCTTCCCTTAGGGGCATGGAGGCCCTGAGCCCTGTCGGACAGATTAAGCCACTCGCATTCCATGTGGACCCAGCCAGACACTCTGGTGGGGAGTGGGGTTGTGTTGGGAAAAGACATGGAGTGCCCAGCTGACAGCATGTGGAATGCTAGTGGCTTGATCAGCCCAACCCAGCTCGGCTCCTCCATATCATTAAGGGATGCCACACATGGAGGTGCTAAGCACAGTCAAGTCAATTTAAGCTGCTCATGTTCTTTGTGCATCCAGCTGGGCACTCCATGTCTTTCCCCAACACCTCCCCAGTCCCTCAGCCCCCATCCAGCTTCCCACCAAGCCCCACTTACCTTACAAGCTCCAGAAGGAAAGTGAGCCTGACCCAACCCTTAAGACTTACTAAAAGCCTCAGGCCCTGCCCTTTCCCCTCTGTCTTCCCCTACCCCTCTGGGCAGGTTTGGGGCTTTCCCGCCCTTTTCATGATTGGCTCTTGCAGGCTGGAACTCTGCCAGCCTGCAGATCTCTTAGCAAAATCAGGAAATCCATGGGTTTCTCTGCTAATAGGGAAAATCCACATTTTCTCTGATAAACATGAGAAATTTGTGGTTTTCTCCATTTATCCATGGGACCAGAAAACCCGGATCCCTGCTCATGATACTGGTTTATTAATGTTCCTCACTGACCTCGTGCCTTTGAAACAACTCCCTTCCCACCCCCCATGCTGCTGCCCTGGAACAAAGCAGAGATGCAAGGCCTGGTCCCCGCTACTGTTGTCATGGGTTTATCAGTTTGTGTTAAATTGAGTGACCATAAATCTGGGTGATTGTCAATAGATTGTCCCATCCCTCAAGGTCTTGTTGCTTTCCTTAGAGAAGCCAGAATTTACCTGCATCTCCCTGACATGAGCCTTAACCTAAACAGAATCCAATATACACTACAAACTTTTTTTGATCCTCCTTCCAAGTAACCAACAGGTGAATCTGTGCATTTTTGTTGGAAATTTTCTAGGTGCCATTTGGCAGTCCAGCTATGAGTTAGCAGCACTGCAGGGGGAAATAAGAATTATCCCTAGATAACCCCTCCCCTTTCACTCTCTTTCTTCCCAGACAACTCAAGAAGGTTCATGCCTCTGAGCCTTGACACCTGGGTTTCCCAGCCCTCCTCCCAGCTCTCATAGCAGAGATATTGAATTCAAGCATCTGGGTTTTCCCAGCTGGGAGGTGGAATACAAACATTCTGTGCAGTGTTCAGCACTGGGTCATGAGGAATTGCATGGCTTTTGCCCTTGGGCAGGGGAAAGGATCCATACAGAGATCTCACCAGAGGTCCCTTGACCATCCATTGCCTGGAAACTGCATTTGTGTTCAGGAGGCCCAATCATGGATCCTGAGATGCTGGAAGTAGGATGGTTGGTCAGAAACCTACAGAGTGCTGGAGACACATGTGTAAATAGTGCCAGTGACATGAGGGTCAAAGGGAAACAACCTTTAATGTTGGGGTGGGGGGGGATTGGAACGGACAAGTTGATGGCTGCTTGCACTTGCAGTGCCATGGCATTTGAATGACTATCCAGGAATCCACTGCAAAGGTCCAAGAATAAGGACTATGGATGGCCAGCTGCTCTCTGAGGGAGGCTACACGTGCTACTATACAGATGACAGTCACAGCACCAGGATAAGGAGTTTATGCACAGGGTCAGAGACCACTTGGGAGCTAGCTACAACACCCCTGAGTGACATCAGTGCCACCTCCTGCAGGGAAACCATTTCCCTACTGGACTGGAGTGGTGAGGCAGGCTGCTGCCCAACCTCCTCTACCATGGAGAGTCCCACTCCAGGGACTTCTTTGGGTAACGTGTTCAACAGTCCCACAAGGCAGAGGCCCTGGATGATATCCGGGAGGGGGGAGGGATGCTTCACAATGTGCATTGATTGGGAGATGCTGAGGGTGAGGGGACCCTGGGAGAGGAGATATGGCATGTGGGAGCTGCTGCCCTGTGGTCCAAGGAGCCAGCAAGGCATCCGATGGAGAAACAGTATTAGAGAGAAGGGGGACCAGGGTGCCTGAGACCCAATGTTAGGGCCAGCATTGACTTAGACCTCCTTCCAGGCCCAACTTACTATCCCCAGTTGCTGGTAGTCACCAGTGTAAGCGCAAGGCCCCGAAGACAATGACAGGGGGCATTCTCCCAGATCAGGCCACTACAGGGCCTGGTCCCATTGTGGGGAAGTGGTGCAATTTCTGTGAGGAATGGCAGCCCCCTGGGCTCTGGTCCAAGTTCCAGAGTGAGCAACATTCCAGCGTTTTGCTTTATTATGCACGTAAAAATGTTGGCAGCTGCAACATATAATTAAACTGAGGGTCAGCAGTTTCATGCAAGGCATTCCCCCTTCAACCCCAAGGTTTTGCATTAATTAAGTTGAGTCCCCACAGCTGCTTATGCCCCCTCCCACCAGCATAACCACTTGGTGCAGACAGGGTCTTTCCTCATATCTCAGTGTTAACTAAGAAGAAGGTTCCAAGTTCTGGAGTGGGCAGCATTACATGTTTTTTGTTTAATCAACACACTGACAGTTTGACAGCTTCAACATGTGATTAAAATGAGGCATGTCTCTTCTTCACACCACATTCCCCTGCACACACTGTGTGCCCCTGGCAGGTGGGGTTGGAAAAGGAGAGGGGCAGGGGGACCATGCTCAGGCAGCCTGGGTTTTGGGCCGTTGGAACCCATGGCAGTACACCCATGGGCCAGGGCCAGGGCCAGGGCATGGGCACTCAAAGCCCTCTGACCCTTCTAAACCAAGGAGGGTCTTGTGGGTGAGGAAGCAGATGGCCAGAGCTTCACAGGTCTGGACAGCTTGCTGCGGTGCAGGCCTGAGTCCACACTCATTGGCAGAGGGCTTGCCCTCTTCCCCCATTCCTGTGCCATGTGCGCTAATGGTGCCAGGCTCAATCCATAGTTGAAGTCATTGGTGATGCGTAGGAGGTGCACCTGGGTGCACGTAAATCTCCTGAAATCAGCCATGCACCCCCTGGAAGTGCCAGCCACAAAACTGGAATTGCCAGTGGAAGTGCATTTCCAGTTTTGCCACTGGCTCAATGATCAGCTGCGGGGGAACCGCCCCACCCCACCCCATTGGTGATCTGATGCCCCCCTAGAATCGGGAGGCACCAGTCACCCATGGTTGAAGTGCTCCTTCCAGTGATCCAGCTGCCCCCCATAGGGTCTCAAGAGCCAGGGAAAGAGTGGGTAGGCTGGGCCCCTGGTGATGACTGGGGGGCATTGATGTTACTGATGATGAAAACAGGGACCCTGGGTGCATAGTGCAGACTGAATTTTAGCAGGTGGATGAATCTCCTTATTCAGGATATTTACATGATATTTGTTCTTCTAATGCTTACTTAAAAAAGGAAACAATAATAATTTCATTTGAAAAGGGCGTTCTAGTTGTCCCTCTTCGAACATCTAAGGACTTGAAACCAGATTTACAAAGGCATTAGGCCCCTAACTCAAATTGAAACAATGGGTTTCCTGGCACCTAAAATTCAGAATTTTTTTTTTGGAAAATGTATCTCTATTCCTTCTTTCAAAGAGCTTGAGTATCTGTCAGTTGTCTGTACTTACCTTGCAGTGAGTGAAGGATAAACCACAGTAGCTTAGTCCTGCTTCATTAAGGGACAAACTACAATACAAGTGGCAAATGAGAGTTTACTACAGAGTTACCCCAAAGCTGGTCTTTCATGTTAATTGTCCACACCTCTTAGCTAGTTGTAATTTGTTCATTTGTCCATGCCTTTTGACAGTATAAAAGTTAGAGGAAATTGCAGCTATAACACTTGGCCTGATTAGAAATGCCATTGAATGCAATTAATCTCTTTTAACATCTGAATTGAGTGATTCCAGTAGGATCCATGCTTATTTAAAATGCTAGTGAGACCTGATGAAGTGATTAATTGCCCAGAAGTACAGCGGTGTGACTCTTCAGACTGAGAATTGCATTTTTTTTCTTTCTTTTTTGGGGGGGGAGGGGGGGAGAGGAAGGGGGTCATTTCCTATACTTACTACTTTACTGTTAAAAATTCCATCTCTACATATATACTGTAGTGCAGGGGTTGCCAACTCCCAG
The DNA here is from genome assembly GCF_030867095.1 of Alligator mississippiensis. Taxonomy (NCBI): domain Eukaryota; kingdom Metazoa; phylum Chordata; order Crocodylia; family Alligatoridae; genus Alligator; species Alligator mississippiensis. The sequence goes on from NC_081828.1 coordinate 106,005,600, forward strand.
CATGGGTGCAAGAGCATGGCACATGAAGGCATTTTGCTTGGTATATGTGCTTGAGGGCAGACAGTGGGGAAGGGGCCAGAGATTCATTGCCACAACAAAGATCAGGCCTCTCATGACTTCCTCACCAACTGCCCCTGGCACACCAACATATTACAAGTCAAGGTTGTGGAAGATTTTGTCCCAGAAACATTGCCCCTGCTGTAATGTCAAAAAAGAAGAAGACTTAAATGTCCTTTAAAGATGTGCTATATAAATATATACATTGAAATGCATTGTCCATAGTTGACTTGTGCTTCATAATGCGAATGAGAAGAAAACATCCTGACATAAATTGTATGAAACTATTACAGGATATCTGTTAAACATCCATGATATGCACAGTTCTTTTTCAGTGCCACTAAAGCCATCTACAGTCTGAGTACTGAGGGGTCCTACAGGCATATAGAGAGTCTGCTCTGATGTGCTGGAAATCCAGTGAGTTAGAGCAGACTCAATGAGAAATTGTTGCTCTTTAGCAGCCTTCTGTGTCCTGTGTAGCAGCATTCCAGTGTGTCCCCACACTGGAAAAAATGGTGGTAGGGCACTTTGAAATAAAACATGTTCAATGAGCTTCAGTTCAAAGCACTCCATCACTTATTTTTCAGCACAGAGATGCATGGGGATGCTGATACATGTGATGTGCAGGCATGTTTAATTAGCATGGTTCACTAATTAAAGTGCCCAGCACTGCATCCTGGAGTGCATTTAAAAATGCCCCCCTTGAGACTTAAGGATGGAGGAACTCTGATCAAGTAAAGGGGAGTCATCAATGCCCATCAGAATGAATATTTTGAAGATATTTTCAATTGAGACTGTTGTTGAGAATGTTCCCTGTCAGAGATGATCTCACTATCCCTCCAACTCTTGATGAGATGAGGAAAGCCATAAATCAGATAAAGAATGACAAGGCATCTGGAGTTGATGAAAATCCCAACTCAAATCTTCAAGCAGTGGAGAGCTCACATCACAGCTCCATGCCCTTGTCTCAAGTATCTAAAATGATGAGGAAATCCCAAATGACCTCAAGGATGCCATGATCATATCAATCTTCAAGAAAGGAGAAAAATCCAACTGTGGAAATTACCACAGGAAAGCTCATTGTGAGAATCCTCCTGAACCATTTCCTTCCACTTGCTGAAGAGCTTCTCTGGGATCTTATTTTGGGTTTAGGGCATCAAGAGGCACAATTCATATGATCTTCACTGCTCACCAGCTGCAGGAAAAATGCCAGAAACTACAAACTCCTCTACATGGCTTTCTTTGAATTTATGAAAGCCTTCAACTCTGTTAGATGAGGCATACGAGAAAATGGGACTGATGCTTAGGTTCAGAAGACTAAGGTCCTTCATCAACAAGCTCTTAATGAGCAGTCTCCAGCTTCAATAATTCAGATTCATGGTGAAACTCAAGAGAACATTTTGTATTTTCTGTACCTTGGAAGCCATCTCTTGCAGAAGGCTGGCATCAGTAAAGAAATCCAACATTGTCTCAAATGTCCAAGTGCAGCCTTTGGATGCTGGAAGAAACTTGTGTTTGAAGATCACAACCTCAGATTCAAAATCAAGCGATGAAACCAGGCATGATTTATCAAGCAGCCATGATTTGCACCATTATTTTACAGTGCTGAGATATGGACAACATACAGGAGACACCTCGAGTCACTAGAAGAGTACTATCAGTGTGGCCTGTGGAAGATCCTTTGAATCCAGTGGGTACACACATGCAAGAACAGTAGTGTCCCCTTGCAAGCAAACACCATGAGCATCAAGGTGATGATCATGTAGCAAAACCCCCAGATTTTTCTTTTTTTTTTCTTTATTTAAAAGTACATTTCCCTCCCCTTTCCCAATCATTTCTGACTTTCGCTCTGTCCTCTCTATCCCTTATAAGTAGTTATTATAAGTCATAATTAAGCTAAAACATAGGATAAGCTTTTGTATGCCGTTACTGTAACAAGTCCCTTTTATATTGTCCATGTATCATTGTAAATAGTGTTCTGTTATTCTGGTATTGATTTTTACTCTTTTATAATATATTCCTATTACATTTGTATTGATTTTTACTGTTTTATATTGATATTGTAGGATTTAAGGCTGTTTCTGTAAGTTAGCCAAAGTAATGTCAAGTCTCCAACTTGTCTTGTCAAGTCTCCATTTTGTGTCCCCTGCCTGGGCATACCCTATTATAATTGTGTTGCAACTGTGATTCATACCTACCCCTACCATGTAAATTGGTTCCTTGCTGAATGAGAGTCAATGAGAGTGCTTGAGACATAATGGTAGCAGGCCTAAAAAATAGCTCCTACTGAATGACCAGACCATCAACTTAATGACCTGATTATCAGTTTAATGGCTCTGCCACCACTGTGCATTGACTCTCCCTGAAACCACAGACCTACTCCCAAGACCAGAGACAAAAACCCAATATTTGAAAGACAAAGACCCTCCAAGAAACCAGCAACATAGAAACAAAGAACAGAATAGAAACAAGCAACTCCACCATTGTATCCCACCAGACAATGAGGATGCCTGGAACTGCACATCTTTGTCTGGGCAGGACCCGCCCTTGCTTGGACATGTCTTCCCCATTGGTGTCACAGGTAGCCCACCCCTATAAAAGAGGTGGTACGGTGTGACCTCCTTGGGATGCCTTCTGCATCCGGACAGGCTCTATGCCATGCCACCTATCCACCCAAAGGTCCTACCGGAGACCCCCTCTGGACAACACCTCACTGGAGGAGACCCCGACTGGCCATTGAGGATCAACTCTCAGCTTGGATAAGTAGTTATCATCTGCTTTCTTCCTCCAAACGAAGGACCTGAGTTCTGTCTCTATATACCTTGACCTCAGTCCCTCCATTAAGCCTTTCCTCTCCTGCTACCATTCTGTGAGTGCATGGGAGAGTGTGTGTGTGTGTGGGAGCCAATAACTTCGTGGTCTGTATCTATTACATCACCTATTCAATAAAACTGATATTCTGGACCCAGAGTTGGTCTTTGTCTTGCTGCAGGCTCCCCACATAATCCCCGCTCTCTTTGCTCTTGCCTCTGACCCAACCCTGTGTCTAACTCCCATCCTTCTGCCCTCTTTCTCTCTGCTCCCCATCCAGGCTCTCTGCCACCTTTGATCCCCATCCCAGTTCTCCCTCTCGCTGGGCTCTGCTCTGTTACCTCTACCTCCTAGCTTCTCTGCCGGTTTCTGCTTTCTGACTTGCTGCTGCTGCTTTATCTTCCATGGCTTTGCTCTGTTTCTCCCAGCTCTGCTTCTCAACTCCTCGCTGCCTCCTAGCTCTCTACTGTCCTCCTGATTTGTCTCCAAGCTTCTCTTCTAACCCCTGAACTTTGCCTCCTGGATTTCTCTGCCAGCTTCTCTCCAGTTCCCGAGCTGCCTCTAAGCCGTTCCTCCCAGCTCCACTTTCTTTGATTTCCCAGATCTCCTCCTGACCCCAGCTTTCTCTCTCTCTGCTGCCTCTCTGCTCCTGGCTTGCCCCCACTCCACTCCACCACCTCCCAGCTCCTGATGTCCTCTCCAGTTCCCTTGCTGCCTCTCTGCCACTCCTCCTGACTCTTTACTTCTCCACCTCCTGGCTTCTCCCATTGGCTCCTTCACCTCCTGACCTCACGGCTTTCTCCCTCACCTCCGCCCAGGGCACCAAGTATCCCCAAGTACCCCTAGTGTTAATGCACACAGCCACTGAAGTGCATGTTTGCATGTGTGTGTATTTGTATGTGTGTGGACCCACAGTTTTGTATGTGCAGTCTGACTGTGTGTGTATATAATTTTGTCATGCCCTCCTGCCTAACAGCATGATATCGAGATACCAAGCATTGATCTGGCATATGTTAAGTCAACAGTTATCCAACATCAACTTTGTTGGACTGTCCACATCATCTGGATGTCCAAAATACAGACTCCTGAAGCAAATTTTATTCTCCCAGCTCAGTCAAGGTATGCATTGAGGAGGAGGGCAGAGAAAGCATTTCAAGTACATCCTCAAGGCCAACTTGAAAAAATGCAACATCAACTCATGGGAAACTATTGCCCAGCGGCATTCCAAATGGATGGCAAGTTAGGCAGCAGTGACCATGAGATTATTGAGTTCAGGATCCTGACGAAAAGAAGAAAGGAGAGCAGCAGAGTATGGACCCAGGACTTACAGACATTGACTCCCTCAGGAAACTAATAGGCAGGATCCCCTGGGAGGCCAGACTGATGGGGAAAAGTCCAGGAGTGCTGGTTGTATTTTAAAGAAACCTTACTGAGGTCACAGAAACAAGCCATTCTAACTTGCAGGAAGAATAGCAAATGTGGCAAGCAACCAGCTTGACTTAGCAGAGAACTCTTCAGTGTGCTTAAATATAAAAAGGAAGCTTGCAAGTAGTGAAACCTTGGACAAACACCTTGGGAGGAATATAAGACTATTCCCGGGCATACAGGGGTGAAGCCAGAAAGGCCAAAGTGCACCTAGCAAGGGACATGAAGGGTAATAAAACTGGTTTCTAAAAGTATGTTAGCAACAAGAGGAAGGTTAGGGAAAATGGTGGGTCCCTTAATGAAGGGTGGAGACAATCTAGTGACAGATGATGAAAAGGCTGAAGTACTTGATGACTTTTTTACTTCTGTCTTTACAGGCAAGGTCAGCTCCCACACTCCTGCACTGAGCAGCACAGTCTGGGGAGAAGGTAAGCAGCCCCCAGTGGTGAAAGAACAGGTTAGGGACTATTTGGAAAATAGTCTATGGGCCCAGATGTGATGCATCTGAGGGTCCTGAGGGAGTTGGTTGATATGATTGCAGAGCCATTGGCCATTATCTTTGAAAACTTCTGGCAATCAGGGGAGGTCCTAGATGATTGAAAAAGGGCATATATAGTGTCCATCTTAAAGAAACGGAAGAAGTAGGATCTAGGGAGCTGCAGCCCAGTCAGTCTCACCTCAGTCCCTGAAAAAATCATGGAGCAGGTCCTCAAAGAATCTATTTCTAAGTACGTGGAGGAGAAGAAGGTTATTTGGAACAGTCTGGATGGACTCACCAAGGGAAATGTATGCCTGATATCAACCGGCTTGCTTTCTATGATGAGATGACTGGCTCTGTGGATGCAGGGAAAGTAGTGAACATAATATACCTTGACTTTACAAAGGCTTTTGATACCATTTCCCATAGCATTCTTGTAAGCAAGCTGAGGAAGTATGGGTTAGAGGAATGGACTGTAATGTGGACAGAAAGATGGCTGGATTGTCAGGCTCAGTGTATACTAATCAATGACTCAGTGTCTAGTTGGTAGCCAGTATGAAGTGGCATGCTCCAGGGGTAAGTTCTGGGCCAGTTTTGTTCAAAATCTTCATTAACAATCTGAAAGATGGGATGGACTGCACTCTCAGCTTGTTCACAGATGACATCAAGCTAGGTGGTGTCATAGATGCACTGAAGGGTAGAGCTAGGATTTAGAATAACCTAGACATATTGGAAGATTGGGCCAAAATTAATCTAATGAGGTTCAACAGGCACAAGTGTAAAGTCCTGTACTTAGGACAGAAGAATCCTATGCACTACTACCACCTAGGAATAGACTGGCTAAGCAGGAGCTCTACAGACAAGGACCTGGGGGTTACAGTGGACAGTAAGATGGATATGAACTAGCAGTGTACACTTGTTGCCAAGAAGGCTAACAGCATACTGGGCTGTGTTAGTAGGATCATTGCCAGAGGATCAAAGGAAATAATTATTTTATTCTATCCTTCACTTGAGGCCACACCTTAAGTACTGTGTCTGGTTTTGCATCCCCACTACAGAAATGCTGTGGACAAATTGAAGAAAGTCCAGTAGAGGGCAAAAAATGGTGAGGGGGCTTGGGGCACATGACTTCTAAGAATAGGTTGAGGGAACTGGGCTTACTTAGTCTGCAGTAGAGAAGACTGAGTAGGCATTTGATTTCAGCCTTTAACTAGCTGATGCGGGGTTCCAAACAGGATAGAGCTTAACTGTTCTCAGTGGTGACAGATGACAGAACAAGGAGCAATGGTCTAGAGTTGCAGGAAGGGAGATTTAAGTTGGATATTAGGAAAAACTGTCTCACTAGGAGGGTAGTGAAACACTGGAACCGATTACTTAGAGAGGTGGTGGATTCTCCATCTTTGGCGGCTTTTAAGTCTCAGCTTGACAAAGCCCTGGATGGAATGATCTAGTTGGGGATGGTCCTGCTTTGAGCAGGGGTTCGGACTAGATGATTTCCTGAGGTTCCTTCCAACCATAATTTTCTATGATTCTATGAAATGGAGGAAGAGTCTGCTGCAAAGACCTCTGTACTTTGAAATCTTATGGACAACAGGAGACTGAAAAATCGAAGTGGCAGAAATAGCATGTTGTGGACCAACCAAGAACCCAGGGCCACCCACCCTGCGTGGAAACATGTACTTGAGTAGCAGCAGAGTCTGTCGAGCCAGGTAGGCCTTGTCAGCCATCTTCAAATCCACAGATAAGACAATGATGGAAGACAATCATCCTTGACTACATGGGATTGCCAATGACAATTTGTGGAAAAAATAAAAAGCAAGTAAATAAATGGGAGTTATTTACTGGCACTACATAACTGATAAAAGTGGCAAAGTCATAATTTTTCTTTTTTAACTTTGAAGTAAAAAAGATTAAAATATTTATCTTTTTTTAAATAAAGAAGAGTTTTAACCTTCACAACTGACAAAAAAAATGGTCATCTATTTTAGTGGGGCTTTGAAAAACTACTGACAAAATTCATCAAATACTTGAATTTGAAAATGTTAATAATTTCTAATAACATGATGAAGTACCAGTAGGTTGTCTGTTTCTCAAGAAGGGCCCCTGAACTTCCAAACACTAATCCATATTCTTGAATTCTCTATGGTGAGTAGGAACTGAAATGGAAGACATGAGTCACGATAGCAATTCAAGGCACATGTGTGATTTGATTTGTGGGGTCTCAAACCAAAGCTTTTATAACTTTTTTTAAAGTTACTCTTTAGTATCCACAGAGACACCATTGTGTCTCACCTCCCCAACAAATTAATTCTACATTGTCATGTGTCTAGGGTACATATCAAATTGTCACCTGGTAAGAATACATATTTATGGGTACACACACACATTCAATGCTACGTAAATTCTCTTTATAACACTATGCATACCCATATACTTATGTACATTTATATAGATGTGTTTCACTTTATACATGTCTTTATTTGGCTTAAACCTTGACTTGTACAGTTGCTACTTCAGCCATTACTATGTCATGAAGTGTGCTCCTAAGTTAAGCTCCCATTCTTCAGCTTTTGTCTCCAAATTGGGCTTGTTTGGTGTGGGTGCTGACCAGCACCTTGAAAACAAGAACAAGGTCTTCCCTATCTATCATTTATTTTGATTTTGGTTCATAAAGAAAAAAGACAAATAATATTTTTCTAAATTTTGCCTTTTAAAATAATACAAGGTAAAGGTTTTGTTTCCTAATGGTACATACATTTATTTTCATTAAAAAGCTTAATTTATATTTGCACCCATTTTAAATGAGTTTTTATTAAGGGAGGTACTTCTCTAACAATCAAACAAAACAAGGGACAAGATGAAGATATGCCTTGCCATTTTGTCCAGGACACTTAGGTTTTCCTCAAGCTCCCTTTTCACTTTAGTTGCATGTTTTCATAGAATTTTCCCCCACTCTGGGGACTGAATCTGGAGTTGGAAAAGGGATTGCTGAGTGGTGTATCAGGTCAGTAGGGGGCAATTCTGGTTGAGCCACCCACCTCACTGCACCCAACCACCTTCCAGGCTCTGAGTGCCTCCCTAGGGGCACCTCACATCTGGCCGACACCCTTCCTGGAGCACATCCGCTAGTCTGGTGGTTCCACGGCCACCACCCAGGGCTGGGCTTTATTCTGGCTCTGTGCACCCTGGGAAACAGAGGCCTAGTAGCCCTCAAGGGTACTTGATTCACTTCAAGAACTTGGGGTGCTTCCCTCAGTCAGAAGCACAAGTAGTGGTCTCCCTTAGTCAGCCGAACCAAGGGGACCCCAAGGCATAATCTAGACCCACTCCCAATAAGTCTCCCACATTAGGTACAAAGGAGAACTTTATTGGTTACAAAGGGTAGGGTTAGAATAGGGTACAGGATAGAGCAATATCAGAGAAATCCCATAGAGCAAACTCCCTTGGCTGGGTGACCTTTTGATCATGCATCTGAGTTACTGCAAGCTAAATATCTAGTTAGATATCAGGTAGCTTACTCACAAGTACCATCCAGAGACAGTTGGAGATCCCCTCTGGAGGCAGGCAGTTCCTTGATCGTGAGTTTTGAGAGAGAGAGCAAGTTTCAGATAGTACAGGTCTTCTGTCTCTGATTCTCCCTTATGGCTGCTGCCCTCTCCTCCTGGGCAGTCCTTAACTTATATAGCCCTTGTGACCTCATTTACCTGGTCCAATGGAGGCCAGAACCTGTTGGCTGTCAGCCAAGCAATTTCAAATACATCACGAGTTGCTGGGCACACTCTAGCCCACCGGGGGGAAGCCCCTCACCCAGGTATGTGATACTAGCCATGTAGGCAGAGGGAGCAGGTTTCCCCCCTCCCTCAGGAATGTACCCAGCTCAGGTTACTTAAAGAAATAGGGTAAAGGTGTGTAGCTTCTGCTGGACTCATCCTAATCAAATTGTCACAGGGCAGAGTTTTTGGGGGAGAGACAAAGGTGGTTTTCTGCCACAAGTGGCCAGTCACTCTGGAAACAGTAGGACCTACCCAACCTATTGGAATTCAAAGGGTTTTCCTCTACTTTTCTCCTGCCACTGAATTCTACAGTGGGTCAGAGCAGGGGGTGCACATGGTAAGTGGTGGTGACATTCACCCTCTGGGTTCCAGAACTTTGTCAAATGGTCCATACTGACAAGCTGTTGAGCTGAGAGAGCGTACTGAACACAAGCTGTGTCACACAGCTGAAAGGCGGTACAACTATACCCTTCTCCACCCTCTTCTCTTGCACCCTACCTGGATCTGATCCTGGTGGCATTTAGAGCTAATAAATTAAATAAAGAAAAAAATATGATACACATTTATTCAGTGTAAAAGTGCTTTCTTGCAGATGCATCCTACCCTAGAATTACCATCTGAAATCTTCCATTAAAAAAGAGGAAGAATCCTGTTTCAAGAGTTCCTGGACATAGGAGAAACATATTCAAGGAATAAGCAAAATAATTCTTCTCCTAAAATATTGCAGCTTCAACAGCCAATATATATTGCTACATTTTGCGGCAAGATTAAGGTTGTGGGAGGTGGTCAGTTAACTTTGTCCTTAAGTACACAGTATAATTATTTTCTGTACATGAAAATAATAATAATGTCTAACTACAAAATTGTTCCATAAAGGAGTTTGGTAGACAGAAGGTATGTATCCCGGACTTCAAATCTACCAATATTCGAGTACGTTCAAATATATACTTTGCACCTAACTTTGAAAAGAAGATTTAATGTTTTGTGTATATAGAATTGATATTTAAGAGAGTAGAGATTTAGTCTAAGCACCTACTTGTGGTACTACAAAGCACAGAGACAAGTTTTGTTGAAATTGAATATTTCAGTATTAAGCAAACTGAAGTGATGAACATTGAATTGTTAAGGTGAAATATATTGCATCATGATCATATTGATTCACACTTATTATTGAAGTTGATTTTGTTGTCTGGTAATGATTAAGTAATAACTTTAAGGTCAACAAATACACATAAATCAGTTAGTGAGTGTGGTAAAATTACTATGGGAATGAGTTAAGACTTTGGTTGGTTGATTTTATTGCTAATTATTAATTAATAAGGTTTTCTGGATATTCAGTTTCCTCAAGGGCAAGGTACCGTACCTAATTTGTTCTGGTAAGTTGTTTATAAGGACTTCTTGAATTTTACTTGAATAGTGGGAGCTTATGATCTTAATACAGTTGATGTGCAAAGCAGAAAATCCCAAGTTTACCTTGTATATTTTTCTGTGAAGATAAAATTGTTCTTTTGATAGCTCAGAAACTGTTTATACCTAACATAACTTTCTATAAGGCAATTATTTCAATTAACTGTCCTGTTCTGAAAGTTTAATGTGGAAGGTGGGTAAGTATAGGAACAAGAGCAGGAGAGTGAGTGGCAAAATTTACTGAATGCAATTTTTCTGTTCTTCTGTTTCGCTTTGTTTTTTAAATATATTTTAGTCTGGGAATTTATTTCAGGATTCTTGAAGTATTCTGGTTTGTCACTTCAAAATGTCTTTTTCTGGAACTAGAAAAATCTATTTTCAAAATATAGAGCTTGGAAAGAGATAATTTCTGAAAGCCAAGTATAATGAGGGAACAGTGTTTGAGAGTGCCACCACTAATTTGAATTTACTGTTTACTCAAAGGCCACTTTTTGGATCAAAGGTAATGTTGGCAATACTTTCTCTGTATCCCATGATTAATTAATTCAGAACTACCCTTGCGAATGGGAAATATCCTGCACTAACCAAAATGTGGAAATGTTGCTGGTGAGTTAGAAGCTTATAGTAACAGTTTTTGTATGACTATTTTAGAAGCCTTCTACACTTCCCACAACAGTGTCAATTTCTGTCTTTGAAAATATAGCAATCCAAAACTTCAAATGAGGTTTTTAATCAATGTACGTAAGTCAATGTACATAACATATTTGTAAACAGGTAAACCTCACTTTGGTTAAAAATGTCTCAGAGTGGTGACTCATAATTTTATTTTTAAACTTATACGTGTGTAAATTTAAAGTCCCTCATTAAAACTTGCTAGTAAAAATGTTATAGGACATAAACATAGTAAACACACATACTGTAGACAGAAACATCAACAGCCCAGGATAGATAGAGTGATATAACAATGCAGACAGGAGACAGGTGCTGCTGTGACATGTGGGAAGAGGAATTTTTTGGCTGCTGCTGTGCTGCCAGAAAGATTATGCAAATGCAGCAAAAGCATTTTTCCCCTTCTCCTGACCTCTCAAGCTGGTGCCTGGTGTGGCGGGCCAGTAGGGGGCACTCCTGTGCTGAGCCGCTCGCCTCACTGCACCCGAGCCCTAAACCATGCTTCAGCTGCCTCCCCTGGGGTGCCTATGTTTGGGCAACCTCCTTCCTGGAGTACACCCGCAAGGCTGCGGTAACCACTGCCACCACCCTGGGGAAAGGGTTTAAAACAGAGAAATATCAAAAGAAAAAAAACCAAAAAACACTTTGAGCAAAACAGACTATAGGTTGCCCAGGAGGACTTAAATTATGCAGCTAAAGTAAACAAGTGGGGCTGAAGCAGTCTTAGACCAAGAGACAAGGATGAGGGATTTTTTTTCACACCTGAGATAGCTGCTCCAGTCACTGTCTCCTAGTATCATAGTGCTTAGGGTCAGAAGGGACCTATACAGATCATCAGGTCTGACCCCCTGCCCTGGACAGGAATGGGTGCCAGGGTCATATAACCCCAATCAAGTATCTGTACAGCCTCTTCTTGAAGACCCCTAAGGTAGGAGAGAGCACCACCTCACTTAAGAGCCCATTCCAGAGCCTGGCAGCCCTAACTGTAAAGTAGTCTCCTGATGTCCAGCCTGAACCTTCTCTTTAACAATTTGTGGCCATTATTCCTAGTAACCCTGGGTGGTACCCAGGGGAACAGAGTCTCCCCCAATTCCAGCTGGTCCTCCCCTGGTGAGTTTGTAAATGGCCACCAGATCCCTCTCAGCCTTCTCTTGTGGAGACTAAATAAGTTCAGGTCCTTTTAGCCTCTCTTCATAGGGCCTGCCCTGCTGCCCCTTGACCATGCAAGTGGCCCTCCTCTGGACCCTATCAATGCTAGCCACATCCCTCTTGAAGTGCGGTGCCCTCTATCACTTAGGGCTCATTTACTTATCAAAGCATAACAACAGTTAAAGAAGTTGTTTTACATTTCCTAGCTGCACAATAAAGAGAATATATAGGTTTTAAAATGAAGCTCACGTGTAATTAAAATGTTAAATTAATTGTGCTGGAAGTTGGATTCACCCACATAGACTGCAGATTCTTCAGGATGATTAGGGTTAATGTACCAAAACCTATGATATTTTACATGTTTATGCAGGAGGTTGTGTCCCAGAGCACACCAAGGATAGTGCTGAAATGAGTCATCTTCAACTATGGTTGCAATGAGCCTTAGAATAGCTGAGAAAAATATTACACTTCAGTCTTTAAATGTTCATAAATCTTTCCAGTGGATCGTAGTGAGAACAGCACATATGCATTCAGGAGCACAATTTGATCCATAGTTCATAAAATGAAATTGAGTACCCTTATATTTAAAAGGATTAAACAAAAATAACCTAAAATCACTATTGGTATTTTATTTATTTAGTGAATGAAAATCCACAAAGCCAAACAGTAGCTTCCTTGTTAGCTCAGTTCCAAATTATTAATCCACCTTCTAGTTTGTAGAGGAGACACTCCACAGTAATGTATGGCATTGTTTGTATTGCTCCACAAGTGCATGATGGGTTAGCACTGAGGCCTTAGTGATGAAGGTTGACTGTGCAGGAGCCTTGGCCTATCCTACACCTGTTTAGCAGAGACCACTTTCTCTGTGATGGTTCGAAGCCAACAGGGTTACTAGTGGGGTTTGTCACAAGGAACTTATTTGTGACTTTCCGTGATTCCCATTCCTTGATCCAGAGGGCACTGCAAACAGATCCTGGTCAGGGAGGTTGCTCTATGATGTTACGAAGGAAGGCAAGCCTTCGGCGGATAAAACAGGTCATCATAGAGTGGTAGGTAAGGTGCAGCACACAGTTTTGATCAACTTTTGGGTCATCGTCAGTTAATGGATGTGTGGAAGGGTAATATTTGCAAGGATTGGAAGCCAGGGGAGGGTTGTTGAGTGGAGGGTTCCAGTTATGATGTGCATGGTTGCATTCAGGTGAGTGTCAACAAGTTGTGTATGTGATGAACTTTCCCAGACAGGTGCACAATACTGTGCTTCTGAGTATGACAGAACAAGAGCTGAGGTCCAGAGTGGTGTGGCTGCAGCTCCCCATGTTGATCCAACAAGCTTGGCTAGCAAGTTGTTTTGGGATTTGACCTTTGCTGCTACTTTCTTTAGATGTTCCAGGAAAGTCAGGGTTCTGTCGAAAGACACTCCCAAGTATGTTGGGCAGGGATCATGCTTTAGTCTCTGACCACCCATATAGCTGCTAAGTTCTTTTTTGGCACTGGCATTGTGGAGGTGGAATACACTGGATACAAAATTGTAAAACTATTAGTATGATACAACTGGAACCATTTTGTTGAGGCTTGAGTTTTACTGACAAGTATATTCTTCATTTGCTTATATCAGTAACTACTTTCATATGTAAAACTGAACATAGGAGTAATGGCCACAAATTGTTAGAGAGAAGGTTCAGGCTGGACATCAGGAGACGTTACTTTACAGTTAGGGCTGCAAGGCTCTGGAATGGGCTCCCAAGTGAGGTGGTGCTCTCTCCTACCTTGGGGGTCTTCAAGAGGAGGCTGGACAGATACTTGGCTGGGGTGATATGATCCCGGCCCCCCTTCCTGCCCAGGGCAGGGGGTCAGACCTGATGATCTGTTTAGGTCCATTCCAACCCTAAGTACTATGATACTGTGATAACATGAAAATTCTTTCTTGTTCAGTTAACATTTAGGTTGATCAGTGTAACAGGGAGGCAAGCTCTGATCTGTTACAGAGGATGTTCCATAGAAGACTTACTGGGAGCTGGAGATGTGGAGCGCTGGTGCAATGACGTCGTCAGGCTGTATCCCAAAACCAGAGTTTCCCACACCTGAAAAGAGACTTTGATTAGAAAATGCAAAAGGAACTAGAGTAAAGCAGCTAAAAGACTGCTGACAGCAAGTCTCTACCCCTGGAAGGGGACAGTGGATGACAGGGAGCAACTGAGTGAAGTTGAAGTAACCTGCATGGAGGTGTGGGATCTCATCAGCAGCAGCTGGAGAGTTAATTTATTGATTTCCCTGAGTAACGGAGGTAACTTACCCAACAAAGAATGGGGGAGAGTCCTCCAGCAGCCTGGGGAAGACTTAGATTCAGCAAACTGTGAGTTGAACCTAAAAGGGGGAAAATAAGGACAAACAAACTGTAAAAGACAGTGAAGTATTGAGAGTGACAGATGGACTATGATTTCTTTGCATGTGACCACATGCAGGTACCTTCCTCAGAAAATCATGAGGAAATAAATAGTGACTTGGCTATATGATCTGAAGTCGTCTTTTTTGTTTAATTATTTACATATTCTCCCATCAATGTGTTGCAGGTGTGTTGAGAAATGAACCTTGCAGCCAGGTTTCAGTATCATGGGGAAAGACCTTAAGATATCAGACTTACCTGTAACAACCAGCTTCAGTGCTTCTATGTTCAATTTTACTTCCCTGTGATGATTATATAACTCCATGAATGCATCTACAAGATATGTTTACTGTGCAGATGATTAATTAACTGTGCAGTAAACATATCAGAATCTACATGTGCACCCCTATTAGGGCACACAAAATGAATAAAGTCTGCAGCAGGGTAGTATTTGTAAGTGCGGTGCATGAAAAACTCTGCAACAGGGTAATATTTGTAAATACAAATACTACCCTGCTTCAGAGTTTTTTCATGCACAGCACTGTATGTGTAAACGCTGACCCAGTCGGCTGAGGCATGAGGGTTCTTCAGTGCGGGGGCTGCCTGCCAGCTAGCCCCACACTGAAGCACCCTCACGCTCCTATCACCACCTCTGCAGCACATTAAGTCTGGTCAGAGCAGCCCCAGGCTGGTAGGCTGACCCTTGGGGCCCCCCACCAAATGGGGTAGTTGCAACCTGGCTCTATGTGCTGCAGTTTGGGCTCATGTGTAAATGGTGTGCCCAGGAGCTCCCCAGGAACAATAAACCGCAAAGCAATAAGTTCTGCCGTATACTGCTGCACATTAATGTAATGTGTAGACATGCCTCATGAGACATAGCTCATTCCACAAACTATTTGTCACAGTATATTCTTTTATGACTCCTTATCCTAAAATAATCTTGATCTGTAACAGTATTCCTCAGGATGGCTAAACTTGTTTACATAGTGTGTTTATTCAAATATGAGACAAGGTTTCCCTCCCCCTCACTCCCATCAGCACAGGCAAGAAAGCTCCTCAAGTTATATTTGCAGAGAAGGAAACCTCATTAAATATATTGTTTATAATTAACCTGCTGCCAAAATCAGCATGTGCTCAGCAATAGAAACCAATTATGAAGTTGATTAAATGCAGCCAACACTGAGCATGACTATCAAACACATGGCCCATAATGAGCAAACATAGTGATAGGACCCTTTTTTTAATTTATTACAAAACAACTGAAAGAAATTACATTAACATAAACTTGTCAATCTCCCCAACAACACCTTATTCTTCTTGCACCTGATTTCACAATTAACACATTAACCTGCCACGAATCACCCCAACCAAGGAGGAAATGACAACTTTCATTCCATCTCTTTGTCATTTTGAAATAAACACTGTCATTCTTCTTTCTTCCCTCTCTTCTCTGCCTTTTTCTTTCCCATCTCATCCTCATTTTGATCCACATAGTATTTCAATTCATAAGTTACCAACTCCAAACATTCTTTTCTTGTGAAAGCCAGTCCCTTGACCAGTTGTAGGTTTCTCACCTTCCATATCACTACTGTTGCACAAAATAGTATGGTTCTCAGTCTCCATGTCTCCAGTCCTTTGGGCATTAGCCCATAACACACTATTTCATATGTTGTCACCATTCATATCAATTGCCCTCATAAAATGATACACTCCCTCCCATACCCCTTGCACAAAAGAGCAGTTCCGGTTCTTCAGCCCCACATCCCTCTCTCAGACATACCACCAATGTTACCAAGCCCCATTTATGTTGAATGCCCCTCACAGTAAAAATATCCATATGTTCTCCTTTCAATCTATTGTCTGTTACTTTCCACACATTTGCCATCTCTCCTTCCATCATATAACCAACAGTTGTTATCTTATCTTTCTTTCTCATCATATTAATCACCTTCTTACAAGCTTTCAAACACTCTAATTCCACTCCCTCAAGTTTATTTACCCTTATGCAAAGATGGAGAGCTTTTAATTTGGCAAGAGGCTGCCAGGCCCATGGCTTTTTTCCATTCTCCCCCACACATGCTCTATCTTTTAATATTCTTTCTGCCAGGCAACAGAAGAAACATGCAGTCTTTCCCACCCCCTCCATTGCCTCTTTACAGAACATATTTATAACTTAAATATACAAAAAGCTTTCCAAATCTAGAAATTTTGTCCTGATGAAAAATGCATAGGGGAGACCAAACAATAACTGGGCACCAGAATGAGCACACACCAGAAATCTATCAAAGACAAGAATACCCAATTACTTGTGGGGGCACATTTCTCACAAGAAAACCACTTTCTCTCCAGTCTCTCAGTTCTAATCCTCAAAGGGAAAATACCTTTCACAGATGAGCCTATAAACTTTACTTCATCAACCTCTTGGATACAAAAAATTATTGTCTAAATATAGACATTGGATTTATGACTGATTATAACCTGCCTAACATCTGACTCCCCAGGTACCTACCCCGCCTCACCCCCTCCCAGTCCTTGTCTTACCCACTAACTTCTCAATTTACATCTTCACTGACTGGCTTCCTTGCATGCATACCAGCCTCTGGTTTCTTTACTTTCATTCCATCCAGGAAAAGTACACACCAACTACAAATGCTTCTTTAGCCTGACAAAGGATATTGATACTTGAAAGCTTGCAAATAAGAATTTTTCTAACTATTTGAGTTTATCTAATACAAGATATCAGATTTACCCAAAGAACCTTGTCTGTCTTCAGTATTTCCTGGCAGTCTACAGCTCTGTGCCCTATTCCTTCACATTTATAGCATATTGTATGCTGGCAGTTTGTAGTAAGGTGTCCTTCCTGTCCATACTTGCTACAGAGTTACACTGTCCAAAATGTATTGCAAACCCTTGGTGTGGCCCTGCTTGGATTAGTAGTATTAAGTGCATTACTCGCCAGGACTCCTCTCATCTCCTTTCATTACTGTTGGCTTAGGAATGGTATTATAAGGTTTGCTTTTTGAGAATTGGCTTATAGATTATGTATATGTATTAGGATGGTTAAAGATGGGCAGCAGGGGTTAATTGATTTTTAAGAACCTGGGTCTCACATACACAGTTTCACACAGGTTTTGAAGCAGACAGGTTGTGTAACAACACAAGGCCAATGGATATACACACAGTCTGAGAAAATGGGGGAATGTACTATACTGTTCTATAACACAAGATAAGGGTGGCACCAGCTAATAAAGGCCCCAGAGCATGTGGTGAGTCCCGGTTTTGGGGGAACAGACCAAATTAGGAGAAGGCCCACAAAGACCATATTAGTATGTGTGCATGTGATGTACTATGTGGACATACGACAGCCACACAGAGAGACCAACCAGCAACAGCCATAGATCACAAGTCATCAGGAGTCTTTAGGAGGGAAGGAGAATACCAAACCAGATACTTGACAGTAAGAAAGCGTCCCCCCTCCCTATCCTGCCTGGGTCTTCCTTCTCCTCAAGAGGGATGTTCATCCCCATCCTGTAGGAAGGGTCCCCAAGGCCACCATGGACAAGGCCACACCACCAGCTCATCTTATCCACCCCACTGAAGGCATGGGGAGGGGGGGTGGGCTTGGCCTCCCACCTCCAGACTGCTGACATCTGACACCTAAGAGAGTCTCAAAGTGAAGACTTCATCCTAGCCAGATATACTTTGATGACAGACCTAGGATTTGGTAGACATATAGAATTTCTTTATTGTTTGTATTGTATCTTTTCTATTATCACTGTGTATCAGTAAATCTGCTTATTATCAAATGAAAAGGTTGTGGTAGGTCTGAGGGTGGGAGGGTGCCCCCTCTGCCCCCCCCCCCCCCCCATTCAGAGGCAGGCAGTTGAGGTGGAAGGAAGAAGTTGAGGTGGTGGAAGAAGCACCAGTCCACAAAGCACATGAAGCTCCTGCTGGGCATGAAGTGGTTGTTGGAGTCCCACTTCGAGGTGATGTTGAAGACCTTGCCCTGGTCAGGTTTGGCCCTCAGGTCACTGGCGTACTAGTTTCAGATGGCATCCTGCAGGAACTGCTCCAGGAAGGTCCTCATGGGGCGTCACTGGGACGCGGTCGGCATGCGGGGCTGGTTTCAGGGAGACTCCCAGCACTCCTCGGTCCAGGTCCAGGTGCAGCCAATGCTCTTCCTGAGGTGGCACATGGCATTGTGGGCTCAACTCCACAGTGAGGCGAAGTCGCCACTGTCTCTGCTGAACTCATCCTCCAGCGAACCGTTGAGGAAGATGGCCAAGTCACGTCCGGTAGGCTGTCTTGCAATCCTCTTGTGGGTGGTTTCCTTGAGGGTGCTGCTGGTGATAATACTTACCGTGGGGTCCGGGCAGGTCAGGAGATGAAAGGCACGGGTCACCATCACGATGTCCATACGGAGGGCATTGGAACCTCCTTGCTGATAGGGGATATGCAGGATCTCATTGCTGCCCTCAGTGGCAGGTGCAGCTACTTCTTCAGCAGCCACTGGATCTCAGCATCTGCCTTCTTGAGGGGGGTCTTGTGGACTGCTGAGCCTCTCAGGACGAACGCGACACGGGGGATGAGGAAGGTGTTCACCGCATCTATCTTCTGCTAGGGGGCCAGCAGGGGCAAGTCCTGCACAATCTTGTTGATGATCTCTTCCAGCGTCTGCTTGGCCCACTGGTCGGTGGGCATCCCCAGGTGGCATCAGGCCTCGCTGTTGTGTAGTTGCCTCATTGCATGTCCCTGGACCATGAGGGTGGAGTCCAGGATATGGCTCTTCTGCCTGTCATTGATGTGCAGGGGGGCACACTTGGCGACATTGAAGTGCAGGGCCATCCACCTGGCTGCCTCAGATGTCACATTCAGCATCTGCTGCAGCTGGGTGGCATCAGGGGTGAGGAGAATGAGGTCATCAGCATAGTCCAGGATGCTCAACTTCTGGCTGTACAGGTTGAGCCCACCGGGGCGACCTGCCACGGCTTGAAGGAGCAGTTCCATGGCTAGGTTGAAGATGATGGGGTTGAGGAGGCAGCCCTGTCTCATGCCCGACCTGATGGGGATCTCTGCCGTCTCTCCATTGGTGGCACAGACAGTCATGGTGCATCCATCATAGAGCTCTCACACTAGGTCAATGACATCGTCTGGTTGGCTGAGCTTGCGAAGGGTGCCAAAAATGTGGCAGTGGGGCAGGGAGCCGAAGCCGTGGGATATGTACAGCCACACCACCGTGCACTGCTTCCTGGTCCTCTGGGCATTGCTCAGGGCCATCTGGAGGGTGAAGTTGTGTTTGTAGCAGTCCTCCATTGAAATGAAGCCCTTCTGGCTTTGGCTAACAGTCCTGCCGGTCACCGCCCAGTCAGTGATGCGGGCCGCCAGGCAGCTGGCATACAGCTTGGCGACAGTGGAGCAAAGGGCAATGGGTTTCCAGTTGCCTGGGTCAGTCGGGTTTCACTTCTTGTGGATGAGGACTGTCATGGCCCTCTTCCATATGGTGGTTGTGAGCTGGAACTCTCTGTACCTGTTGAGAAGAACAGAAAGAACAAGGCAGCCCATGTCATGTTTCTTGAGAAGACTGTACCAGATACTGTCCCTGCTGGGGCAGTGTCCCTGGTCCTCTTGAGGTGGGCTTCCACTTCCTGCGGTGTGAAGGCATCCTCGAACCCATCTCCTGGGGGATGGGGGTCAGAGCTTCGACAGTCACAGGGCATGGGATGGCAGCTTCTGCTGTGAGGTTGAAGATCCTGCTGAAATAATTAAACAGAGTCTCCCGGGGGACCTGGCAGAAAGTGAAGGGTCCCTCAAGGATCTCTCTCACTGCCTTGGGATGGTTGGCCAGGTACAGCTTCTGGATCCGGGAGGCTGCTACTGGATCATAGTGCTGGCACCTGGGTCACCTCTGTGGCTGCAGTCTGTGGTCTTGTCACGTCATTTGTTTGTTGTTGCTCCCCTGGGTTTGGCTGGGCCGGACACCCACCAAGAGCTCCTCTGTGAGCCGGGCCACTGAGGCCTCAAAGGTGGTGGTCTGGAAGAGCTTCTCCAGCCAAAGTGTTTGCCATGGGTTAGGCATCCTCTGCTGAGGGGTGGGCTGTGCACCTGGAGACCCCAGCATGCTTGGGAGATGGGAGGTTCCAGGTGGCTTGGTTCCTCCAGGCAGCTCTGGGATTCTCGGTGGTTCAAGGGCATCAGGTGGCCCTGGGGGTGCAGGGGTTTATGGGTTCTGGGGCCCTGCACCTCTGGCTGCAGGCAGGCAGGCAAAAGTCATGACATGGGTGCTTGTGCAACTGTGTCTGTCTTGGGGTGGGAGGGAACGACCACTGCAGGCCTGGTTGGGGCGTCACGTCCGGTCAGGGATCCCTGGGCATAGACTTGTGTGGTGGTGTTGCTGGGGCAGGTCTCTCTGCTGGGGGGGTCCTTGGAGGTCTGGTCCAGTGGGGTGACCGATCTGGTGGGTCTTCACACTGTGACCGGGGTCTGATGGGCCAGGGCAGTGGACCTCACCAGCATGCAGGGTCTCCTCTTAGCTCTGTGGCCCTTGCATCCCTTCTGGTGCTTCTTCAGGAGCTTCAGGGCCTCATACTCCGTGCTGCAGAGGGTGCAGTAGAATGCTAGGACACTTGATCCTAGCCAAAAGTAGCCGAGAAGCTATGCTGCTGATAGGAACCTGTGCAAAATGGAAGCGTTCCATTTTGACCAGCGTTTCCACATTTCAACATAACAGTGTTTCATTTCAACTTTTGTTTTGAGTTGAAATGGGTGTTCCACTCTTCCATTGAAACGCTTTGCCGTTTTGACCCTGTTTCGATGTTTTGCCCATAGGATATAATGGAGAAGGTCAAAACAGTCTATAACTTTGTCATTTCTGGTGTGATTTGGCTGAAACTTGCAAAAATGGTAGTGCATTCAGAGGGGATGATGTGTGCCAAGATTCAAGAAGATAGGTATAGGAGGTTCAGAGAACCTGCACCCCAGAGTCTTGAGAGTAAAACTCATGTCATGTGCATGTGTTAAGCCACAGTGGAGGCAAAGCTGCAGGGATGGTATCCCCTGATGAGGCACCAAAGCCTGCCAAGTTTCAAGGAGATAGGTGCAGGGGGTTTGGGGAAACTGTACCCCAAATCTTGAAAGCAAAACTCATGTCACATGTATGTGTTAATCCACAGCAGGGTTAAAACTTCAGGCATGCTACCCCTGCTGAGGCCACAAATACTGCCAAGTTTCAAGGAAATAGGTGCAGGGGTATGGGAAAACTGTACCTCAAGCTGCTGACAAGCAAAACTCATGACATGGGTGACACTGTGTGTGTTAAGGCACAGCAGGGTGAAAGCTGCAGGCCTGCAGCCCTGCTGAGGCCACAACACCTGCCAGCTGTCAAGGAGATAGGTGCAGGGGCTTCTGGGTTCCAGGGCCCTGCACCTCTGGCCGCAGGCAGAGAAAACTCATGACATCGTTGCTTGTGCAACTGTGTCTGTCTTGGGGCGGGGGAGGAGAGCACTGCAGACCTGGCTGCTAGGCCCTGCTGCAGCCATAAAGCCTGCCAACTGTCAAGGAGAAAGGTGCAGTGGGGTTCTGGGGCCCTGAGCCCCTAGCTGCTCACAGGCAAAACTTGTGACATGGGTGCTTGTGCAATTGCTGCCTCTCATCCAGCAGCAGGACTGAAGATCCCATATCACTTGACACCAAGACCTGGGGTTAATAATTGACCACAGTATGAACATGAGCCAGCAGTGAGATGCTGTAGCCGGCAGGGCCAACAATATGCTGGCATGCATCAATTGATGCATCTCCAGCAAAACCATTGCAAAGAAGTGATTCTCCTGTTCTACTCGGCACTACTCAGCACTGGTGAGACTGCAGCTGGAGTACTGTGTCCAGTTCTGGGCTCCGTACCTTAACAGAGAATCCAGAGGAGGGCTACCCATATGATCAAAGACTTGTATGGCAAGCCATATGAGGAAAGGCTGAGGGACCTGGAACTCTTCAGCCTGAAAAAGAGAAGGCTGAGAGGGGACTTGGTAACAGCATACCGCTACATTAGAAGTGTACATCTAGGGCTTGGTGAACAGCTGTTCACTAGGGCACCCTTGGAAAAACTAGGGGTAATGGTCGCAAACACCTGAAAGATCATTTCAGGCTCTTTTCAGGCTCAACATTAGGAAAAACTACTTCACAACTAGGGTGTCCAGATTGTGACCATTACTCCTAGTTTTCTCCAAGGGTGCTCTGGTGAACAGTTGTTCACCGAGCCCTAGATGTACGCTTTTGATGTAGTGATAAGCTGATACCAAGTCCCCTCTTAGCCTTCTCTTTTTCAGGCCGAAGAGTCCCAGGTCCCTCAGCCTTTCCTTTTATGACTTGCCATGCAAGTCTCTTACCATATGGGTAGTCCTTCTCTGGACTCTCTCAAACTTGTCCATGTTCTTGTTAAAGTGCAGTGCCAAGAACTGGATGCGGTACTCCAGCTGTGGTCTCACCAATGCCAAGTAGAGCAGGAGAATCACTTCTTTGCAATGGTTTTACTGGAGATTCATCAATTGATGCATGCCAGCATATTGTTGGCCCTGCTGTCTATAGCATCACACTGCTGGCTCATGTTCAAACTGTGGTCAATTATTACCCCCAGGTCTGTGGTGGCAAGTGATGGGGGATCTTCAGTCCTGCTGCTGGATGAGAGGCAGCAGTTGCACAAGCACCCATGTCACAAGTTTTGCCTGTGAGCAGCTAGGGGTGCAGGGCCTAGAACCTCCCTGCACCTATCTCCTTAACATCTGGCAGGCTTTGTGGCTGCTGCAGGGCCTCGCAGCCAGGCCTCCAGTAGTTTCCAACCCTCACCAGTGCCCCAAGACAGACACAGTTGCACAAGCACCCATGTCATGAGTTTTGCCTGTCAGCATCTAGAGGTGCAGGGCCCCGGAACCCAGAACCCCTGCATCTATCTCCTTGACAGCTGGCAGGCTTTGTGGCCTCAGCAGGAGCTAGTAGGCCTGCAGCTTTCACCCTGCTGTGCCTTAACACACACACACACACACACACACAGTGTCACCCATGTCACAAGTTTTACCTGTCGGCAGCTTGAGGTGTAGTTTCCCGCAAACCCCTGCACCTATCTCCTTGAAACTTGGCAAGCTTTGTGGTCTCAGCAGGAGTAGCATGCCTGAAGTTTTAACCCGGCTGTGGCTTAACACATACACATGACATGAGTTTTGCTGTCAAGATTTTGGGGAGCAGGTTGTCTGAACCCCCCAAACCTATCTCCTTGAAACTTGGCATGCTTCATGCCCTCAGAAGGATCTACCATTTCTACAAACTTCATCCAAATATGGCTAGAAACGACTAAGGTATAGGCTGTTTCAACCATCCCTATTATAGCCTACAGGCGAAATGTCGAAAAAGTGTCGAAACGGCAAAACGTTTTGACTTGCCTTGCTTTGTTTCAAGGCTGTTTTTGACCATATCTGTTCCATTTCAATTTTGCTATTTCAACCTTGAAACAGGTTGAAACAGTGTTGAAACAAAGCTGGTGGCAAAATTTCGCACAGCCCTAGAACCTACCTCAAGAATACGTTAGTGCAACCCAACTGAATAAGATATAAAGTAGCCCCCATTGTGTGCAGTCCCACTCAGTACCTACTCCTTTTCAAGCCATGCTAAACAACTATAATAAACACATTTTGACTTCCTCTTCACTCCTGCAGCTGAGCTGTGCCTTTCTTTCCTATTTCCAATTATTCCTGTTTCTCCACCAGCTGAAATGTCTAGCAAACATCACCAGGGCCCCAAACAGTTCATCTGCAATCCTTCTATCCCTCCCTCTCTAAGCTTGCCACATATCATAAGTGTGGCCCCACCTGCCATGAGGTGGAGCTGACCAGGTTGCTCTGCACCTCATCTACATATAATTTTTTTGGATGATCCAGGACTGGTGACAAAAGCAACTGGTTCTAGTCATGAGTAGGAGTGCTAATTAGTACATGGATTCCTTGTGGTGGGGAATATGAAGTACACACACATACTGAGCAGTACTGAGCTGTAGGGTCACCATGCCTTGAAACACTGTTGACTCTGAGGCCCAGCTCAACTAGCTATATGGTAAATAATGATCCTTTTGGCTTTGGGCAACATGCAAATTACTATAGGTATGTTTATTTCAAGGTCAGTATTTTCACATTTTCCCGTTTTCCATGTGCTCAGGGAAAGCAGTGTCTGACAGTAAGGAAATGGGGAAAAGGCTGCAGGGGGAAAAAGCTGTGGGAGGTAAGAGGTCTCTCTGACCACTGAGAATTATTGTCCCTGCTGTAGCAATGAGAGAGCAACAAATTCAAGACAATACATTTATACATTTTCCATGCAGAGAATCTAATTATTGGGGTGGTTATCATATCCAGGAACATCTTATATTTGAGAAAATACAGTACATGCATCTGCTTTTTTGGGTTCATTGTTTTCTGTTCAAGTGTTGTTTAAAAAGGCCATTTTTAAAATGGCCTTTGTGACCAATTTATGTTTCAAGATAGATTGCATATTTACCTTGATCATGAATGAGCAAAGGTAGCAAGCACTTTAATACTTCAAGAAAGGAATCTAGTCTATTATACCTATTCTTTTTGTTATATGTAATTCTATAATCGTAGGTGTATTAGATATCCTACTGATGTCATTGCCACCCTCATTCAATTTGGCATTGTCTTGAAATAAGTCTATATGTCAAAGATGATTTGACAGAAATGTACCTCCTTTTATAGTGCTCAGCATTAATACCTCTTAGGCTACCGAATGGCTCATGAGAAGGTTATGCACAATGACATTGCAAGCACCCTTAAACATACTCATTCCAACTCCAATAAATATTCCACTTTCAGTTGAAGAGGATAATTAAAATCATTTCTGGTGCTTAGAGAAGTCCAAGCCCAACAATGCTGAAGGATTTATGAATTAAATTTGCCTGATGAGCTGCAACAAAGGTGACAGCATCTCCAGTTTACAGCCCTGTTTTTAATTTCAACATGTTGTGCATGGCCAGAAACAACAACAGTAATTTCCTTTTTACAAGCATTATTACTTATAAATCATGTTGATGGCATAACTGTATTAATTTGAAAGGATGAACAGATAATGGAGCTGAAACTGCTTGATCTGTTTTCTAGTCTTCGTTTCATAAGTAAAACAAAACAATCAACAAACTATGACTTTAATTTTAGTCCTTTTATGGATCAAGGGCCATTTTAAAGGACTTACGCACTTAAAAGTTAGGTGTCC
Source organism: Alligator mississippiensis (assembly GCF_030867095.1). NCBI lineage: Eukaryota > Metazoa > Chordata > Crocodylia > Alligatoridae > Alligator > Alligator mississippiensis. The sequence continues at coordinate 106,031,014 of NC_081828.1, forward strand.
TACTGGCCCCCCAGGGTGGAACTCAAAACTCCAAAGTCAAGTATCTAGACTTTTTATATACTGCATGGAGAACATGAGGCACCTGAAAAATGGGAACCAAAATCCCACATGTTGAATGAGTAGGACTATAGAACCATCCAACTACAATCCTAAGTGCAGAGCATGTTCTATGCTGTTCTATGACTAGAGGCAATAAGTTCCCTCCATATACTTGGGATCCAAATCCTAGAATGCCCTCCTGAGGTGGATACCTACATTTAACCCTTTAAAATTGGCATGAGTCAGGGCAGGTTGGCACTTTATAGAATATTATTTTATTTATTTTACTACAGAGAGGTATAAACTTTTGTAGGTGTACCTTATTTTGTCAGATGCTGGGAATGGACTCGAAGAGAATATGGGTACTAAAGAGAAAGTGACAAGGTAATTCAGATGCAAAGGATAGGGCATAGGAGAGGGGGCACTACTGAGAGAGGGTAAGGTCAATTGAAGAGAAAAAAGCTAGTCCAGGTAGTAGGGTAAAAATCCAGAGTCTCTGTTGAGCTCACACTTAATTCAAATCCAGTCTGTAGTTGATTTCTTGTTCTAAATTTGGCATGTAAGGTTGTTTGTTTGTTTGTTTTTAATGTTTTGTGGTTTAAAACAGTTACTTCATGCTCGGTTAGGGAATCCATGGAGGTTAAAGAGTTCTGCCACAGGCTTCTGTATCTTTCTGGAATTGATGTGAAATCAGTGTCCATTCATTCCTGGACATAGAGATCACACCATCTGGCCAACGTAGATGGCACAGGGGCACTGTAAGTAGGTGATGGCATATATGATTCTGGTAAAGGCTCCACACAGTTTGAAAAAAATTGATGGAGGATGCTGTTCTTCAAATGGAGATGATGGTGCTACTGCTGTTGAAGAAGTAGGAAGCTTGGATTCCAAAACCCGCATCTGCCAGGGCTGCCTGCTGGCTAGCCCCACACTGAAGCACTCTCCTGCCCCAGCCAGCCCTAGAAATGCCAGAAAATACACCCCTCACCATTTATCAATGGATCTATCATCTGTGAATTTGTTTAGTTCCTTTATTGAACCTGTCTATGCTATCTGCCTCTATAACCTTTGGGCATAATGAGTCTCACAAGTAAACTACTGCATAAAAAATTACTTTCTCTTGTTAGTTTTACACCTGTCTCCTCCTTATTTCAGTGTGTTCCATTTGGTTCTGATATTCTGGGACTTTTGAATAATAATTCACCATTCTCTTTTTCTATAGCCTTCATGACTTTATAAACCTCTATCACACCCCCTCAGGATTCTCCTATACAGACTAAAGAATCCTGGCATTTTTCTCTCTCCTATCATGGGAGCTGCTCTATACCCCTAATAATCTTGGTTGCCCTTCTCTCTGTCTCTGGCTCTTGCATTTTTGGCTCTTCAGCTTCAACAGAAAAAAAGAGGGTACGTCCACCCAGACCAGTTTTATAACCTGGTAGTTAAGGAATTTTTATGGGAAGAAAGACAATTTCCCATTCTCTGGATGAGCCTCCATCTATTAAGCATCATACAACAGGTAGGCATCACTATTTTATAATGAGATCCATATGATTTCTTTGTGTGGTAGGAGTGCTTAGAACATACTTACTGGATTCGTTTTGTTGGGGGATGCATATGCCACTCCACCCACTTTCAAGATCCAAGTGGCATTTAGGTGGAAGAATGGTGCCTAGCTACACAGACTAAGGCAGTTCTGGCCATACACAGAAGGCAGAATTACAGGTGCCTAGGGAGTTTTCAGGTCAGTAAGGGAGATTCCTGACAGGGCTAAGTGGTTGCTGAGCAGGGATTTTTTGGATTACAAGTTTGAATTTGGGCAGTGATAGTCCTCATAAATCTTTGGTTGGGTCTGGCTGTAACTCAACAAGGAATAAATAGCTGTCCTTTAGATGTAGGTATAGAGAGAAGAGTAAAGGTTTAAATTTTGATTCAGAAAATTGCTCAAATGTGCACATTTCTGAACTGAAAAGTAAATCACCCATCTAACCACACTTATTGCTTAAATCACGCATCTAAACACCCTTGAAGTTAAATTAGAAGCAGAGAAGAAAGGAGTGCAGTTTATAAATTGTCATTGTCCTGATACAGCTGCAATTGCTGTTTTTAATAGTTCAGTCCTCAATTTAATTTTATATTATTTTTTATATTTTAATATATATTATTTTTGAGCTAGAGCTGCACTCCAATCCAACCTAGAAATCATCCTGTGATTGAAATGTATTTTTTGTTTTTCAGCTAAGTGACATAAGTAAAAATTTCCATTATAAATACTGGGTGAAATGAGCTCACAAGACAGATGGCAATTATGTTATAATGCAGTGGATGGATTTTTCTTTAGGTTAAGCTTAACAGTGACTTTGCATAAATCTAGAAAAATAAACTACATAAAACCACTGTATATAAAGTTATGTATAAGGAAGGGCTCCAATGATAAGTTATAATATGGATGTTGCCTTGCTGTTGAGTACTAGTTATACTGGGGAGAACAGCTTTCAGGTTATCTTCCAGTTAAAAAGAAATTATTGCTGTGTACTCTGATATATTCTTAAAATGAGTTATTTTATTTACACAATTGTATCATTTCTGGACCAGAAATAGTGACCAACACTCTTTCTGAAAGTTTTTCTTATTTAACTATCTCAACTGAGTACAGATACCTGGTTCTTAGGGAGTCTTTCCGCTTTGAACAATCTGACTCTCTTTAGCCACATTTAGAAAAAGAGAAATTTCCCTCGCTGCTTAGGTGAGCTTCCTAAAGAACCTGGTCCTTAGAAACCAACAAGGAAACATTTCTTTCCAAACTAAAAAAAACCCTTCCCATTAAAAATAATAAAAATAATATAAGGCTGTACATAACAGTGCCATCTGGTAATCCCTACCATTATTATATTTAATGATACCATGGTAAAGTCTAAAGGTCACAAATTATTAGTATTATCATGCTACACACTCTACAAACATAAGTAAATGACAGCCCTTGTCCTCAAAAGTTTGCCTCCTGTGGTAGGCAGGCAAAATGTTACATTATACTGTATTTACTCTAATAAATAATGAGGTTCCCCTTCCCCCCCCCCCCCATTGGCATGGAGGGGAAAAAAGCCCCTTGTCTTATAATTGCATACAATGAAACATCACTAAACACATTGTCTATCATTAAACTGCTGCCAAAAGTAACATAGGTTAATGCAGACTATCTAAATATGGTACTGCTGATTTGCTGACTCTTTTTACAGTCATGGTGACCCATGATATTATATATAGTTCATCCAGAATCCCTCTGTCAGTGCTTCTTTCAACCTAGCCCAAGTGATTATTGTGTACCCCACCCTTCATGAGATGGAGCCAACTAGGTTTCCCTTTGCCTTATCTGTATATAATTTCTAGATGATCCCAGGACTCATGACAAGAACACCCAGTTTCAGTCATGAGTAAGGGGACTCATTCAAATACGGATCCTTTGTTGGGATGGGGGTGTATCTGGAGTACAAAGACATACTGAGCAGTACTGAGCTGTGGGGTCAACATGGCTTGAAATGCTCTTGGCTCTGTGGAGACCTAGCCCAGTGAGCTACAAGGTAAATTACGAGCCTTCTGGATTTGGACTAATATCATGCATAGTTTATATATTAGGCCCGTGCAAAGTGGCCAGTATTTGGTTCATATTCAGCCACTTCAGGGGACAGTGATTTGATTTGGTAATTAGGATCACTGTCCTGAATTGATTTGGCCGAATCGGATTCAAAAGATTTGTCACCAATTCATTGTGATTCGGTCATTTGGCCATAGACTATAATGGAGAATCACTAAAATACCTATGCAGGGATTTCTGTGAAAGTGCACCTCAAACTGTTGAAAGCAAAACTTGAGTCACATGTATGTGTTAACTGGGTTTCTGGTTGTAGCCACATTGGTCTAAGGAACAAGCAAGCAAGGTTCTTTGAGTATATGCGGTATCTTTTATTAGACCAACTGAATAGTTGGAGAAATATATTTTGCTGAGCTTTTGGGTCTAAAAATCTTTCATCAGGCGGAAAAAAACCTATCCTCAGTTTGTGTGTGCCCTTCCTGGTTTAAATGAATAGTAAAGAAGCCAGAGGCTGGGCTGATATGCAAGAAAGCCAGTCAGTGAAAATGTAAATTGAGGTGAAACAGGGTGAGAGACAGGCAGGGGATGTAGCAGCAAGGTAAAAGTGGAGAGGTACCTGAGGAGTCAGATGTCCAACAGGTTATTTCTCTGGAATTAATTTCTCCAAGATGCATGTTCAAATGGCACACCCAGGAGCAATTAACTTTGGAGCAATAAGCTCTGTAGTATCTTCATGAGCCATAATTGCACATGTGGATGTTTGTGACCAATGTTGTGCTATTCCTGTCTCTAATCAAGGCTATATCAAAAATCCCATCACATTTTGGGGTGTTCATGAGGTAACTCATGTTACTCAGGTAACTCAGGTTTTCTTATATTTGTTTTGCTGATATGGCATATGTAGTCTTGTTGAGAAGCCAATGGCAACCTGTGCTCTGTTATGTTGGTTTTAATCTCTGTATGGGTTATGTTGTAGTGTCTTTATATCTTTATGATTTTGGACATGATTTAATCAAAGGAACTGAGGGATGCATACTTAAAGAAAAGGGAGTAGATGAAACTGCCCTTGCCATTATGTTACTATGGCAAGAACAACCATCATTCTCAAACAGCCAGAAGAGGCTATTGTTGGGATGGGCACCTTAGGTTTTGTCAATAGCAAAGGCACCTCAGAGTAATGGGCCATTAGCTAGTGGAATTACATTCCCTCTGCCTCTGGGAGTAAAATATTTCTAGAGGATTCTGAGATACATGAGCAATTAAAACAATACTAATATAGGAGCGGTGCTGGCTTGGAGGTATTTTTAAGGGCTATTTGTGAAGTGGTTTGGGTCTTTGTATTATTCAAGGCTTGGAAAAGTTCCAGGTCCCCAGCAGTCAGGGTGACAGGATCAGCAAGGATGACCTCTAAAAATACTGGTGGGTCTTTGAAACACTAGATTGTGGTCAGATGAGAGAGTAAGATTTTTTTCTTGTCTTGTTCTGTCTTCAAACTTATGGTCAGTTTTTCTTGTAGAATTATCTTTTTTTTTTTTTATACATAATAAACCTTTTGGTTGGTTTGTCTTTTTACTATTTGCCTGTAGCAAAGTATGATCTCAGGGTGAGTGGTATTCCACTCTACCCATTCTATGGAAAGGGAAGACTAATTTTTTTTCCCCACAACTGAAGGGGAGCTACGTAGAGCCGGCAAAGATTCCCCAGCTGTAGCTGTAAGATTTAGTATAAGCATAGTGGAGGTGAGACTTGAAGGAATTTAAAAAAATTACTCCAGGGAAAATATCAGTCTGTTCCTTGGTACAAACAGCGGAGCACTAGGTTTCTTGTAGGTGGATGGGTTTCTGACAGGCTAATAGTTCCTGACTTCTAGCATGGGGTAAATATTGCCACATGTCATGTAAGAATAAACAACTAAATGTAATGGTTATGAAAGGATGATGGGCTGGGTCCTGTGCAGGAAGGATTCCCTATTCCATAATGCACCATGATCACCCTTCTGAGTAAGGGTCATGATACATCATGGGTAGAAATAATTGCATGAAAAAGGTGGGAGATGTAATCTGTTTAGTGAGTATGGTCCAATAAAAGAAGAGACACTGAACCCATAGTTCTCATGACTTACTCTAACCTCATGATGAGAAACTTGCAGAAAATATTGCGAAATATTTTAACTTTTTCACTATGCCAAAAAAATCAGATAATTTAGCATATGGTGAAAAAATAACACAAGAATATTTATTCCTGCCCCCCCCTCCCTTCCTTAGCTCTATTTACAGTGAAACTTTCTCAAATGCTAATGTCTTTAAAGCCTATGATGCATGGGATGGGCTGCATCCTATTCTATCTACTAGGGTATGTCTACACATCACCTTATGGTGCCATTGTTACTACTCCATGCTTTAGTACTTTTGGAAGTACTAAATCACAGTGCAATACCTGCCCATACTGCACCATACGCACGACAATTATTTTTAGCCGTTAATTTGCCATTGTAGTACTCTAAAATGGGGGAGCACACCACTACCAAGAAGTAGCTGGTGGTGATGTGTAGATACACATGATCACTACATCATCACAGCACATTACTATTTCACTGTAGTACATTGCTATGGTGGTCTAAGGTGATGTATAGACGTGCCCTTAGGCACGTAATCAGAATTAAAGTGTCTAAAAGTGATCCTATTTCAACCTCCTCCAGTCCCTGAAATACAATTAATTGAAAAGATAGGTGGGCCCTCCTCCTATTTACTGCTTTTTGTGGCTTAGTCTTAAGGCTAAAAAGATGGAGTATGACAAAATTAGGTGATTGTACTTTTTTTCAGACTTCAGCAGGGTAGAATAGGATTGCACTTAGGTACCTAAATCCATTTAGGCACTAAATAGGTGGAATATATTCTCACCCATAATCTCATACAGCTGAAATCAAACCCAGTTCTTTTACGTCCCAGACTACTGCCTTTATTTCAAATCTCCCTTGTCTTTCAGTATAGCCTACTTCAGAGAGCTTTACATAGGTTTTTTTTAGGTAGGCATCAGGGAAGTTCAATGTTCTACATGTATGCTAATTTAACTTACATTATTCCTGTCTAAAGTTCCCCCTGCTATCTTTCTCTTGCAATACAATAATGCTTACTCTTAAATTCAGGGTTTTGTAATAAATATTACTACCACATTTTCAGGATTTTAAAAAGATGATTTTACAATGAAGCTAATATTGGTTTTATCTATGTGTAATGCTTATTAGCACAGTGTGGTTCTGTGTTTCCCTCTAGTGGCTTTACAACAGAGAGGTTTGACTGCTGTTGCCCTGGAACTAATAGAACTTAGATTTTTTGTTTCTAGCTTGGGCAGCCAAGGTGCTTGAGGTCTTGGTTATGATACCCATTCCTTATAACTATCCAGGCAACACTGTTACATATTAAGAGATGGGAAAGTCTGCCTCCACAGAGGAACTCTAGACATGTGAATTTATGAGGTTTTGTTGCATGAAGGGAGTACAGTCTCTACACAGTTGTGTGTGAAGAGTTAGGTATTGGATGTGTAGTGTATGGAGAAAGACTTATATTAGGGTAAAACATAACATGATTCAATCTACTTTTGTCTGGGACACTGAGGAGGATAACCTTCCCTCCTTTCATTCCCTGCTTTTCCCTGTGCACTCGTTCAGTCTGATAATATGGGCTAGACTTTAGATTCTGGATGTTACCTAAAACTACAAACTGATTTTTTTTATATTGTAATTTATTTTACAATTCTTGTTGGTTCTCTGCACTAGTCGTTAGTTAGGCTGGGGTAAAGTTTTGGTAAATGGCCTCCTTAAATGGAAGATGAGAAAATGTCATAGGAAAATGTCATAGTTTCATAGTCTGTAGGGTCAGAAGGGACCTTGACAGATCATCAAGTCTGACCCCCTGCCATGGCAGGAAAGAGCGCTGGGGTCAAATGACCCCAGCAAGGTGTTCTTCTAGCCTCCTCTTAAAGACCCCCAGGGTAGGAGCCAGCACTGCTTCTCTTGGAAGTTGGTTCCAGATCCTAGCCGCCCTGAAATTGACACTACAACCAAATTCTCAATTAGTCCCTTAATTGCTTATAACTAATAAGATCAGAATAGGTCAGCAATGAAATGATCCAGGATGATTAACAGTAAAGGAGATTTGAACAGAAAGACTGCTTAAAGAAGGGAATAGTTTGTTGGTATGCTTTATTCAGTTAAATTGACTCTTCAGAATTACAAGGTGGATTATTTTTTCTTCCCATAGATTTAATAGATTATTTCATCATAAACATACTAAAACCCCCCAAAACTTAAAATGAATAATTTTAATACATTGGGGCTGGTTATCTGTGTGGGTTTCAGATGAAGTCATATTTGTGCCAGATTCTTGGCTGTGACAAGAAACACAGCACCATAGAAAAAGAGACAGCATTAAATCTTGCCTGTCCTTGAGGAACTGTATGCTAGATAGGAATGGCTGGGGTGCAGTTCTTTTTGGCCATCCCTCTTCTCTGCCTTAAATACATTTCTGGAACAGGAGTTATACAGGATTTTAGGTATGCTACCTTTGAATTGTTTCAAACAAGTGGAATAGTCAGCTGGTCAGATCAGCTTTCTGGATTATTTATTTTCCTGGAGAACATACAAGACGATGAGTCCTACAATATATGCCCCTTTTAAAAGTGATACAGAGATATGTACATGGAAAGTTGAAAAACTTCAGACAAAATTAACCTGAACGTTTTGCTTAAATTTGATCTGGCTTTAATTTTTCTTAGTTTCATACAAAGGTTTCAGAGAGAGAGAGAGAGAGTGTGCGCATGCATGTTTGAAGTAAAACATGAAAAAATAGAGAACAAACAACAGCAGAAATATTTATTTTCAAGATGTTTCCAGGGAAAAATATTTCCCAACCAGTCCTAAAAAAGGCTTCCTTTCCTTTATATTTTCCAGGGGAATTTCACGAAGGGGAATTGGTTTCATGGATGTCTATTCCAGAATCTCCGAAGGATCTAATAGCCTTCCCTGCTACTTTCTTCAAACCCTCTGGGTGCATCTACAAGTGTGTTTTACTGTGGAATTGCCTAATTAGCTCCACAATAAAGCATCACCAACTACACACATGATGCCAATAGGCCAGAGTAAACCAGTTAACTCTGCTGTAAGATACTACTGTCTGACACAAGTACTATCCTACAACACAGTAATTTATGCCACTGAATCACATATGTAGATGGTGACCAGGCTGGCTGGTGCATGAGGGTGCTACAGTGCAGGGACTGCCTGCCAATAGCCCCATACTGTAGTACCCTCATGTCCCAGCCAGCCCCTCCACAGCACATTGAACTGCAGTGGAGCAGCCCCAGGATGGAAGATTGACGCTCCCAGACCTTGTGCCACCTGAGGCTGTACCATCCTGGCTCAACTGTTGCAGTCCCGGGTGCACATGTAAATGCTGTGCCCAGGAACAATGAACTCTGGCATGATCTGTACCACAGTTTATTCAGGTGCATTAATAGCATGTGTAGGTGTGCCCCCCAAGCCCTGATTTCAGCCTAGTCTTGGTTTTTCTTTTTACTTGAATATTGATCTGTTGATAGATTTGTCTGACCTTTTAACATTATTCCCCAAACCTGAGACCTTTAAGATATATCATGGCTGTGAATATGTTGCTGGGTTTACAGACTCCACAATTCTGAAAGCTGTTTTTAGTGTTTCATATCAAAATGTGTAAGTGCCTACATTTTCTGTCTAAAATGGATGTGCAAACAGGCTGCTGCATACAACAGTATAGAGTTGCACACCATTGTTTAGTCAATGCACAACCTTACTTTTTTACAGATTGGAAGAGATTCTTAGAACAAGCTGGCGTTGGTCTAAACTTACTGACATACTTACATGCATGTTTTTTTCAGAACAAAATTACAATAAAAAGATGAAGCCCAGAACTCTTGCAATAGAATATTGTTACAGAGAAGATTTTATATCAGAATGGTAGATGACTGCATCAGAGAAGGAAAAATTTAGGGCATACATTAAAATAAAAGCTCTTCAGAAAACAAAATGTTCAAGTATAATGGTAATGCTAATTTGAGCATCACAGTAAATTCTAGATGCAGAAGTACTGCAGTGCATATGGTAATAAAATAAGCATTGGCTAAATAGAGGCAGTGATTTTGCCAACGTTTTCTTGATGAGTATTATCTTACTGAATGAGCAATCTTACTGAATGAGCAACTGGTTTAACTTTAACAGAACTGCTTGGAGAGGTAGAGATACTACTCAGTGGGCACATCCACATGTTCTTTAATGCACCATAATCATGGCGCATTAAGTTTTGTAGCTGTAATGACAGGTACTAACTTAATGTGTTATAATAGGTGCTACTGCACATTAACACAGATGAACATTTTTTGTGGTGCTAGTGTGCATTAGACTAAATCTACTGCACATTAGTACATTAGCATGGGCTTTGCTTGCCACACTAAAGCAAAATAGAATTAGTGTTCTGTGCATGAAGCATCTCATGTAATCGCACCCAGTATTGGTAAAGGTGCCAGAACCTGACCCAGAAGGTACAAGAATAAACCTCAGGATTTTGATAACTGCTGTGTTATAGGTTTGAATTGTTAAAGAAACCTAAAAGAGTTAGGTACCCAACTACCACTGGATTTCAGAGAGATCTACTTCCTTTAAGGTCCATTGAATATCCCTTCCTTATTCAAAACAGGTGTTTTTTTCCCCCTATTGTGCTTAAGTATTAGAAATATTATAGATCTTCTATAAATGAGAAATAGACCAAATGATGAAAGACAGATTTAGCTGGCTTGTCAATGCTACTGTGGTGTCTGCCCCAGCAATGAGGGAGGAGGAATCGCGTAAACCTCACCAAAGTTTCAAACTGGATATACATCAATGAGGCAGTTCCAAGTTTCTCCCTCTGTACTTCCTTTTCTGTTCTCTGCATCCAGCAGACCAAAACAGATACTGGGGTGAGTGGAAAGTTGGTAAGGATGTGGGGGAGCCTCCAGAACAGCCTCACTAGCAAACTTCAAGGTTTGTCATGTGCCTGTGGACTTGGATGAGTAGAGCATCATTGGTCCTTGCTTGGGACACTCTGCCGTAGCAATATAGATAAGCTCTAAAAGACCTAGGCCATTGTTTTCAAACTATAATGTTCTAGTGAGTATTCTTTCTCAGAGATGTGTTTAGGAAAGGTTGACAGTGATTTTGATGGAGTCTCAGTAATAAAATACAAAAAAAGGTTTTTATATTATAGGAATCAATGCAGCATTGATTTCTATAGATCCAACATTTTAGGATGTACTTAGAGTTATTGTCTGGTGTCAAGATACATTAAAAAACAAAACAAAACAACTTTCTTAAATGAGAATTCATACAGCTAATAAAACCTAGAAGGATATAAAGTCAACATGCCTTATGGCTGTCTTCTTGATTTTGAGATAAAATAAAGCATGCAAATATATATACTAGAGACTTTAAAAATAAAATCATTTATCTAAATAGGCAAGAAAGAGCATAATATTAGAAAAAATATGAGAAAAGTATGATCTATTTAAAATCAGAAGCTGTTAAAGTCACACTGATTCAAAAGTAAAAGTAAAAAACAGTTATTCATTTTTATGTGTGTGGCATAAGTAATCTAAGCAGAAACAAAGGCAATAAATGGGTATAACTGAACTATGCAAGATGAATAGAAAAAACAGTATTTTTTTTTACATCACAAACATTATATCCTGTTTAACAGTTTTATCATGAGTCAGGCGTATAAGATTACGGGTACCCTGTATGTCACTAGGTGCAATGACTATGTCGTGGCAGGATGTAGGCAGCCAGGTCAGCAGAGTTCAGAGACAAATTGGGTCCAGGAACCAGGTGGTCAATTGGAAAATGAAGTCCAAGAGTATGCCATGTCAAGGGCACCAGAGAAGTAGATGGAGAGCAAAGTTACCAACCAGCCAAGTCAAGAAGCTGGGACATCAAGTCATGAACAGAGTCTCGGAGCAAGCCAAGTAAGCTGCCCAGATGCTTCCTGTTTCTGTGCAGGGGTTTATATGCAGGAAGTAAAAAATGGGCTGATCCCAACTGGCTGTGCTGGTGACAGGTTATGGGAGAAAGGTTAGGCTCTTCTGAAAACTTCAGGCTGTCCTGGCTCAATCTGGGCAATTATCTGAAGGATGGTAGGCTGGGCTGAGTGGCCTGTGTTGTATGCAGAGGCCCCAGTTTGAGGCTGCAACAGAACAAACCAGAGCACAGTAATGCGTAGATGCTGTGCCAAATGAAACATTTGTCTCATTACACGACCTTGAACAAATATTAGTCCTGCAGGCACTAGCAGATGGACGCAACTGCAGTGGGAGTCTGGCAGGAGTGGGCAATTATTTGGGCCTAAGGCCATATAGGGAGTTTTGATAAGCTGTCACAGGCTGGGTCAGCCCCCTGACTTGCTTCCCCACAACAACTTACCAAAATTCCTTATGGGGCTCCAGGCAGGAAGGGAGCAGCGTCCAGGGGCAGGTGAGGCTGTGATCAGGGGCCAGGTCACCAGACAGTGACCACTTCAGCTTGGGGTCTGGGGCTCCTTCTCTACATGCCCCTGCCCTCTGGAGGGGGTGTGTGGTATGTGTTGGGAGGGATGTAGGGGGCTTGTGAAAGTGTGGGGGAGGAGGCGGGGGTAGGCTGCCTGGGCACTAGGTCCCAAGAGCCTGCCATGGGTAAGAAAAAGGGTGGTGGAGGGTAAGGAACAGAGCTCAGCACAGCACTCCATTTGGGCTGAGCCCCACCTGCTTGCAACAGGACACTCTGTGCTGCATTCCCACTGGGACCCATGGCCCAGCCCAGCCGGGTACTATAGTGTGCCTTCTACCTCCAGTGGTAGCTCCTGCTCCTGACATGCCCCAGCTGCACTGTGCCACTCTGGGTAGGTGGCTCAGCTGGCGGGGTTCCTGTCCCAGTGCACAGGGCTCCAACTCCACTGGATGGTGGATGGGAGCTAAAGCCAGAGCCCCACATGCTGAGGCAGGAGACACCTGCCTGCCTGCCCACTCACTTGCATGAAGTGGCACAGCAGGGGCAGAAGCAGTTTCTAGCAGGGCTGTTATTGGTGTGGCTGCAGCTGGGTGCTGCTCTGCACCCCCTTTTCGCATCCCCTCCAGCAGCAGCTCTCACTACTGCCCCTATAGTGTTGTGCCATGCTGCACTGCTCCCAGTGGGCAGCTTTATCTGGCTATCTCCTTCCCCAGCACACAGGGCTCTGGCTTCAGCTCCCGGCTGCCTTCCAATGGAAGGCAGCTGGGAGTTGAAGTCAGAGCTCTGTGTGCTGGGGCAGGAGCCACCTGGCTTATAGCCATGCACCTGCTGGGTGTGGTGTGGCATGGTGCAGCAGGAGCAAGATGAGGAGCAGCCACTGTAGATGTGGAGAACAGCAGTATCCAGCTGCAGCCATGCTGGAAGCTGCACATTCTGGCCAATGTCAGGCCACAGATGCCAGTGGGAGCATGGTGTGGTCTACCCAGCCACCAGTGGATAGGGCTTGGCCCCATGCTGAGCACCATGGGGGCAGCTATGGGCCAAATTCAGTCACCTGGTGGACTTGATCCAGCCTGTGGGCCATATTTTGCACATCTCTGGTCTGATTTCTAAGAAGATAGATCTGTTACATACTGTCAGCTAATATTATTGGTAGTCCCATTCACCGTCCCAGTTCCTGGTCTACCTTTTTTAACACTTCCTTATTTTGTCTACCACCCTCTTAATCATCCGTTTACACCAAGTAGTCCAAGGCAGGAATTCTTAACTCCCATTCATTCTATACATTTTCCATTACCCAACCCATTATGTGAACATTTACCTCAGTGCACAGTGGATTAAAAACAGTAACGGTTTGAATTAGCAATATTTCCATCCAGTTGGCACTCATTTTATACTGAGGTGAATGACTGCACAAGGGTGTGTGGCAGTAAAGTCCAGCCTTTTGTGAAGCTGATCACAGTTTATTAGAAAATACTATGTGATCAAAGTTCAAAATGGAATTGGTCTACTTTACTTAGGGCTGGATCATTTTGGCTATCATAAACCATGTATTCTTCTTTCAACATTTTACAAGCTCTCTGTTCATAGTACCTTAGGTTAAACATCCTACACATTCTGTTGAGAACTTCTAAGAATATCATAGAATAACTTGTAATGCAACTTATAATAACTTACAATACAAACCTCGCTATCCAGCAGCTGAATTTTGAAAAAAGGTGGATGTATGTGAAAAAAAAAAACAACTTCTTCAGATAGAATTGCCTTTTTGTTCATTAATTTGCATTATACAGTGCACTACAGAAAACTGATATGTAAATATAAGAAGATATTTTTGTAGACCTTTTGCCTGTAATCTATGACTTTGGGCCATATCAGTTCTGACGTATTGACTGTGTAAAACCTGTGTAGAAGCACAGAAGCATCTAGTTCCATAGTCTTCATGAGACAAGGTTTATTCTTCTAAAAGATGTATGCCTTTAAGTGATTTGTAGAATCCCAGAAAATTAGGTTGGAAGGGACCTCAGGATGTCGTCTAGTCCAACACCTTCTCAAAGCAGAATCATCGCCAACTAGATCATTCCAGCCAGGGCTTTGTCAAGCCGGGACTTAAAATCCTCCTCTGATGGAGGAATTTTTCCACATGCTTTGTATAGTGAGAGGCCCAAAACTGGACACAGAACTCCAAATGTAGCTTCACCAGAGCAGAATAGGGGGGAATAATTACTGCTCTCAACCTGCTGGCAATGCTCCTACTAATGCAGCCCAGCATGCTGTTAGATTTCTTGGCAACAAGGGCACACTGCTGACTCATATCCATGTTATCCACTGTAACCCCCTGGTCCTTTTCTGCAGAGCTGCTCCTCAGCCAGTTGGTCCCAAATCTGTAGCAGTGCATAGGATTCTTCTGTCCTAGGTGCAGGGCTGCGTACTTGTCCTTGTTGAACCTCATAAGATTTCTTTTGGCCCAGTCCTCCAATTGGTTAAAATCACTCTGAATCCCTGCCCTACCCTACCAATCTCATTAACAGTAATTCCCTTCATATATTAGAACCAAAACAAAAACAAAAAAATGCCATATATTGGATTAAATTAATTTGGCAAGCTAGAATAATGTTCTGTTTTCAGAAAGTCTGATGCTTCTGAGAGAGATGACCTACACATACCAACTACCGTGTGACATATCTATTCAATTGTATCTTGATGTTCTTGAAAAGAAAAATCTTGATACAGATAGATAATCCACTTGCAGTCTCAAGCATGAGATTCTGATTGCCTATAACATTACCGTAGCTTACATAATGTTAGGATTAGAGATAAAATGATCTAATTCTTTTTTTTTGTTTGTTTGTTTGTTTTTTTTTTAAGTCCAGCCATAATATTGTAGTCAATGAATTTTCTGCAGGGGAATTCACCAATGCCTGTTTAGTGAAACTAATTGTAACTATGGACAGATCCAGTAAAGTACTGATTCAAAACTATGTTCATCAGAAGCATAGAAATGGAAGGTATCTTCTGGATCTGAGCACCTATACATGTGATGGAATTTTGCTCCAATGCATGCTATTTAGCATGCATCAGAGGAGATTTGTTTAATCGAGTCTGCTAGAGCATGCTAATTATCGTGCTCCAGCAGCCTCCGTGTCATGTGTATTCAGCATTCCCACATTTCAAAATGTTGGCAGAATCGCTTTAACTGAAGCTCATTGAATGAGCTTTAGTTAAAGCACCCCTGCCACCATTTTGAAATGTGGGACTCTGAATACTCGTGACACTGTGGGTGCTTTAATTAGAGCCACTCTCAGAGCTACTGTAATTAAAGCGCCCCCACCCACCACCCCGGATCACGTGCATAGATGTCCATTGAGTCCAGCACCTTGGTATTGCAAGCAACTACATCATGTAACCTCTTCTCTTAATTGCTCAAACTCTGTTTTAAACCTAGTTATGCTTTTTAAACTACTACTCCTTTAGATTTCATAGACATTAGGGCTGGAAGGGACATCAGAAGATCATTGAGTCTAGCCTCCCGCCCGAAGGCAGGAAGTCAGCTAGGGTCATAGGATCCCAGCAAGATAAGGATCCAATTTTACTCTTGAAAGTGTTCAGTGTAGGTGTTTGAATCACCTCCAATGGCAGGCTATTCCAGACCTTGGGGGCTCAGACAGTAAAGAAATTCTTCCTTATGTCCAGCCTGAAACAGTCTTGCAGTAGTTTTTAACCATTCGACCTCATCATCCCTTGGGGCGCTTTGGTGAACAAACGTTCCCCCAGATACTGGTGGTCACCCCGATAAACTTATAGGTGGCCATCAGATCACCCCTGAGCCAGTGCTTTTCCAGGCTAAACAGCCCCATAGCTCTCACCCTGTCATCGTAAGGTCTGTTTTCCTGACCTCTGATCATGCACGTGGCTCTTCTCTGGACTCTCTCAAGCTTCTTCACATACTTTTCAAATTGTGGGGCCCAAAACTGGATGCAGTACTCCAGCTGTAGCCTCACCAAGGCCGAGTACAAGGGGAGAATGACGTCCCGGGATTTGCTTGAGAAGCATCTATGGATGCAAACCAGCATTTTGGTCGCTTTACTAGCTGCAGCATCGCATTGAAGGCTCATGTTCATCTTGTGGTCAATGATGACCCCCAAGTCTCTTTCTTCTGTAGCGCTAGTCAGCGTAGCACTGCCAAGTCTATAAGGATGCTGCAGGTTTTTCCTCCCAAGGTGGAGAACCTTTCATTTTTCAGTGTTAAACACCATCAGGTTCTCATCCACCCATTTGCTGAGCCTGTCCAGGGCAGTCTGGATCACCCTCCTGTCTTCAGGTGTGGATGCTTTGCCACAAAGTTTTGTCGGGGATGCTGTGATGGAACAGTTGAGGCATCTCCCTATGGAAGTGAGGGGTAAAGTTTTGCTTCAATCTTGAATGGAAAGTCACCCCTAGTTGACCCAGCTGTAAATAGTTACTTGTTTTTGAACTGAGAAGTCAAAGGCAGCCAGATGTAAAGCTAGTTGCATCACTCTCTTATATGCTCTGAGCTACACAAACTGGCATACTGTAATATCAGTTGCCTCATGGGTCACTAGGTTTGGAGTCAACTTTTAACTCCTGTTGGGAAGCTGTTCCAGATTAGGTCAAATAATTGAATTAAACAATAATTATTTTATATTAAGAAATTGAAAAACTGTTCAATTATTTGTAATCAGGAAACTTCTTCTGAATAGGAATGAGAGTTTCTTATAAGTGTTCACTTATATTTTAAACTGTATTGTTGTAATCGTGATCCTTTTGAATCCACTAGGTTTATGGCTACACCATAGTGACATTGTGTCCTAGTTAGAGTGGCCCAGAACTGTTTGTTCCCACTTGTACATTCCAAATATGGAAATCCATCAGTGAAGAAAGTCCAGAGAGTTTCTCTGGGGATACTTCTTGGTCTCTGACCTACTTAAGACTGCCACTGGGCACAACTCTGAAGAAGCCTCAATAATCATTTAATTACATGCATAATTATTACTAATGAGTTTGGTATTTTGATTTTGGACACAGGTAAAAAATATTTGGTTCTTAATTTTCTGGTGTTAGAGTGAAAAAAAAAGTTAAACAAAAAAATGTTAATACCGCCTGTTATTGGGTTGAAAAACTTCTTTTTCTTATTAAATTAAAAAAAAAAATCAAAGAATCTAGGGAGATGATTGAAATATTGAGCAAGAAGGATTTTGAGATCACAGAACAAGACACAGATCTTGACTATCATATTTTGCCATGAAAATCTTCATTAAAACTAATACAATTAACTGAGTTCTGAAGACTTTATTTATATATAAACTTGGATTAATTTTCTTCTTGATCCTTCCTGATGTCTAGTATAACATTTCCGTGTATGACAAGGAATAAAGAGAAGGATTTTCTGTTTTCAGAGACCTTGTGTTTTCATCAACCTCAGAATTCATTGTGTGTGTGGTTTAAGATGACACTTTACCCCCCATAGTCAGAAAATGGGTGATATTGTTATTGGTTTTGAGGTAGGTTATTTACATTAAATTATTTAACTTCCATGAACTTTCTAAATTCAGGTTTACTTTTAAATTTAATGTATCTAGCTACCTTAAGTTTTCATACATTCTCTATGCCTAAAATGCTGATAGATAACAATCAGTGAAAATCAGAGCTATCCGGTTTCACATCAACAGAAGACAAAATAGAAAATTTCACATTGATTTGATTCCAGACTGATGAAAAAAAGGTAATTGTTGATAGTATTTTACTTACTTTGGTTTCTTTTCAGATCATATACATCTTTATCCTTTTACTAAGCATTTCTTTGTAGAGGAACAGTCATGAGTCTTGAACCAAATTTGTGTGGGTGTAGGTGCACGCCTGTGCATACATTAAGTCTAATAATTTTTGTGGTATTCAGCCAGAATGGACTACACTAGAAATTACTTCCCTTTTTATTTTAGATTCTGAAAAATTAAAATATTCCTTTATTTCTATGTGGTACATAGATCCAAAGCTGTGAGACAGTCAGTTCTACTTTCCTGTACTCATTATACCATTAAAAATATATATACCAACTACTGTGGAAATATAATGGGGATTCTCTAACCAATGGGTATGTCTACACATTCATTAATGCACTTTTGCTACTGCTTATTACATTTAGTACCTCTAATAAGAGGTACTAGATAAAGGTGCAGTAGCTGCACTAATACACAGTAGCAAAGGTGAACAATTTTTTTTGGATGCTTAATGCGCAGTAGACTAATTCTATGGTGCATTAGCACAGTTTGTGTCATGACGCGCTAATGAGCATCCACTGTGCATTAAGGCATCTCACATAGACAAGCCCAATTAGTGGTAAAATCTGCATAGACAACACCCTCTATAAAGTTTTCTTACTATTGACATCATAGTTAAAGTAAATATTAGAAAAAGTGTATTAGGTAATAATATATTAGAAATAACATAATACGTATAATAAAGCCTTAAGGCTTTGCAGGGCTAGCATAATTAAGGTACCTTGTTCTGGCTCCAGTGTTGTGAGTTTGAGCTTCGTGCTGCCTTATGCATAAGGACCTACCTAAGTCACAGTGAAATTGTGGGTTTTTCACAGTCCGCTCACAGCATGCAGAGCTGATTTTGTGGGCATTTTGTTGGGCTGTGCCCCTTGCCAGTGAGTGCCGGAGGGTGCCTTTTGCTCTCTACCTCACTACTCCCACAATGGTGGGAGTCTACTACAGACCTCCCACCCAAAGTCCTAAGCTTGACCAGGAGTTTGCCCGGGAACTGGCTGAGGCCGCATGCTCCAGGACCATGGTTGTCATGGGTGACTACAATTACCCAGACATCTCGTGGGAGGATCGCTCAGCAAAATTCGAGTGGTTGCAAAGCTTCCTCTCATGCATAGATTCATAGATTTCAGGGTCGGAAGGGACCTCAATAGATCATCGAGTCCGACCCCCTTCATACGCAGGAAAGAGTGCTGGGTCTAGATGACCCCAGCTAGATACTCATCTAACCTCCTCTTGAAGACCCCCAGGGTAGGGGAGAGCACCACCTCCCTTGGGAGCCCGTTCCAGACCTTGGCCACTCGAACTGTGAAGAAGTTCTTCCTAATGTCCAATCTAAATCTGCTCTCTGCTAGCTTGTGGCCATTATTTCTTGTAACCCCTGGGGCACCTTGGTGAATAAATACTCACCAATTCCCTTCTGTGCCCCCGTGATGAACTTATAGGCAGCCACAAGGTCACCTCTCAACCTCTTGCGGAGGCTGAAAAGGTCCAGTTTCTCTAGTCTCTCCTCGTAGGGCTTGGTCTGCAGGCCCTTAACCATACGAGTGACCCTTCTCTGGACCCTCTCCAGGTTACCCACATCCTTCTTGAAGTGTGGTGCCCAGAATTGCACGCAGTACTCCAACTGCGGTCTGACCAGCAACCAATAGAGGGGAAGTATCACCTCCTTGGACCTATTCGTCATGCATCTGCTGATGCACGATAAAGTGCCATTAGCTTTTTTGATGGCTTCATCACACTGCCGACTCATGTTCATCTTGGAGTCCACTAGGACTCCAAGATCCCTTTCCACCTCTGTGCCACCCAGCAGGTCATTTCCTAGGCTGTAGGTGTGCTGGACATTTTTCCTCCCTAGGTGCAGCACTTTGCATTTCTCCTTGTTGAACTGCATTCTGTTGTTTTCTGCCCACTTGTCCAACCTGTCCAGGTCTGCCTGCAGCTGTTCCCTGCCCTCCGGCATGTCCACTTCTCCCCATAGCTTTGTGTCATCTGCAAACTTGGACAAAGTACATTTCACTCCCTCGTCCAAGTCACTGATGAAGACATTAAAGAGTATCAGTCCAAGGACCAAGCCCTGTGGGACCCCACTGCCCACACCCTTCCAGGTCGAAACCGACCCATCTACCACAACTCTCTGGGTGCGATCCTCCAGCCAATTCGCCACCCACTGGACTGTGTAGTCATCCAAGTCACAGCCTCTTAACTTGTTCACCAGTATGGGGTGGGATACCGTATCGAAGGCCTTCCTGAAGTCTAAGTATACGACATCCACCCCTCCTCCTGTGTCCGGGCGTTTCGTAACATGGTCATAAAAAGAGACTCTGCAATGATGTTGGCCAGTGCCTTCAGCACCCTCGGATGGAGCTCATCCGGGCCTGCCGACTTAAAGGCATCCAGTTCTTCCAAGTGACTCTGCACCATCTCAGGGCCTACGCATGGCAGTCTGGCACCTTGCTGCTGCCTCTCTACAACCCCAGTGAGAGACTTGTCGTGTCCCTCACTTAGGAACACTGAGGCAAAGAATTCATTGAGGAGTTCAGACTTGTCCCCCCTGTCTGTCACCAATTGTTTCTGCCCATTTAACAGGGGTCCTATTCCTCCCAGGGTCTTCCTTTTACTCCCTATATATCTAAAAAACAATTTCTTGTTGTCTTTTACTTGGGTTGCCATCCTCAGCTCCATGGTAGCTTTGGCCCGTCTAACTGCCTCCCTACAAGCACGAGCAGAGGAGGTATATTCATCTTTGGTGATCTCACCCTGTTTCCACTTTTTATGTGCTCCCCTTTTGGCCCTTAGGCTGCCCTGGATTTCTGTGGTCAGCCAGGGAAGCCTCCTGGCCCCTTTCCCTCTTTTGCCTCGCTCGGGGATCGTCTTGCTTTGTGCCCGAAGGATCGTTTCCTTAAGGCACAGCCACCCTTCCTGGGCTCCCATCCCTTCAAAACTTCTACTCTGCAGTGTGTCCTTGACTAATCACCTGAGTTCATTGAGATCAGCTTTCCTAAAGTCTAGCACTTTCACCCTACTAGTTACCTTGCCCACTCAACGTCTTATGGTGAATTCTATTATTAGGTGATCACTGTCCCCCAGATGGCTACCGATCTGGAGGTCCCCTACCATGTTATCCCCCGTTGCCAATACCAGATCCAGTATGGCATTCCCCCTAGTGGGACCGTGTACCTCCTGTGTCAGGTGGAGGTCCTGTACACAGGTTAGAAACCTTTGTGAGCGGTGGGACTTTGCTGTCTATGACTCCCAGCAGATGTCCGGGTAGTTTAGGTCCCCCATGACTACCGCCTCTTTAGCTTTTATGGTCTCTGAGAGTTGCCTCAGGAGCCCCGAATCTTTTTCTTCCCCTTGATGTGGGGGTCTGTAGCAGACCCCTACCACCAAATCCCTTTCTCCTTGCCCCCCATGTAGCCTAACCCACAATACTTCTACTTCCTCATCTTTGGATTCTGTCTTGATGAGGGTTGATGTATATTGCTCACTGACATAGAGCACAACCCCTCCCCCTTTCTTCCCCACCCTGTCCTTTCTGTACAATCTATAGCCCTCAATATGTACTGCCCAGTCGTGGGATGAATCCCACCAGGTTTCTGTTAGCCCCACTAAGTCATAGGGGTTTAGTGCAAGCAGGAGCGCTACTTCATCCTGCTTGTTTCCCATGCTCCTAGCATTAGTATATAGGCACTTGAGCCCTGTGACTGGTGCCTTTGCTGCCCCCCCACTCCGAGTCCCAAGGGGCCCATTGTTTCTTACCTTCTCGTTTCTTACCTGTGCCGTAGTGCTGGCCTCCCCATGGCTTTCAGGTTCCCAATGCTCTCTTTCTTCAGGCTGGGCTGTCCTTGTGGGTGCCACATGGTTTGGTGGTCCACAGCTTCCCCCGCCCTCATATTCCCCTCCCCCCGACAAGCCTAGTTTAAAGCCCGCCGGAGGAGATCTGCCAACCTAGAAGAAAACACACTCTTACCTTTGGGGGACAGGTGAAGCCCATCCCAGCTGAGCATGTCCCTCGTTGTAATGTGCGGGTCGTTGTCCAGGAAGCTGAAGCCTGCCTCGAGACACCACTGCCGAAGCCGCCAGTTGGTTTCTCGGATACAGTTCTCATGCCGTCTTCCGCGTCCGTTCACTGGTAGGATGGAAGAGAATACCACCTGTGCATGGATGACCTCTACCTGACTCAAGAAGTCTATGGGCCAACGAGAGGCAAAGCACTGCTCGACCTGGAACTGGCTACTGGGGATGACATAGTCAGTGACCTAGTGATCGATGGGAAGCTGGGTGACAGTGACCACAAGCTGATCATCTTCACCATCTGCCAAAAAGCTGGCAAGTCAGTCAGCAACACGGAAGTCCTTGACTTCAGGAAAGCCAACTTTGACAAGCTCAGGAGGCTTGTCAGTGAGGCCCTAAGGGACAATGACCCAGGGAGAGGGGAGTTCAAGAAGAGTGGTTGCTCCTCAAGGGAGTGATCCTCAATGCACAAGCTAAGTCTATTCCATCTCGGAGGAAAGACAGCAAGAAGGCACAGCAGTCCCCCTGGCTCTCCAGGGACCTAGGAGACCTCCTGAGGCTAAAAAGAAAGGCCTACAAAGGATGGAGGATGGGAGTCACCTCCAAGGAGGATTATTCTGCACTGGTCCAGTCCTGCAGGGAGCATACCAGGAAAGCCAAGGCTGCAACTGAACTCCAACTAGCTTCGAGCATCAAGGACAATAAAAAGTCCTTTTTCAGATATGTGGGGAGCCGGAGGAAAAGCAGGGGCAACATTGGACCCCTGCTGAACCAGATGGAGCAACTGACAACTGACACCCAGGAAAAAAGCCAACCTATTAAATGGATACTATGTGTCGGTCTTTCATCAGTCCCATGGGACGTCCATGCCCGCTACAAGACAGGGAAGTCCGGGTGAGGGTGATCCCCTGCCCTCCATTAATTCTGACCTCGTGAAGGAACATCTTGAGAAGCTGGATACCTTCAAGTCAGCCAGCCCTGACAATCTTCACCCCAGGGTACTCAAGGAGCTGGCGAGCATCATAGCCTAGCCTCTAGTACGGATCTTTGAAAACTTTTGGTGCTCTGGTGTAGTGCCCGAAGACTGGAAGAAGGCCAATGTGGTGCCTATCTTCAAGAAAGGGAGGAAAGTGGATCCGGCTAACTATAGGCCCATTAGCCTGACTTCTATCCTGGGGAAGATCTTAGAAAAGTTTATTAAAGAGGCCATCCTTAATGGACTGGCCGACGCCAACATCTTAAGGGATAGCCAGCACGGGTTTGTTGCAGGTAGGTCTTGCTTGACCAATCTCATTTCCTTCTATGACCAGGTGACCTATCACCTGGACAAGGGAGAAGAGATTGATGTCATATATCTTGACTTCAGAAAAGCCTTTGATCTGGTATCCCATGATCACCTCATGGTGAAACTGGCCAATTGTCGCCTTGGGTCCACCACGATCCACTGGCTGGAAAATTGGCTCCGCAGTCAGACCCAGAGGGTAGTAATTGATGGAAGTCACTCATCATGGTGTCCTGTGACCAGTGGGGTCCCCCAAGGCTCTGTCCTTGGACCCATATTGTTCAACATCTTCATTAATGATGTGGACACTGGAGTCAGAAGTGGACTGGCCAAGTTCGCTGATGACACCAAACTTTGGGGCAAAGCATCCACACCGGAAGACAGGAGGGTGATCCAGGCTGACCTGGATAGGCTCAGCAAGTGCGCGGATGAGAATCTGATGGTGTTCAACGCCGATAAATGCAAGGTTCTCAACCTTGGGAAGAAAAACCGTCAGCATCCTTATAGGCTCAGCAGTGCTATGCTGGCTAGCACTATGGAAGAAAGAGACTTGGGGGTCATCATTGACCACAAAATGAACATGAACCTGCAATGTGATGCTGCGGCTAGTAAAGCGACCAAAATGCTGGCTTGCATCCATAGATGCTTCTCAAGCAAATTCCGGGACGTCATTCTCCCCTTGTACTCGGCCTTAGTGAGGCCGCAGCTGGAGTACTGCGTCCAGTTTTGGGCTCCACAATTCAAAAAGGATGTGGAGAAGCTTGAGAGAGTCCAGAGAAGAGCCACATGCATGATCAGAGGTCAGGGAAACAGACCCTACGATGACAGGCTGAGATCCTGGGGCTCTTTAGCCTGGAAAAGCGCAGGCTCAGGGGTGATCTGATGGCCACCTATAAGTTTATCAGGGGTGACCACCAGTATCTGGGGAACGTTTGTTCACCAGAGCACCCCAAGGGATGACGACTAGGTCGAACGGTCATAAACTACTACAAGACCATTTCAGGCTGGAAATAAGGAAGAATCTTTTTACTGTCCGAGCCCCCAAGGTCTGGAATAGCCTGCCACCGGAGGTGGTTCAAGCACCTACATTGAACACCTTCAAGATGAAACTGGATGCTTATCTTGCTGGGATCCTATGGCCCCAGCTGATTTCCTGCCCTTTGGGCAGGGGGCTGGACTCAATGATCTTTCGAGGTCCCTTCCAGCCCTAATGTCTATGAAATCTATGAACTATTTTTTGGTTGATTTTTTGGGAAATCATAGACAATGCTGGGTTTTCCAGTCATCATGGGCAATGCCATTTTTCATGGTTTCCACAAAATCCATGCAACAGTGATTTATGTAGGTCCTTACTTATGTATCTGCCACTGTCTTAAGACCCAGCTGCAAATGGTTCCCTAATAATGCAAATGGGTCTCTGATCATTTAGACTGGGGAGTCTATTGTGGCAGGGCACTTAGTGTGCCTGTCACCTTAAGGAGTCAGGCAAGCTGCAGATCAGGGGGTGTCTAACCTTTTTGAATGTGGGGCTGAATTATGAACTCTTTATCACCCAGTGGGCCGGCAAGCCATATTCATATTTTATCACCCCGCGGACCGTATGTTGGACAAGCCTGATCTACATGAGCATCACTCTGGGGGAGGAGAGATGGTGAGCAGTAGAAGTGCCCACCTGGTCTCTTCCATTCCAAACCACAGCCGTGTGTTCCCCTACAGCCAGGACCCCAAGGCAGGGCACGATTAGGCCCCCTGCTCTAAGCCACCAGACCTTGTTTCATCCTAGTTCCATCTTGCAGCAGCACACAGCCACTACCCCCAGCCTGCCTTTCTTCTCATCTCAACTTCCCCTGCTCTGTCCAACTGGGTCCACACTAACCATAATTAATTTGTACTCAGGCTGCAGGCACTGCTTGCCCACCAACTCCCACTTCCCTCCCAAGTATCTCTTAGCCCCTTGGCACCAGTAAAAATGTCTTCCATCAGCCAATCCCTGCTACTGGTTGCATTTGTGCAAGTTGGCCCCATGGGCTTTCCATGTGTGGGGTAGTGAGACCCACCATGGTCATGCCAGAGGCAGCCTTTAAACCAGTTACAGGAAAAGTGGGGGTGGGTGCTGGAGGCTGAGGCAGGCATCTCTGTCCATGGAGTACCCCCTTGGCCCTGCACTAGCCAGGAAGAGAGAAGGGGGGCTATATGGCCTGGGGTGTACATGAGAACGTGTGTGCATGTAGTGCCCATGACTTTGTGTGTATGGAGGCGGGTGTGCACGTGCACATATGTGCATGCATGTGTTTCTGAGTGCATGGGTGTGTCTGGTGGGCACTGGGTGCTGGGACCCAGCACAGGCCCCGGCCCAGGGAGGCCCCAGCACTGGCACCGGCCGGGGAATCTACTGGGTCCCTGCACCTCACTGGACTGTGCCGCCACTACCCCTGCAGCCCCAGGCAAAGTCCTGACCCCAGGGTGGCGGGGGCAGCAGGCTGCGGCTGTGCTCTCACCCGTGCACCTTGCTCTGTGCCCTCCAAGCTAGGCCAAGCACTGCCCCATGCCCAGCATGGCCCCCACTGGCCCCGTGAGCCAGGGGCTCCCCTCCTGCCCACCCGGGGGGCAGGTGCTGGGGCCAGTGGGGTGCTGAAAGTCCCAGGACAGGATGAGGGGGGCACGTCTGGCCAGCCCACCATCCACTCAGCCCAGCCATGCCCCAGCTCATCCTGTCAGGTGCAGGACTTTACCCAGGGCCCCAGGGGCAGCAGCAGCGGGGTGCAGGGACCCAGCAGACACCTGGCTGGTGCCACAGAGCCCTCAGGGTGGCAGCAGGACCCAGCTCATGTGACATGGGAGGTCATGCAAACTCTGCCCCATGGGGGTGAGCAGCTCCCCTTCCCTCTCCCACCTGCCTGTCCCAAAAGAGGGACCTCGGGCCTCAGAAAATGACTTGGAGGACCACATGTTGGACAAGCCTGCTCTAGAGCCATTGGCAAGTGGGATCAGGCCTGATCAGGGAGTCAGCTGACAGGGGTGGCTGATCGGGAGGGTGCCTGACTGGAGGAGGGCTGGGCTGAGACAGAACATAAGCCCAGACCATGAGAGCAAGACGGCAGTAACATCTGGGAGCTGGAGGAGCAGCACCACTCAGCCAGAAGACTACAGCTCCTGATGGCCTTCTGAAACAACTAGAGGTTTATGGTAGGAACTATGGGGGTGGAGGAGGTTCCTAGGGACCCAGTGTGGGTGTCCACATCCCTGATAGGGGCTGTGGGAATACTTGGTGAGAGTCTTGGGAGAAGCACTTAGAATCATAAAGCCTAGGAAGTGACCAGGTGGGCCCAGAGAGGGGATTTAAGCAGATGAGATCAAGCTCAAGGCCTGCGTGAACCCAGAGAGTGGAGCTGGCATGATCTTGGTAGGGCTATGAACCCTGTAGAGGAAAGCGGAGATACTTGAAGGGGTCCAAGAGGCTGGACCCATGAACGAGGGGGATGACAGCCAGTATAATGATTCCAAAGACCTCGACTGGCCCATGCTGGGGCCAAGGCCTGGTGGGGAGGGGCTGAAGGGTGTGTATCCACCAAAAGAGGTGGCCAGGTCTGGAATGCCTAGGGCCACTACAGGGGAAGGTGAGGGTGGGGCACCAGAAGGCCTCAGCCCTCACTACCTTGTGAGTTACCCCATGGAGGGGGAAGTCTAGGGGAGCACACCCTGACAGAAAAGTGCTGGGCAAGGAGGAGTGGGTGAACTACGAGGGTCCATAGGCCTGAGCAGAGTTGCAAGGCCTGGACAGAGTGAGTGGCTTGAGCCAAGTTACAGTCCAATGAGGGGCCTAACTTAGGGTGCAACTAGGCATGACAACTAGGATGCCATCTGCGTGGCATAGAACACAGTATAGGGAAGGCACAGAGCTGTGTGATTGACCCAGAAGGCAAAGGCCACAAGTCAAGGTTCATCCTAGTAAGATCAGAGCATCCTCCCACCAGCTGCATATTTCTATTAACAAAAAGGCACGGAGGAAGAGGGCAGGGTGGACTGCCCTTAGAACAGGATGGCATTTTTTTTGGGGGGGGGATGCCCTGGTACCACCTTGTTACAGCTATATGTGATGCTACTCAGATTGTTCTCTTACATGTGTAACAGCTGCTGCCAGATTTGCAGCAGGGCTCAGGATCCCTGCAAAGGCAGAGTGGGAAATTTTGCAGAAAGTTGTTGCTTGCAAGAACACATTCATGTTTTTGATTGGCTTCTGAGGCAGGAGAGGGGAGGAAACTCAGCCCCAAGGACTCAACCAGGCTCAGACAAGGGAAGGAGACCTTGGACCACAATGCTCGGGGAGGAACCACCCTGCAGCCTGCCTGTGAAGTGAACCTGCCCTTAATGATGGGGAGAAGATAACCTGGTACCCTTTTTCCCTCTGTGAGGCAGAGGGATGCGTGTGGAGGAAAAAGGGTGATAAGGTAGACTTAGCGCAGGGTGTTGATCTGGGAAGGCTCTGGGAAGATTTAACTGAGAACCAGCCTGGGGCCAGGTGGGTAATAAACCCAGGGTTGTTTCAGTTATCAGCACAAGGGCCCATGTCTGGGAACTGAAGAAAGGTGCTTTTGGGGAGGGGGTACAGTCTGTGTTTCTTTGCAGATACCACAGACAGCTGGAGCAGGGGGGAGCTTCACTTCCCCATTCAGGCTCTAGCAGAGAGCACCACTTTCTGAAGCAGCAGCACCAGCCATGGTTATTGTGTTGCCAGCGTGAAGAAGAGCTGATGTTTGTCTTAACCCTGTGTGCTCCTGCTGAAATTCACTGGAGTCTCAAGGTTTAAGCTGGGGAGCTGTACTGAGAGTATCTGTGATTCAATTTGTAAAGAGTGTTTTAGTTCATTGATACCTGCCTTTGACAGTTAGATTGTTGATATCCTGTTCTGCCATTAACCTCATTCATATATTGACTGTTTTGTAAATAGTAAACTGTGTAAATAGTTAAACTGTTTGTACTCCAGTGTGTGGGGAAACCACAAGAAAGCTCTCCACAGAGAGGTGGTCCTAGCCTTTGGAGCTGATCGGATGACCAAGACTGTTTGACACCCCAGGACCCTGAATCTGGACGTGGCCATGGGTAGCACCATAGTTAGGGTTACACATGCTTTTGGCTACAGCAACTGACATGCCTTAACCATGCTAGCCCAAGTAGCCTCCAGACTCAGGCAAGTGTTTGTCATTGACCTAACAGCCCCTCTCCAAATGGGGCTTCCTAATGTTTTCTCTTGTGCAATCACAAAGAAACAAACCCTATCCCTAGACTATACAATCAGTGCTAAATTGTTTGCATCTTAAAGCATTTACTAGTTCATGCTCAACAACTCATGAACTCCTTTTGATTATACCTATGGATGCCTTAATTCAGAATTTTATGAGAATGGTTTAGTTTTTAAGGTATTTCTTTTTTTGAATAGTGACAAAATAGAATAAAATTGCTCCTGGCTAGGCCATTTAATTGCACAGTACAAATGCAATGTATTATAACCTCAATATTCTTCCAGTGCATGAGGAATCAATTTTTCCCTTTCTAGTTCTAAATCAGAAACAGAACTAGAAATTGTCCCCTCCTGCTGATCCCAAATTTCTTATTTATTCATTTTAAAACAATTACTGCAACAATAGAGGCAATCTCCAATAATCTTTTATTGGGTTCACTTGCTAATCCACTGTAGCATGGAAATAGTTTATGAGAAAAATTGGGGTCAGATGTTTTCAAAATACTCTTCCAGAAAAACTAGCAAAAACCCTTGAATTATTTATTGCTGATTTATTAAAATAAAATATTCTTCTTTTGCAGAGCAATTGTTAGATGCAGCACAATCTTCCAACTGCACCAGGAAATGTTGCTTTGTCCCACTTTTTACATTCTCCAGCTTGAACAGTGAACAAAAACATTCATTAAGTAAGATTTGTGCCTTGTCCAGCTCAGGCTTCAGCAATCAGAACTTGTTCGTGTTTCAAGATGCCACAGTTTGCTCAGATCACTTCTACCAACACAGTAGGAAGTTCACAATGTACTGGGATTTAAAGATGCAAAATTACTTTATGGGTAATTTTATTCTGCTTATATAATAAAATACTCTATTTATAAATCGGCTTACATATTGGGAAACCTCTGTATTTCTCTTCCCTCATTTTTATCTTTACCTATAAACAGTGACATTTATTTCTTACAGATTCAGTTGCTCCCAGCTCTATACTGCTGTGGAAGACAGGGGGAAGAGAGGGTAAATGGGGTCTTGCTCTCACCATGTGCATGTGCCCATATGTCAAATAGAAGCCTATTTCTTTATTTGCTCCCAAGGAACACAAGTGTTAGAGGAGCCAAGAGCCACTCCTAATATAATAATTATCTAGTTGCTTCTTTCCAAGGAATGATCCAGTGACCCTCCAGAAATACAATTTAAGAGCTTTGTCCAATGAAAGACTTAGGCTTTTCAGTGCCTGGCTTTTAGGCCTCTGGCCTCCATGCCTAGGCTTCTTGTATCAGTGTATGGGACAGTTAGATGCATTACGATCCAAAACAATGATCTCATAGAACAGGGATTTGCATCCGGTGAGACAGAGGAGGGGTGTGTTAGAAATCCCATCCTTCCTCAGAATTTAGACATCTTGTTCGGGTTTGTGACAGAAGTCTCCATTCACTTGGCATCCAGGGCATGGATTCTTCTTCAGTGGGTAGTGTCTATATCTGTTCTTTTAAAGAACGGAGCAGGATTCACTTTTTTTACTTTAAAATGGTGATGGCCATCTCCACCTTTTATGTGATAGCTTAATGAGTAGTGCAGGAGTAAGAGACATAGGTTTAATTTCCAGCTTAGCTTAAAGAGGTGCAAACTCTACTCTTCCCCTTTCAAGGATCCTAACTACTGGGATAGGATTAATATGGACAAGGTTACCCTAGTACCCTGTTATTGAAGTTGTATTATCATGAAAAACAAAAAATCAAATGGATTAATGAAGCCAAGGAAAACATAAGGGGAGCTTTACTCTTTAGGACAGGGGTGGGCATGCAGGCTGGATGCAACCCTCCAAGCCATTCTATCTGGCCTGCGGGGCCCTTAAAACATTTAGAAAATTAATGTTTATCTGCCCCTGGCTATCTGTCATGTGGCCCTCAATGGCTTTCCAAAACTCAGTAAGCGGCCTTCTGCCCAAAATAATTGCCTGCCCCTGCTCTAGGTTAATAATAAGGACATTAATCTAGAAGGAGAAACTAGGGTCTCAGTCCCTGCCCCTGGACTGGTTTTGTATTTTATTCAATAACTGTTAAATACAAAATACAAAAATTGTCCTGGGATTCATGGTTAAATGAGTGCTAGCCATACAGCTATTCTGACTGGCACAGTTCTAGGCATATACCCAGAAAGAACTGAGAGAATCCAACTATGAATCTATGAAACTGGAGCTGTCTGGGAAGGTCAGAAGTCAAACTGAAGCACATAATGAGTTCAAGCATCATCAGGGTTAGCTAAACTGGAGTATGTATACAAGAAGGAACAGGGGTGGGGTGGGGTGAAGTTTTCCAGATTACAGGTTTGAATTTGTTCCTCAGTTCTGCCTAAATAGTTTCTTGGATCTAGGCATAAGTCTGTCAAGTTAAAAAAAGACTGGAACCAAGATAAGTAATGGATTGTTTGCCTAGAGAGGTTGTGGAATTTCAGTCATTGAAGGTTTTTTAAGAGCAAGTTAGACAAATGTGTTAGCAATTGTTCAAGGTATTATTAATCCAGCCTTGTGGTTGTCTAAGAGATCACTCAGAGACCTTCCTGCTCTATGTTCTGTGATTCTCTCAGGTTCTAAATGAGCTGTCTGACTGAGGCTTCTGAATTAGGGGTTGATTTTATTTTTCAAGAGTTCTGAGCTACCCAATAGCTAGATGTAGCTAAACAATGAAAGTGTTGAAGCCTTGCAGTTGTTAATTTGTTTGTGGCTACAAAATCATGGGGCTGATATATGTATACATAATTTTGTGTTCAACATTCAAAGTCTGTGGGGCTTAATCCACAGTCAACCACATTAATGCAAAACTGCCATAGACACCACACTCAGTTATAGAAAGTATGTTTTCAAAAGTTAACCCAGTCAGAAAAATGACCCATGAGTGATCTACAGTCTCTTTATGATTAGCTATAATAGCAGAGAAGCTGCACAATCACATTGCAATAGCAAAATATGTCTGAAGGCTCTGAACACAGCTAAATTCCTCCAGTTTATTCTGCAGGGAAGCCTTCAAACCATTTTCCAAAGTTCTTAACAAGTTCTTCAAAGCTGTGTAACATTAATTTCTGACTAGGCACTTTCTTAAGGGACTTTTCTAGAAAACAAATAGTGTCAATCAATTCATTCAAGGAGAAAAACATATAGAGATTTCCACTCTGTAGATGTCCCTGAAGCAACAAAAGCTTTATTTCAGAGCAGATGGAAGCAAACAGGTGTTATGTTTTTCTCATGGAACTGACACGTGTCCAAACATTTGTAGCTTGTCTCAGGGCAGCCAACACTAAAATATTCTAGGGATAATAGGGTCTAGAAAAATAAAAATCCAAACCTTGTTTCCGTATGGTTTTATGATGGTCAAGATGCTTTCCAGCTGGTGAAGGGGAGTGCAGAGGGGCACAAAAAACCTAAGAAGCAACTTTAATCAGTTGATGAAAGGCATCATACTGTAGTGTTCCCAAGGATTGGTGGAGTCTGAACCAGGAGGCCCCTTCCACCCCTCCAGGTAAATTAATCCTAGACTTATTAATACAATGCCAGGTCCCTATTTTATAAAGTAATCTTTATAATCTGAAGTAGGTTTAATGTTTATAGATGTAGTGCCTTTCTCATTAGGGTAGGGGTGGGCAATTATTTCAGGTGGAGGGCTGCTTACTGAGTTTTGGCAAGCTGTTGAGGGCTGCATGGGTAGCCCCACCCCCTGCTAGGTGCTCCACCCCTGGTTGCCATCTTGGGACTAGAAGTCCCACCCCCTAACCCCTGACCTTTGCCACCAGCAGTCCTTCCCCTTGTCTCTGGAGATACTACTTTCAGCAAAGGATTTTGCCATCTCAGAACCAGAAAAATACCAAATTATATTCTAAAAATCAAGCATCTACAATGTTCATTACTTTGATTTCAAAAAATATTTTGGTCCTGATTTACATTTGTTTGTGTAGTGTACACAGAGGTGATCGCACAATATCTTAAAATTAAGCTGGGGCATGTAGAGTGGGGGGCATGTAGAGTGGGTATAGGTTTGTCCGGAGCTATGAGTGTGTGGTATGTGGGGTGGGGGGGGGATGGATACGTGTGCGCGGTGTAGTTGTGGGGTGAGGGAGCATATGGGTATGTGTGTGGTTATGTGGGGTGTTGGTGGGTAGGGATTTTGTGGGGGTTTCTGTGGGGGGAGGGTATCTGGGGTGTGTGAGGGTGTGTAGGGGTGGGGGTCTGCATGTATGGTAGTGCAAGGGGGGTATGGGTGTATGATGGGATGTGCATGTGGGACTGGCCCTATGAATACCCACACACACTGTGCCTCCCTCACTATACACACTCTTTCTCTCTCTCTTTAGCTCTCCTGGCTCCAGGGTACTGGTGCAGCCACGTGTTCCCACGTTCCGGCAATGCAGCCTGGGGCCATGTGGTGCTGGTCAGGCTTGCAGGGAAGCAGTGAAAGCCAGGGCAGGCAGAGATTTACATTTGGGGGGGATGAGGGTGGGAGGGGGTGGAAGGTGGGGCTGGGCTGGACTGGCCTTTTTCCTCAGTCCTGCCAGCTTCCCCTGGGTCCTACTGCCTTGGCTCCTGTCATCTTTGACAGGCAGCCAGGAGCAGATAAATATTCATTTTCTAAACATTTTAGGTGCCCCACAGGCTGGATAGAATGTCCTGGCTGGCCAGATCTGGCCCACAGGCCATATTTTGCCTGTCTCTGCATTAGGGTGACCATTTGTCTCATTTCCACTGTAACAGTCTTGTTTTAAACCTGTGTCCCAGGCATCCCATTGGGTTATTCAAATCTTTATCCTATTTTTAGAAACGTCCCTGCTAAAAATAAATGGATGTCCAGGACAGGTGTGCTCCCCCCTCCCCTTTTTATTTATCAGTGACTCCATGGAACTGAGAGCTTAAAAACAAAAGAGAATTCTGGAGAGCAGGGGGAAGGAGGCCCATCCAATTTTAAGATTCAAGAAATAGGGAAACCTTAATTGATAGTTTTGAAATCTCAGTTTTTTCAGCCAGATATTCAGTTGGTGCAGCAGGCATAACTTCACTTATTTAAATGGAGTTATGCCAGCTGAACATTTGAGCTGTTTGTGCTTAGCCATTCAACATGTATTCTACAGGTTGAGGTAATATAAACCCTCAGTTCCTGGATCACCATGCAAAGTAAATGACCCATTTGAAAGGGTAACAAAATAGTTGGTATTTCCAGATTTAAACATCTAAGAATCATGAACAAACTTCTAAATCACATAATTTAAATATATTATCATTTTAAATAATCATTTGAAGGCATTTTCATTTGTCTGCTGCTTGACTGAGCCTGAAGGTCCAGGTTTCAAATGTTCCCTCACAATGTTAAGGCTAGAAACATTATTTTCCCCCTCATAGGCCACAAACAGGAGTTAATTTCTATCTGTGGAAATTTTCCATGGCTAGAAATGTTTCTGAGAGGGAGGAGGTGGGAGGAGGGACTGGGAGAAGGTAATCAGCACCTGTTCCCTATCCCTTCCCCAGACTTGGACCCTTGGTCTTGGGAAGGTCAGGGGAGCATTTTCCAATGTCTCAGTTCCTTGTGGTCCCCTGGAGGAGTCAAGCAGTAAGGAAGTACACAGACAGTCATTCCCCTGGGACAAGCTCTCCTTGGAGAGACCTCTACCATGTTGGAAATTAAGTTATTTTTCTCCTGGAACCACTTTTGCTGTTCCAAGAGAAACTGTGAGAACTCTGCTACACTCCTGGGTTCTTTTTAACCAGGGGAACTGTGATGCTTCCTGTAGAAATGTAATGTCCATATGTGGCCATAGTCTCATGATTCTGAGCTGTTGAATGTAAAACAACTGCTGCTAAAATTGTGACAAAAACCATAACATTTGATACTACAGTTTCATATTAATTTAATCCTTTGTTTCTTGATTCAAGGTTTTGCACAACAAAGCAATGACACTGCCATAACATTCCTACTGATAGATTTGTATTGAAGGATTTCTTTGTAGTTCAGCTCCTGTAGTTTAATCAGGATCAGGAGACCCTTTAATCTCTCCAAATCAATTTGGAGAGATTTGGAAAGATTCAGCAATTTGGACATAGAAACAGCTTTAAATGTTTTTTCTATGTATCTCAAGGTACCAGGCGGCTCATGAACACTACAGTGCTGGGGCACATGGAGCATCTCATAGGAGTGTGGGGGGCTCCCCAGCGCACTTGGCAGCAGACCTGGAAGTGGACACAGAAACACTTCCAGCCCACTTCTGGGTCTGCCGTGGAGTGCACTGCCCCCCCCCCCCGCCCTCTGGCTTGGTGACTGGTGCCTCCTGGGTTTGGGGGGACACCTGGGGTCCCCCTGCAGGCAATTGCTGAGCCCAGCATGCAGCCCCCCCCCCCCCCCCGCACACCTCTGGGATGCTCCATCTACCCCAGCATCACAGCATTCGTAAGCCGTACCTGCTATCTCAAGGTATGTAGAAAAAACATTTAAAGCTGTGTCTATGGTCAAATCACTGATTCTGTGAATCAGCATTGAATCTTCAGATTCGGCCAAAATGAATCAGGGACAGTTATTACACAAATTGCCAATTGCTCAAATCACGAGTAAGACCTTATAAAGGCGGATAAGGCAAAATGCCATGTTTATTAATTACATGATTTAGACATCGAGGTTTGGACACACCATTCATACAAACACACAAATTATGATGTACATCATTACACACAGACATACAGAAAACAACCATTCTATCTGTACACATAAAACAGATATAGTTGCCAGCAATAGTTGCTCACTGTCAGCACAGAGTGGCCAAATTCAGCTTATTGAGTAGATGATGATATTAGAAGATAGCAGCTGAAGAAAGGTCTTGGAGACAGCAGCTTGAAGAGGGGTGAACAGATGCATCTGTGCTCTGACTAAACAGCAGTAGAGAGACTCACCTAACCTGGCATTTTAAAGTCTTTTTTTATAGGGATTGCCATCTTTTGTTTCAGTGCTTTGGGGTTTTTCTATACCCAGCTTCTGTTGTTGCAGGATGTGTGCCTTTCTCCTCCTTGTTATCCCGTGTTGTGTCTTGGCCTCAAAGGGATTCTTCAGCCATTTATTAATTAGTTTACTGACTAGTAACTTACTGTCTCAGGGCACTTAGATGCCCTGCTCCTAAAGAGGGGAAACTGCTAGAGAAAGAGCCCTAGCAGTGAGTAAGGAGCCCAGCTGTTGGTTGCCAGGGCAACTGGAGCCAGCAAGTAATCACATGTGCCAGTGGTCAGCTGACTGAAAGGGGCAGGGCCTGGCTCCCTTATAAATTCTAGGAGCTGAGGCCAGAGGCAGTTCCTTGTCAGCAGCCCAGGAGGAAGGAGCTCTCTGCTGTGGGAGAGAAGAGAAGCCTGATGAAGGAGAAGCATCTGATATGCTGTGGGATGAAGAACCCTGGTAGGCTTGAGCGTGATTATAGCCTAGGGGCTTGTGTTTGTGTTGTTGTTTATCGCCTGTGGTTTGGGTGAGGCTATTAGGGGATGGAGGAGGCCTCATAGGGGACTCACAGTAGTGTGGGGACCCCAATGCCAGTGAGGGTGCAGCATACAGGGTACATAGACCCCAGCCCCAGAGAGAGGGTGTGGAGACAGGGCTCAGAGAGAGGGCCACATTACTGAGGAGCCCCAGAGAAGGGGGCGTTGCTAAGAAGCCCCAGTGCGGGCATGGTGAGCCCCAGACAGGGGAGTAGCATTGTAGAAGAGCCCCAAGAGAGGGCGGCTTTACAGAGAAGGCCCCCATGAGGGAGAGGGCGGCTTTACAGAGAAGGCCCCCATAGAAAAGGGGTAGTGAAGAGCCCCAGGAGAGGGGGCACCATTGTGGAGAAGTACCAGAGAGAGGGCGCAGAGAGAGACTGGGCTGAGGAGAGCCTGAGCACCAGAAAGAAGGTGTAAACCCAAACCAAACAACGTCTAGTCCAGCTGTGAAGCTTGGGGCGTGGTGAAAGAAGTGGTTGGAGCCACGCATCGCCCGTAAGGTTAGGGTGCCCTGAAGCACCCATTTGCAGGACAGTACCCACGAGGGGTCTGGGAGTCCATGAGGCCAGAGGTTACAGCGAACTGTGTCCAAGAAGACGTAAGGCAGCCTCCCTAATATATTGGAACATCAAAGACATGGTGGGTGAGAATCTGAGGGTGCCCTTGGGCCAACTTGGCGTGGGAAGGGGGCCTTGAGGAGGTCATGGCCCTCCTGTAAGACCCTGCCATGACGCTTACATTTTACACCTTGTTGCTTATATAAACAGTTAAATCTTTTTCTCCCATCTTTATGACATTCTCTCACCATTTACCCTTTTACACAGACTCACACATAAAGGCTATGCAGAGTTCATTTACTTCAAGCAGAAGGATACAAAATGGACTTTTCAAGTTGCTTACAGGACAAGACTAACATGGTTACATTTTACAATTATTACACTCTATATTAACATCAGCTATATTCAGTTTTTGCTACACAGTGATCTGAATCAACTAATCAAATCACTGCCCCTGATTTGGGCTGTATCTGAATTGAATATAGCCCATTTCACACACCCCTAGTGAAAGCTGAGAAAGGTTTTATTATTGAAGGACAGCACACCAATTGGTCTGATTAATAGTCAATCCAAATTAGTGAAGCTTGTCCTTGACTGGTAGAGACACCATACTTTATTTACACTCCCCATGATCTCTGAGGGACAAGTCTCCCAACTCCTCAACACTTGTATTTATATTTTTATAACACTTCCCCTCTCCCCCGCATCTTGTGCCCACTCTTACCTCTGTCTCCCTCTCTCTCTCTCTCTCTGTGTCTCTCTCTCTCTCTCTCTGTCTGTTGAGATGTTCATCTTTGTTTTGTTTCCCAAGTTCACAGATCTGCACTTTTCTTAGAAGGGTCTAACTTTTCCAATCATAAGTGCTGTTTTCATATTCCCTTCAATATCTTTTTGCTCATTAGTGCTGGTTTTGGTTTTTTTTCTTTCTTCCTGGGTCATGCAGTGGTCAGGAGGCCCCTTTCTCCCATACTGTTTTTGGCACCATAACTTATTATAGCTTAGCAGAAATATGGTCTACCACAACCAGAATTCCAACACTTACCTGTTTTTAATTTCCTGTCATAATGTAGGGCCCTGGTATGCCATATTTTTTGTAAATCAGTTAAACTCTTGGTGCTTCAGTTGTCTATTAGTAAAATACTTCCTTTCCCCAACCCTCTCTTGTATCTTTAGATTGCAAATTCTCCAATGTAGAAAGCATGGAGGTACAGTATCTAGCATAATAGAACTCTTGAGATTGGAGGCACTATTATAATGTAGAAAATAATAGTGCTTTCTTACTAATATTTTGGATATGGGTGACAATCAAGCTTAGACTTATGACCCTGCAACACTTTTATATTGTTGTTTTCACTTGATCAGAGTGATCAAGGCTGTATTTTCTCAAGATTTTTCTTCCTAGATTGGAAGAAATATGGATTTTCCAAACAGTGTTAAAAATTTAACCATTTTTAGAGAATGAAATTCTGTTGAAATATAATGCTTTGTGGAATCTTATTGATTCAATTTCTAAAGAAAAAGAGACAAACATTCTGACAGTGTTGAAACTTCTTGTTTTGACTCTTTGGAGCTGAAACTTTTTTTTTTTTTTCTTTCAAAATAAAGTTTAAATGACTTGTATTATACACACATCTTATGGACACATATATACACAATTTATATATTTAAAAAACCTAGAATCATGACACAGTTTCAGTTTTGCCTTAATACAATGATGACACCAAAAAAAAAAATTTTTTTTAAAAAAATTTTAAAACTTTGTTTTAAATTTTCCCTCTAGTTAACTGCTAATTATTAGAATTCTGTCTCTAGTTAAATGCTAATTATTAAAAGGATGCTTGGCAATATAAGCTTCAATACATATTGCAAAAAGTTGAAACTGTGATTATCCCAGGGAACTAGAATTAAAAAGGCTTCTACTTTCCAGTATAAAGAAAAAACAAACAAACCCTATTGGAGGTATTTTTATATTTTTCTGCCAATATCAATTTGTTTAATCATGTCTTTTTGTAAAAGCTGCTGATCTGATGGAGCAGTGGCAATAGCATCACTAGCAGATATGCAAGCACTTTGCTAAAAAAAGATTTTAATGCTGTAACTTGTGTTAAAGTGCTTTTTTTGAATCTGAGCCTGAAGTCATGTAATGGTTTAAAACAATGCTTTGAAAATTGTCAACCAGCCAGAACTTATTTCTGTGTTCCTTACTCAGTTGCTGAGGTGGCATAGTTAGAATGTATTGTGAGAGATCTTTTGATGCAGTTTGTCCTATGCAATGCAGGAATAGCTGTAATCTCAGTGTACTCAGATGTCACCTGCACAAATTTGAGCCTGATTTTCAGCCAAACTAAGCTTTATTCTGTACATGCAGATGAATGTCCCACAAGCTTATAGGAACTCTCATATTGGATCGGACCTCTAGTCTATTTAGGTTAGTATTCTTTCTCTGACAGTTGCCAATATCAGATGGAAGATTCAAAAGGGAAGCTTCAAGGACCAGTAGCCAGATATGCAATAATCTGATAATAGTAATGTCCAATTCTAAACTATAATAGATTCTTTAATTGTGAAGCACAGTACGTTTCTCTCCTCCTAATGATTTTTGTTTGCATTGTTGTCTAAAGATTTGAATGTGCATTAGCTATATTAATATTTAATACTTTTTTTGGAATCTTGCTATTTTTGTTCCTGTTTCAATGAGTATTTGGTACTTATTGACTATACTTATGTAAAAAATGTAAAGATTTCCCTTCATCAATTTTCAGTTTCATTGAATGTTGCCTTTTTCTTCTTGTGAGAGTGAGAAAGCAGACTCTTCCAATCAACTTCCTCTAGATTGGTTATTACTTGTATATAATTCTGTGTCTGGAAAGATTTTTCCTTGAAAATTCTGCTGTGAAATTCTTTGACCTAGATTTTAGCCAGGAACAGAATTGTCAGTGTTGAAAAAACACACACACACAAACACAAAATGGTTCTCAGCGTCCAAAATACAAGAGAACATGCTAAATACCTCATGAAAGAGACTCTCTTTTGAAATTACCCTTTCAGTATTGCAAACTAAGTAAGTTTGGGGAAATGTTTTTGAATTATAAAGACATGCATGGATGTTCTTATGGCTGATTCTAATTGCTAATCCAAGTCCTGATTGCTACTTTAAGTTCCAAACTATTTTTGTACTTCAGTACTGAGGAATTAGAGGAAGTGTTGGGATAGTCTGCTTGTAGGGGGAAAAAATGACAAACGATGCAAAAAAAAAAAAGTTGTTTTTTTGTTTGTTTTTTTTTGTGGAGAGATGCATTTAGGTGGTGTTTCTGTTCCATTCCAGGCACAAAGAGCCAACACTCTGAAAAGATCCCTTTATTACCATTCTTATGTACGGCAGGCAGCCTGCCAAATTCTGCTTTCAATAATGAATGCAAATCCAAAGAAATTTAGTTGATTTTTCTTGGAATTACTCTGCCAGTGAGAGCACAATTTGACACCAGGTATTATTTTAAAGGTTTTATAAAAAAATTCAACTTTTTTTCCTAGCTTGATGATAATTTATTCCACATAATTTTTCTTAGATTTTTAACCAATGTAAAAGTTATTCCAAAGCAAACTTACTGCTGACCCTGCTAGTAGGAGTGAAGGATATTAACATTATTGATGACATCACATTAATTTTATTTATAAGAACCATTTTCTAATGACCAATAACTTTTAAATCCATTGGAAGCTTGAAGTTAATTTTCCACTTAATCGATTTTGCAGACTTTTAGTCTAAAAAACATTTCCTTTAGTCTTCAACATAAGGAATACGTTCATTTTCATGCAAGTTCATATTTTCTATCAGGCTTGCTACAACAATATCTTTGAAACAGGTTTGTTTCTGATTTTTGTCCGTCTCTGTATAACTGGCAAAATAACTGTTTTTAACAGGGTTTTCTGCAGTACAAAAACACAGCAGATGGTGAGGGTCATCATCACATATAAAACAATAGTTACTTTTCTCCAGTTAAAAATAAACTAGAAGCTTTCCTAACTTGCTAGGGGCCTAGGACAGTATTATTCAGTTTTAGATTGGAACAAAAACAAGTCAAGTGACTCCCTCAGCATTGCCTGACTAGACATGCTGCTGACACTGGGTATGAGCTCAACCCTATCCCTGCTTACCTCTTCAGTGTGTTTGCCTGTGGTTCAGTAAATGTGCTAGCACTAATCCCACATCTTCCTCACATTTCATCCCTGCTTTCTGTAAGGCCTTGTTACACGTTTCACTTTTAGCTGCTCAAAAGTTGATGAGTGTTAGTGCTACTTTGAGCTTGAAGCAATCACACCTTAAGGCTAAAACTTTATCTGACTGCTCTGCTGTGACTTGCCTGTAAAATCTGGTGAGCAGGGACCTGATGAGGAGCTCCAGCTGTGAGTTGCCAGTACAGGGCTGGTGAGCTAGGAGCGGCTTCTATCCATGCTTTAGGTGGCAAGATGTGAGATATAGGTTGGGGGAAGAGAGGTGGGAACATGAAGCTAGGAGGTGGAAAGCTAATAGGATGGGAGCGGGTAATGACATTCAAGGTGGAAAATAAATGGGGTTGGAAAAAGGATGGTGAAATAAAGTAAGTCAGTCACTGAAGGATAAAATAAAAAGAACTAAGAAAACCTTAATAAGCAATAAAAAAGAACTAAATTAAACAAGGTCTTATGTTTTAATAAGTTGGTCTTTGGGATTGGAGTATGGGGGGTAGCCAGGAGATGGGAGTGGTGAGGGAAGGCACTTCTTCGGAAGCTACCAACCCTGCCCCAGAAGGGAAGCTCCAGCTCATGGGGACCTGATCTAGCCCCCTACCTTGTTCCCTCTGTTGACTTAACAAGCAAGAACAATGCTCAGGATCAGAAATATCAGGTTTATTCGACCAGTGGGATGTGCAGTTTCAAAGTGTCCATTCTTCTGACTGTTTTGGGTGGGGGGTTTCTCCTCAGAATTCACAATGAGGGTGGTGCTGGGTTACTGGAAACCCATAATATTTCAGATTGCTTCCTGGAATCTTATGTCCAATTGAATGCAGGGCTGTTTCTGTATATCATTGTGTTGATGGGTCTGTTGTTTCCACTTTTTGTCACTATCATTCTCTCTCACACGCACACACAGTTTCCAGTCACTCGGGGACCAACCCACTTTTCATATAGTCACAATTGACATTATAATGGGGTTACAACATGTCTTGACAAGCAAGGGGAGAAGCAGGTTACAGCATAACTAAATGGAATCTTGACATTACAAAATGAGGCTTGATATTACTTTGGTTAACCATGAAAACAGGCCTGAAGTATACAAAACTGGTGTAAAAATAGCAAAAAAATTGAATAAAAACAATATAAGAGAGCAATATTAGCAACTCATAACCTAAAAGAGATGTGCATAATATTACACACACTCTAACACATTGCAATGCGCAGACTCATTTCCTTAGCTTAACTCACAAAAGATTTGTCCTAGACCTTATTTCATATAAGGAGGTTTGGGGGGGGGGGGTGTGGTAGAGGGGGAAAAGAGAAAGATAGAAATGGATGGGGAAAGGCAAGGAAGTATCGGGTCTTTCTGATACAGAGTTCTGGGTTTAGAGGACCCCAGCTAGATGCCTATCTAACCTCCTCTTGAAGACCCCCAGGGTAGGGGAGAGCACCACCTCCCTTGGGAGCCCATTCCAGACCTTGGCTACTCTGACTGTGAAGAAGTTCTTCCTAATGTCTAGTCTAAATCTGCTCTCTGCTAGCTTATGGCCATTATTTCTTGTAACCCCCAGGGGCGCCTTTGTGAGTAAAGCCTCACCAAATCCCTTCTGTGCCTCCATGATGAACTTCTAGGCAGACACAAGGTTGCCTCTCCTCCTTCTCTTGTGGAGGCTGAAGAGGTCCAGGTGCCCTAGTCTCTCCTCATAGGGCTTGGCCTGCAAGCCCTTAACCATACAAGTGGCCCTTCTCTGGACCCTCTCCAGGTTATCCACATCCCTCTTGAAGCGCGGTGCCCAAAATTGCATGCAGTATTCCAACTGCGGTCTGACCAGCGCCCAATAGAAGGGAATTATCACCTCCTTGGTTCTGTTCGTCATGTATCTGCTGATGCACAATAAAGTGCCATTAGCTTTTCTGATGACTTCGTCACACTGACGACTCATGTTCATCTTGGAGTCCACCAGAACTCCAAGATCCCTTTCCGCTTCCGTGCCACCAAGCAGGTCATTTCCTAGGCAGTAGGTATGCTGGACATTTTTCCTC
This sequence comes from Alligator mississippiensis, assembly GCF_030867095.1. Taxonomy (NCBI): domain Eukaryota; kingdom Metazoa; phylum Chordata; order Crocodylia; family Alligatoridae; genus Alligator; species Alligator mississippiensis. The sequence continues at coordinate 106,073,815 of NC_081828.1, forward strand.
CCTAGGTGCAGCACTTTGCATTTCTCCTTGTTGAATTGCATTCTGTTGTTTTCTGCCCATTTGTCCAACCTGTCCAGGTCTGCTTGTAGCTGTTCCCTGCCCTCTGGCGTGTCCACTTCTCCCCACAGTTTTGTGTCATCCACAATCTTGGACACGGTACACTTCACTCCCTCATCCAAGTCGCTGATGAAGACATTGAAGAGTATCGGTCCAAGGACCGAGCCCTGCGGGACCCCACTGCCTACACCCTTCCAGGTCGATACCGACCCATCCACTATGACTCTCTGGGTATGACCCTCCTAGACAATTTGCCACCCACCAGACTGTGTAGTCATCCAAGTCACAGCCTCTTAACTTGTTTACCAGTATGGTGTGGGATACCGTATCAAAGGCCTTCCTGAAGTCTAAGTAAACAACGTCAACCCCTACTCCTGCGTCCAGGTGTTTTGTAACCTGGTCATAAAAAAAGACTAGATTAGTCGGGCATGATCTACCTGCTACGAACCCCTGCTGGTTTCCCCTCAGCATAATTTGTCCTGCCAGGCTCTCGCAAATGTGAGCCTTGATAATTTTTTTCAAAGACTTTGCCAAGGATGGAGGTGAGACTGACTGGCCTATAGTTGCCTGGGTCCTCCTTCCTCTCCTTCTTGAAAATGGGGACCACATTGGCCCTTTTCCAGTCCTCTGGGACCTGGCCCATGTGCCAGAAGTGTTCAAATATTCCCGCCAGTGGCTGTGCAATGACATCAGCCAGTGCCTTCAGTACCTTCGGATGGAGCTCATCCGGGCCTGCCGACTTAAACGCATCCAGTTCCTCCAAGTGCCTGTGCACCATCTCGGGGTCTATGCTTGGTAGTCTGGCACCCTGCTGCTGCCTCTCTACAATCCCAGGGAGAGACTTTTCTTTGCCTCAGTGTTCCTAAGCGAGGGGCAAGACCTCATTGAGGAGTTCAGCCTTGTCCCCCCCTGTCCGTCACCAATTGCTTCTGCCCATTTAGTAGAGGTCCTATTCCACCCTGGGCCTTCCTTTTACTCCCTATATATCTGAAAAACAATTTCTTGTTATCCTTAACTTGGGGTGCCATCCTCAGCTCCATGGTAGCTTTGACCTGCCTAACTGCCTCCCTACAAGCGCGAGCAAAGGAGGTATACTCCTCTTTAGTAATCTCTCCACATTTCCACTTTTTATATGCCCCCCTCCTTGCCCGTAGGTTGCTCTGGATTTCTTTGGTCAGCCAAGGAAGCCTCTTGGCCCCTTCCCCCTTTTTCCCCGCATCAGGATCATCTCCCTCTGTGCCCGAAAGATCATTTCCTTAAGGCACAGCCACCCTTCCTGGGCTCCCATCTCTTCAAAACTCTTACTCTGAAGTGTGTCCTTGGTGTGGGGGTCTGTAGCAGACCCCTACCACCAAATCCCTTTCTCCTTGACCTCCATGTAACCTAACCCACAATGCTTCTACTTTCTCCTCTTCCGATTCCATTTTGATAAGGGTTGATGTATATTGCTCATAGAGTGCAACCCCTCCCCCTCTCTTCCCCACTCTATTCTTTCTGTACAGCTTATAACCCTCAATGCAGGGGGTCAGACTCAATGATCTATTGAGGTCCTTTCTGACACTATCATCTATGAATTGCCACCCCCCCTTGACATCGCCCCATCCGGGGTGATGTCACCATACCAGTTGTGACGGTAGTTTTGCTTTATTGATTCTGGCTTGTACCATGCTCAGGGTAGAAAGGAGTTTTCAATATTGAACCCCCCCCTCCCCCCCGAAATATCAAAATAATCATTAGAATAAACAGTATTACAATTGGATGGAACACAAGGTTGAGGGCCCCAGTGGCAGTTGGGAACCACGTGACCAGGGTTCCCATCCACTGTGGTGTGTGGCTTCCTCACCCTTACTTCATACCTGGGTGACCTTATGGTTGTTAGCTTGTATAATGGTGTAGGTTTTGTTAGTCTGGTGGTTTAGGGTCTGCAGGGCTTGTTGAAGCTCCAGGTGCTCAGTAGCATGTCCGAGGGCTTGGGAAGAGATTCCTAAATGGACTGAAGTTGGATTGGGCTTGAAAACACCACCTTATTTCTTATCAACAGATGAATTTGTCACCCTCCTGAGCATGTATCATATATCACAACCAGTGATTGCCCTGACATTGCATAGACATACATTCTGTTGAAGGTTAGTAATGCTATAAAATTAATTTATGATTAGGGTAGTGCATAAAGTGTGAAGACGTATGCATCCTAAGCCCACATCTACAGTTAGATGGACTGTTGGGGGTCTCTAATCATTACATAGGAGCAAACTGAAAAGTTAGGGTCGAAGCAAAGAGCATTAGATTGTAGCATAAATTCTTTGCAAATGTATCTGTAATAGGGGGCCTGCTTGGGGCTGACTTTCCCAGTGGCCTGCCCACCTTCTTGTCTGCCACGCCTTGATGTTAATTGATTAATAGATGTCAATTAAGTGGGAGGCTGCCCATTTTCTGCCCCGATGCCAGGGGATGCTATCTGTGGCTCCTTTCCTCCCCCACACCTCAGCCCAAGCCTCGCAGATGGCATCTAGATGTTCTCCTCAATCACCAGCCCCACACTGGGCCCCAAAATCCTCCTATCAGGACCCCTCCAAGATTCCTCCATTCAGGCAGCATTCCCCACCTTCATTTAGGCTATCTAGCTCCCTGAAACTATTTTCCCCTCTCAGGTGTGGTCCCCCCAGGACCTTTGGCTACCAGCCCTGGCCCACCTCCAGGCCAGTGAGGACCCCAGACCTCCGCTTTTGGGCATCCCTCACACTGGGCCCCTGGCACTTCCGACTGTCCTGGCCCCAGCATGGGCCAGTCGAGGGTGCTCTCTTGATCGGGTCCGAGCCTCTAGCCCCTCACTCTCTCCAAGGGTCTCCCCTCTGGGCCCTACAAGCAAAGGGGTTACCCACCCAGTGGTGAGGGCTAGGGGTTAAGGCACCCCAACCCGCCTTTCACCAGGGTGGTAACTGGCCTGGCATTTCCTGGGGGCTTCCGCACCACTGAGCCCCACCAGGCCACCCACTCCTAGCAGGGTGTAGTTTTTAGGTCATGCCCAGGACCAGGAGCCTCCTTACCATCCCCTACAGCTACTCCCTTACCTCCAGATGATACCAGCATCCCTCCAGCCAGGCAGTGTTGTTGCATGGCCTCTAGCAGCCGAGCTTCCCTGTTTATATGGGCAGTCCCAGATCCCAAAATGGTTTCCCTAATCGGGCATCTGGCAGCTGCCAACTCCAAGCCCTTAAAGTGGCAGGCACACACAATGCCCTGACACAGTATCCAGAACCAATGTTCTTACAGTCACTGATGGAGATGGCTTCAAACTTGCTATCAGGTTGTTTCTGTGCCCAATGTCTGTGTGTTTGAGGGATCACGAATGTGTTATTGATTCAGCTGCCTAGAGTTAGAATTGGAAGAATTCTTATTTTTTTTTTTTTTTTACCGCTGATTACCCCAGAAATTATGATATTAATAGTCCAAGTATCTAGATTGAAACTGAATTGCAGCATTCTATTGTATGACTGGAACGAACTCTGAGGATTACTTGGTTTGGGTCATTAACAGGTTTTGGATTTCCAATGGGATACGTCCTTCCATACCTTGGAAGATAATACCCTTGATTATGTCTAAGTACTAGGTTTGGGCTTGGATGCACATGAGGGCAGAGGAGGTATTTCTTCCTAAGGCTATGATAGCCTCAGTCAGGGTATGGAAGTCTTGGGGTTCAGTGTGCTGCATCCATCACATCAAGGATGCCGTGGATACAGTCAGTTGATCTATTGACCTAAAGTTATCTTCTGCAGGTTTGTCTAGCTGGTGGAAGAGGTGTCTGACAGTTACCAGTATGTTTTGGAACACCTCTGAGTTTGTGGAATTAATGACACTGGCACCAGCCCCAATCACTCCCAGCACTATGTCCAGAGACCTTTGCCTTCCTGGAGCATGGGAGTTGTCAGCATCCAGCTTGGCAAGGGTTTGCCTAACCCATGCCTGTCACCTGATGCTTAAAGGGATCACAGTTTCCACACTGTTGCAGGACACTGTGCTTGCAAGTCAATGGATCTAGTTGTATGTATTAGTAAAGGTTTACTTACATGTCTCTCAACTATGAATGGTCCAATTTCATGTTTTTGCACCTCTTCATGAACAGTGATTTCAGTGGCCAGAGCAGGGAGATCCTCAAAGGATGAGGCTCTCCATGTTCCAGAATCTGGAAGGGAGAAGCTGTGGGTAAAGAATGCTACAGTTGGATAGGAGACAATCCCCCTCCACAGTTAGTAGAATTGGATGTAAAGTTTTTAGAATTTGGGATAAACCATGTGAGCATGATGTGAAACCATCCTTATGGCTAAGTTACTGTCACTTGCATCAGTTGTGGGGAGGTTGGTTGGGAGGTGTTGCTTCCCCAGTTTTGTGGTTGACTGCATAGTCATCCTTTATTTTCCACTCTGGGTGTTTTGAGGACCTAATTTGTTCTGTGGATATGTTCCCTTTAGATCTTTCTTTTGCAGTGATATCTGCCAATCGGTTCATTTTGGCTCCTAGGGTGTTGTTGCATTGGTGCCCTTTTACATGCCAGACAGATGTGTAATGAAGAGGGATATTTTTGAATCCAGCTCCATATTGCTTGCCAGTCCTCTTTTACCATCTACAGTATGCCAATTCACTTTATTCCAATTTTTGGTCCAATATACTAGTGCTTTAGCACAAAAATCTGAGTCGGTGTATACCCACAATTGTCCTCCAAGGGGGTACTGCTGCTCAAGTAATTCCTTAAGAGTGTATCTTTTGCCCTTGTGAAAACTAGAGCTCCCATCCCATGGTCAGGCTGATCTTTAACTGATGTATTTTCATCTAGTGGGAGAGCCTCAGCTACCCAGGTGCCTTCCTGGCATGGGTTCACATCAGGGTACTCATGCCTTGCACCTTCTTCTAACAGGGCATAGGGAAGTAAATCTATTTTGGCTTGAGTTTCATGTCTTATACCTTATCCCTTTAAAAACAAAGCCCACTGAGCAATCCAAGTATAAGAGATCTTGAACCCTGTCAGTTTCCCTGACAGGATGTTTTTCAGAGGTGAGTGATATGTTCGAATAATCACTGGGGACATTTCAGTCAGTCTTTCAAATTTCTGCACTTCCCAAACCACAGCCAAACATTCCCTCTCACATTGATTAAAGTCTGGTCCTGCCAATTTCCATGATTCTTAGGCCACAGGCACTAGGTTGTTGTTTGAGTCCTTTTGCAACAGAACAGCTGAAAAAGCTTGATCTGTTGAAGCCAATTTAACATAAAAGGGTTTGGCTGGGTTTGGGTACACTAGTGCTGGTGCAGCTGTTGCCTTGTGGGGTGAGGCCAGAGAGAAGGCAAAAAGTGGTGGGAGCAAGGCTGAGAGCCTGCAGAACAGGGACAGAGAGGAGGCAAAAAGTGGGGGGAGTGGGGCTGAGAGCCTGCAGAAAGCAACGGGGCTGAGATCCTGCAGAACAGGGAGAGAGAGGAGGCAAAGAAAAAGTGGCAGGGGCGGGACTGAGAGCCTGCAGAAGAGGGACAAAAAGGAGACAGTGTCAGGAACAGGGCTGAGAGCCTGCAGAAAGCAATAGGGGCTGAGAGCCTGGTGTAGGGAAACGGAAGAGGGACAGAGAGGAGGCAAAAAGTGGTGGGAGTAGGGCTGAGAGCCTGCAGAAAGCAACAGGGCTGACAGCCTGTAGAGAAGGGACCTCCTTCTAAAATCCTGGGGGATAATCAATGTGCTTGATTTCAGGGGTCCTATTACCTGCCCTATTAAGGGGCAAGACCATCCCAGACAACAATCCTAACATCACGCACCTAACTACATAATCCCCAACTGGTTCCCCTTGGGCCTGGCTGCTAGCCCCAAACTGCCCCCTGAAAGTTTTCCTCTCAATATTTACTCCCAGATCCTGTATACTCCGGAGGATCGAGTCTCCCCTAAAGCCACCCTCTCAGTTCCAGACTGCTATCATTTCTGGGGGTGCACAGGCTCTTCTTAAACGGTGCCACTCCCAAGTATTTAGGGTTTTGTTCTCCACTACCTGGAGCAATTTTTGCAGCCCTTGCCCCAAGTTTTTTATATTAGTGGTCCCCAATGTTTTACCTAGGGCAGCAAAATCTGCCCCACTAAGGGGAACCAATACATTGGTGGTTTTCCAGTTGTTCCTTTGTGTGTCTCAGGTGACCAAGGTCCTAGTGACTACACGCACACCTCGGGCCCTAGTTTTGTCTCATCCTCAAACTCAAAGTCTTCAAGGGAGGGGTACAGTGCATGGTGCGAGTCCCCTTTCCTGCCCCTGGTTCTTCCCTGAAAAAAGGGGGCACCTGATTTCCAGCTTGGTTCTCCCTGAACCAGAGCAGCTTCTTGTAAGCTGTGCTTCTGGAGCTTTTGCTTTAAGCAGTTAATGTTTACTTCACAGGGGCCAGGATTAGTTTTGGCTTCTTTGCCAGATTGATTTTTTTACATTGGTTTTCACCAGGTTTTGCAAGGCCCCCTGGCTTGCTTTTTTCTGGTAAAGTGATTCTAATTGTTGGGCTTGCTTTGATTTGTCTCTGTTAATTCCTCATTTTCTTGTTCCAAATTATGGAGGAGGCTTTATGTTTGGTTATTCATTTCTAATTGTGAATTTTTGTCCCTCAGTCTGAATTTTGTTGTCCTTTTCTTTGATTTCTAAGACTCTTTGGGTTTTCTCTTCAATTGTTGTCTTAACAGCATGCCACAGTCGCCAAACTGTGGTACTGTGCTGTCTCTAGGCTGATGGCTTTTTGCAGAGACAAAATTTCTCAAATTGGACTTCAGTATCATTCAGGTATAACCCTGGGGTATACACATTCTCCCTCCAAGGAGGATGACCCCCCCTTCAGAACTTCCCTGCGCAAAGAGAATACCCCCTCCTTTTTCACCCACTTAGCCTCATGGTCACTAATATCTGGCGTGAGGGTCTTCTTTTTAAACATACTGGTTCCTGGGCTCCTATGCAATAACAACAACAGAAATGCCTTGGGTTCCTGTCTGCAGGGGGCAGGAGTTCCCCTAAAAATGCCTCATTACTGGGATTACTGGGTTCTGAACACCCACTATGCTGACCCTTCACCAGGCATGCCCACTCCCCACTGGAGTGAGTTCTACAAGACCTCTCACCCTCAGTAACAATCCTGCTATGTCCGCATTCTCCACCAGAAATGTTGACTTGACCAGCAGGACCAATGCTCAGGATCAGCAATTTCAGGTTTACTAGACTAGGGTGTAACTATGCAAACACAGAAAAAGTACAAGAAACTAAAACAAACACACACACACACACACACACACACATACAGAGGTGACTGTGGGTTGGTAACTGGAGACTGAAATTGGTGGTGTGCAGTCCTAGGGGAAGAGAGGGAGAGAGATGAAGGCACAGACTTATGCAGCACACAGCTGTCTGTCAGGAGAGAAGACAGAGAGAGACACACACACTTCTGCAGCACACAGCTTTAGTGCCCATTGGGAACAAGGGTTAGAGAGAGAGGCACATACTTCTGCAGCACACAGCTGTCTGTCGGGGGGGGGGGGGGGGCTGAAGGGAGAGGCTGGGAAGCACTGAGGTGATATTTACCTATCCAAGTGCCATGGATTGATGATCGATGGCCAGTCAATGTCATCCCGAGGCTGAGGTCCAGAGGGAATCACCAGCTGATCCTCTGGTGGATGGCTCGTGCAGGTTATGTGGTGGGGTGCTGGTCCAGATAGGGGAGGTGTCCAGCAGGGTCACTTTCCCCTGTCTTTTTATCAGGCAGTTCCCTTGTGAGCCCTGTGGGTTCAAAGCCCAGATGGAAGAGGGGCTAACAGCTTTCATTTTCTCATTGATGCGAGTCCCACCCAGTGGGACGTGCAGTTTCAAAGTGTCCATTCTTCTGACAGTTTTGGGTGGGGGGCTTCTTCTCAGAATTCACAATGAGGGTGGTGCTGGATTACTGGAAATCCATAATGCTCCTGTTTGCTTCCTGGAATCTTATTTCCAATTGAATGCAGGGTTGTTCCTGTGTATCTTTGTGTTGATGGGTCCATCGTTTCCACCTTTTTCACTCTCTCTCGCGTGCGTGCGTGCGCGCGCGCGCGCACACACTTTCCAGTCACTCAGGGACCAACTTCTCATACGGGCACAATTGACATCACAACGTGGTTACAGTCTGGCTAGCTGGTGTCTGTTCTGCAGGCTGTTTGCACCCCTGGGGATGAGACAGGGTTTGGCTTAATGCCAAAACCACCCCTTGGGATGTAGAGTTCAGGGGGTAGAAAGTTTGCCCACACAGAACAGGAGGGTGGAGGAGGGGACACTGCATCCTGGGAAGCTGCGAGACTGCAGCTTTTGCTTATCTATGGGGAGTGGCCACATGTTAATGGAACACAAGCTGGGTAACACAGATAAACTTGCTCTGGATTTGTATAACTTTAAGCCTAGAACTAGATTAGGGTGTTATTGTGTGGAGAAGCTATGGTTTAAGAGCTTCAGGAGCCACCTCAAATTAATGTGTAACCAAGCTAAAAAGGACATACATGCTTGAGTTAGATCTAAATAGCACAAGGAAGACACACGTGGTACAAACTATAAGGCAGGATATAGATGAAAAAGTGAAGCTCCAGGTAGTTTGGGATGATTGAGGAGACCAAGTTGAGATTTTAGTGTAGTGTAGACCAGGGATATCAAATTCATCCAGCCCTGGAAACCAAATGAGCAGATTTAGTGGGTTAGACTGGAACCAACCACCTCTAACACCCCTCCCCCCTGACCCACAGCATTGGGTCCACCCTGCACACAACACATGCCAACCCCAGAAGCCAGCATGGGTTGCACACTGCTTGAGGCAAATGGGCTGGACCCACTACTGCAGGCAGCAGAGGGTTGGTCCAGGGTGCTGCATGAAGCCCTGATGACTGTTCACAGCAAGCCTCGGGACCAGTGCATGCTGCCTGTAGCATGCATGGCTGGACTGGCTGAATGTGCAGCATGTGACATATGGCGCACACTACATGTGGTGCTGTCACCTGGCCCTGCACACTGGCTTTGTGCCCAGCAGAGTGCCACATGGAGTGCATGCCCTGTGCCAGCCTGCTGAGTTGCATGCTATGTGCACAGCCAGTCTAGCCCCACATGATGCAGCCCTAGCGTTCATTGTACACATGGCCCCCAGGACCAGCAGAGGGCATGGGCTGCTCACACCACATGGGCTGGATTTGGCACTGAATGTGTCATAGGGAGCACATGCAACATATGGGGTTGGGGCTAGAGGCATATCATGGAGTAATTCCTCTGACCCCTGGGCCAGATCATATGACTCCATTGGTCACATTATTGATATCTAGGTGTAGGCATACTTCTAGAGATATCTCTTGTCATAGGATCAAATAGTCTCCCTTTTTTATATAAAACTGCAAGATATTTTTTTGAAGATGTTTACTACCAAGTACTTATTGGTGTGGGGATTTAACATGTATTGCTACTATTGACCTTGCATATGAAGGTCTCAAACTGATTCAGTTAAACAAATTGAATTTTTATTAGCTTATCCTACACAACATATATCCACATCAAGCCTCATGCCATATTATTTAGTTTGAGCTTTTTTGCTTTGCTATATTGTAGTAGTTTTATCACAATCTAAAAACTCAGTAAGTAATTGGAACAAGGAACCCTACTCCTATTATGGGGAAGAGAGGACCATGGATAAAAAACCATCAAAGCCCCTTAAACCAGAACCTTCATAGCCCAAATAGGAAGGGGATTACCTGTAGCAGAGAAAAGGCTCTGAAGTGATAATGGTCCCAGCTGCCAGGAGGGACACCCAGTCAGACAAAAGTGGGCATGCATTCTGCTGCTCATGAAGGCAGAGACCTCCTGAGGAGAAGCAACTGGCCCTGGGCTAGTGACCCACTCCTGCAATGCCCAGAATGCAAAAAAACAGGGAGAGAGAGGAACAGGGGAGATTATCAGTCAGGGCTTGTGGACAGAGATGATATCTTTAAATAGACCAAAAAGACTTTTGCAAAAATATTAACTACACTTGGGCCAAGTGAGCAGGAAGCCTGATCATCTGACCAAAGGGGAGGGACTTACTGGGATATAAGCTCTTCAATGGTTGAAGAGTGGGATTGGCCTCTGTAGCAGAGGAGGTTGGAGGCCTTGAAAGAGACAAGGGCAAATGCAAGTTCAGCAAGAGGAAGCTCTGCTCTGGCTGCAGCCCCTTTGATGATGGAAAGAGTGGGAAATTCTGTGAACTGTTTATATTAACTCAGGAAGGAACCAAAGGACTGTTTAAGCTAACCCTTGAGGAGTCCAGGACAGTGAGTGCACCCAGAGGAATGGGGAATGTTTGTGTTGGGCCAGGAGACCGAGTGCACCCCCAAGGAATGAGGGCCATTTATGTTGACCTGATAAGTGTTTGTTTTCCTCTCCCCCACCCACCTGCTCACTTTATTGGTAACACTCCATGTCTGGGACAGCTGTGAAGGGAGGTATAGAGACGCAGAGCAGAGTGCTTAGCTCCCCATGATTTCTTTTTTCTTCAGTTTACCCTTTCTTCTTGTTCTTGGAGGGAGGGAGGACAAAGCCTTGGTCAAGCTGAGACCCAGGAGGGGGGCCAAAGCCCAGATGAGTCGGGGATATAGAGTGAAGCAAAGCAGGCAGGAGCCTGACCAGGGTTTGAAGCCCCAACCAAAGACTGACAGAGCAAGGTAACAGGGGGCTACCACATGGCTGGTCACAACATCAGCCTTCCCACCTGTATAGGGCAGTCCTCCCACCCAACTCACCTGCCACACCTTTTGTTAGAACTAAGAAGATGTTCATAAGCAGGAGGCTGCCCATTTAATGCCCCAATGCCAAGGGTGTAATACATGGCACCAAGCATCCCTACACCATGCCCCATGGCATCCAAGATGACTTCCAACTTCCCTGGCCCCACTGCTGGGCTGCATTTGGCCTCTGGCTCTAACTTGGCCTCAGACATACCTTGGCTACATGGCCCCTCTCTGAGGCCACAGCTCCACTCTTCACTGGGGCTCAGATCTCAGGCTTTTTCCTGGGCCTCACTCTGGGGCCTCCTGCCCCCATCTCATTCTGGGCTTCTGGACCTTCGCCCTGTCTCAGGCCCTACTCTATGGGCCTAGACCGTGTGCTTTTCTGTTTGAGTGTGCTCCCCTAGCTTTCTTCCTCCACAGGGTACCCACAAAGTAATGGGGGCTGAGGCTTTACAGCACCCCATCCTCACGTTTCACTGTGGAGGCACAGGTGTGACATTTCCTGGGTACTACCCTGCCACAAGCAGCCCCACTACATAATCCAACCCCAGCAGAGTGTAGCTTTAGGTCATGCCCCTGGACCAGGAACCTCCTCCATCCTCATAATTCCTATCCTGACCTCCATGTGTTCTGGGAGCTGTAGCCTGAGTGATATTCCTCTTCTGACTCCCCAGGTATAAATGCTGGCTCTGCTGCTTTGGCTTATATGGAGGCTTTCCAACCCTCCTTCCCATCTAGTGGCCCCCTTTTGGTCCTGTGATCATCTAACTGGGCCCAACCACACCTCCCAGCTATTCAAAGCCTGAGTGAAACCTCCTAAAGTGGCAAGCACAACCTGTGCTCTGCTATACAAGGGAAAGAGAAAGATGGATCCTCATGTAGCTAGCCAGACTAGTAGCCTGGGGAGGAATAGTGGGGAAGTAAGGCACCCACATCTGGACTCCAGTCACCCAGAGACAGCCTCCTACAACAGTATATTAACTGTAACAGCAAGGTGTGGCAGAAAAGAGTGAGGAGCCTAATTAGGGAGCTTGGGTAGGCAGATGGGTGCAGCAGGTCACCAGGGGGTGTCACAACCACCCCTGGAGGTGCATCCACTATAGTGATAATGTTATGTGATGTATTGACTATGTACTTCCCCAAGGTGAGTTGGAAGATGGCTAAAGTGGTACAGGGATAGTAGGAGGCCACATGAGCTTTACCCTTTGCTACCATTAGGAGTGTCCAGGTGAGCTCTCACATGCATTTCCCTGGAGACAAGTAGCAGGGGCACTTCCTGTCCTCAGGAAATGTCTGTGCACGTGCGCTCTGGCACACAGCAACTTCCTGCGGGTGGAGTAGGGGAGGTTGGGACCAGTACCTGGGCTGGCCCCAAGAAGCGTTGCCTTGGATCCTGGGGGCTTCCCAGGGCTCCAGTGGTAGTGATCTGGCAGCAGCTGGAGCATATCTCTGGCTGGCCAGGTGCTGGTTTCAGGCAGCGCACACTGCCATCACATGTGCTATCCTGCTGTTTTTGTTAGCACAGGTTTTTTTGACACTGGGAACTACAAGTGTCAACCCCCCCCCCCCCCCCCCCCCCCCCCAGTGCTGCAAATTAGCAGTTCAGGGAACTCCATGTGTTGCATGTGAGGTGTGCTGCTCTACAGATGGGTCTGTGGTGCCACTTACCACATGTGTGCGCTTGTCTGGGTGTGCCCATTTTGGCTGAAGTGCCTTCACAGTATATATAAGTGGAATATGTTTACTCAGTACTGGCAACCAATATTCTGATTGTCCTCAGCTTCACATCCCAGATTGAGCTGGATAATGATCCATTGACAACCCAGTTGCTTGTAAAAACAAAAAAACCCAACCCCCCCCCCCCCCAAATCTGACTATTTGACAACTCAGTTTTGATCTATTGTATCACCTCTGATCCTTCCTAAATTGTTTCCATATTGGTCAAGGCCAGAGCACTGACAGTAGACAGAAATGTGATTTTTAAGATAATCTGAACTGTAGATGTGCCCAAGTGCAGACTGACTCACCTAGATGATGATGATGTATATTTTTTTCCCTGAAATATTAGCAGAGATTTGGGCCTTACAAACAACCAGCTAACTGTATCCAAAGACAAAAAAGGCAGAGGTGATGTCAGGTATGTCCTAGATAACAGCTGAAGAAAATGGACTATTTTTTGCCTTTTCCTTTAAATCTTTTTCCCATAGGGATTCATAATTTAGGGATTAATTTGGGGCCTGAGCTATATCTCATGAGATGCAGAAGATCATTTTTTATCATCTCTACTTGACTAGACAGATACAGACCTTAACAAAATTAATGCATGTTGTCTTTACCTACATTTTCTATATGATAGCAATTCACTTTTTAAAATGGGCTTCATTCTGACCATATTTGTTGCATTTAGAATCATAACAGTTGATCATTCTGTGTTCCTGGAGGCCAAATTTGGTTTCAAATGTTTTTTATTCTTGATGACTTGACTGGTAGATGTGTTTGTGCATCATAAAGCTAAATATGATACTTATTCTTAAATGTAAAATAATTTTCCTGCTGACAATGAAAATTATTTTTTTTTAAATAAAACATTCAATTTTTAAGGAAGTCGAAGTGAAAAACTATAAAATCCTGACACCCATCTGAGTACAAATATAATAAAATATACTTTCAGCAATACCATCACCTCGGGAATTCATTTAATCAAACATTTTCCCCCCCCCCCCAGCAACTTTATCTTTTGTTTATCTCCAATTTTTGTTTTCTTTTATTTTAAATACACACATGAGCTAAAATTTGCTTGAAGCTCAAGGTCAAAGTGGAATATTTTACTGCTATAGAGTTAAACTTTTGGACATGACTTGTTTTAATATCCTCGTACCTCTAAAACCTAGAGATAAATAGTGATCAAATTTTCCTGATAAGAGAAATAAGAAAACAGTTCAGGGCTGTATGAGAAATACCTTGTCACTGTTAATCAGAATCAATTCATCAAACTATATATTCTCTTCGTTTCTGGAAAATGAGTTCTGATGATTTCCAGCTTGAAACAGTTTTCAATTGGAAAATAGATTATATCACAAATGGAGCTTCAGCATTTTAAATACTTTAAAGTGCAAAAGCAAGTACTGTAATTTGGTGTCGTGCTTCAATACTTCATTGGATCTTCTGAAACTTGTCTTTTTCAGAGTTCTGTCCTTCTGGCTTCCAGTGACTATTAGGTAAAAGAGAGCAGTTGAGGAAGAATGTAGATCACTCGCAAGAAAAATTGTTCAGAAGCCTCACGGATGCAGAGTGGCCCCTCTCCCCAACCCAGCCCCACCCCCAGCTAGCGGCTGTCAATGCCAGCAGCTGGTAGGTGAGGGGTCCCTCATGGTGAGTATTTTACTTTTTTCTCAGCTAGAATTGTGTAGATTGTTGTTTTATTTTGAGACTTGTGTAGTTATTCTCGGTAGCAGCTTGGGAGGCATGGGGGGACTTAAGAAATAATGATGGACTGTTTTCCCATGATCTTATTCCTAGATTCCTATCATTGTATCAGGGCTGATTCTGAGAATGCTGTACCTTAGTTGATATCGGAGCTAAGCAGGACTGAATTTTGCCCCATTCTGTGCTTACATAAAGTTTTAAAGGTTCTGAAGATTTTCTGATTGTAACTATCTCTGCTATTCAAGGCATCTACTATGTTGTACCTTCATTTTCTCAGTCAACTACCAGGTAGAACTCGTCAGAAAAGGCATTAATAATGTATTTCATTAATAATGGAAAATAATATATTCATATATCAGTTTTAATGAAACTGACAGGTTTCTGTTGCAACTATGTCCAGTTTACCTCAGCATCCATACCCATTTTCTTATTCCCTCATCCAAAGGGCTGCCTTTGGAATCAAGATCTTATGGCTTGCAAGGTCTATGGACCTGGAACAATCCCATCAAAAGGAGTGACCTGGGACTCCAGTGCTTCCAGTCTCTTGGGCCAGTTGGCTGTCCAGACTGGCTTGGCAGGTAGTTGCTCTAAGACAGGGGTGGGCGGAAGGCTGCTTACCCAGTTTTGGCAGGCTGTTGAGGGCCAAATGGGTAGCCCCACCCCTTGACAGGTGCCCTACCCCCTGGTCACCATCTTGGGACCAATGTCTCAGGTCCAGCACCGGTGGGGCACAGGCTGGCAGGGGTCTGTGGAGCCAAGCTGGGCTGCAACAGCAGGGAGAGGGGGTAGATGGCCTGGCTCCATAGAGCCCCTGTCAGCTGGGACCCTGTACTCCTGCTGCTCAATTCTCAGCCCCACCGGCACTGGCTCTGGGACACTGGTGTCGGCCCCATGCACCTGCTCACTCCCAGTTCCCCCCAGCCCCATGGTAGAGACTGCATACAGCAGGTGCATGGTCCTGCATGCAGTCTGTATGCACAGTGGGTGCATACAGACTGCCCTGGCTCCCCATGGTACAGACTGCATACAGCGGGGAACCTCCAACCCCCCACTCACTGGCAGGGAATGAACTGGTGCTGAGCATGGGGGGAAAATGGCCCCTCCCCCACCCCATGGATGACCCTCCCTGCTGCAGCCACTTGCAGCCTGAGCAGGGCTGTCCTGAGCAGGCACAGGTAGCCCCACACAGACTGCAAGCAGCTGCAGTGTGGGGTGCTGGCCATGGGGTGAGCGAAGGGCCGCTTTTCCCCCGCACTCAGCACCAGCTTTTAACCTGCCCCTGCAGCCACCCTGGACCCCACACCAGCTCCGGGCTTGCACAGCAGCAGCAGCAGCAATGAACACTGCCTGGTGCAGCAAGTTTGTGGGGCTGCAGTTGCTGCCACCATGTGCAGCCCTGATGGGTGAGCCTGGAGCTGGAATGGGGCCCAGGCTGGCAGCGGGGGTGGGTTACAAGCTGGTGCTAAGCATGGGGGAAAAGTGGCCCCTTGCCCATCCTGTGGCTGGCACCCCATGCTGTAGCCACTTGCAGCCCACGTGGGGCCACCTGTGCCTGCTCAGGACAGCCCTGCATGGGCTGCGAGTGGCTGCAGCAGGGAGCGCTGGCCATGGGGCAGGGGAGGGGCCACTTTTTCCTGAGACCCTTTTCCCCTAACTTCTTCCATGCCTAGTACCCTCCCCTGCCCTTCATTCACCCCTTACTTGAGTTTCCGGCACGGTGCAGCCACATGGTCCCTGCTGGGGCTTCTGGCTGGGGGGGCGGGGCTGAGCAGGCCCTGCTGTTGCGGGAGCCCAGTGGGCTTCCCCTGGGTCCTACTGCTTCTGGTTCCTGTCATTTTTGACAGGAACCAAAAACAGATAAATTATTAATTTTCTAAAATTTTTAGGGGCCCCTTGGGCTCGATCTGGCCCATGGGCTGTATTTTGCCCACCCCTGCTCTAAGAGCTGAGCAATCTGAAGAGCCAGCTGTCCCATGATTCTGGTAACCCTTGTGTCCTCTGTCTCAGGACAATCATTATGGTAGAGCTATGGACTCTGGAAGCCAGGACTTGTTAACAAAAATTGACATAATTCTTGCAACTTTTCTTCATGCTACTCAGTCATGGGTGGGGGACTGATGAGACCCACTTCCATGTAAAGATTCCTGGTAATATCTCTGATGGACAAGAGCTCCTGAATCAGCACAAACACCAAAGCACCCAAAGATAAAGTGCAGGGCGCCGGCCATTTTTTTTCATAAGGAAGAAGTCATGAGTGGACATGAAACTGATGATATTCATGACAGTTTTACCCCTGACAGGAAGCACTACAGCATGCACATTTTACATGCATTCAACCCTGAGACAGGATGGGATCATTAAGCTCTGAAATTACAAAAACATGCCCTGTCTACCTGGTTCAGCTCTGCATGTGTCAAACATGGAAATAGGCTGGTAAACCACTCCACCATTGCCCCCTTTACCACTCTATAGATTTTTTTTTAGGATGTAAGCAAAGATACAAGTTTTTGCTTGAGATTTTCTGGGCAAAGGTGGCACCAGGGGGTGCCTCATTTCTGAGTTTGAGCATTCAGGGTGGGATGTTTGTGTGAGGATAATTGTTTTTCTTGGTGGCCTTCTCAAGAGCACCACAGAAGCATTAAGACATTAGGGCTAAGATGTAATAGAATGTATACTGGTTTGCAAACATCTGTGTTCTCTATTCCTAGGATGATCAGTAGAATCCCTAGAAAAGTAGGCTAGAAGGGACATCTGCAAGTCATCTAGAGCAGTGGGGGCCAACCTTCTGGCAGGTGTGTTGCAAATTAAATCCTTACCCTTCCTGAGTGCCACTCCTATCCCTTTCCCTTGCCCATCTGCTGCTCTGCTTTCTGCTCCCTGTCCAATCTGCCCCATGATACCTGCCCCCTTTTCCAGTCTCCCACACACAACACAGAGTTCTGTCCATATCACTTGTGGCTAGGGCTGTATGAAGCTTCAGTCCCTGATTTAATTCGGCAGAGATTCGGCTCAATTTGGTGACTGAATCTGAATCAAATCGGAGGACCCTTTAATCTCTCTGCATCAAACTGGAACCCTCAAATAGACTCGGAGAGATTCAGAAACTTTCAGCAATTCAGACATAGACACAGCAATGTCTCTTCTAAATACCACGCTGGTACCTCGAGGTAGAAAAAACATTTAAAGCTGTGATTCTTCGGATCAGCATCAAATTTTCCGATTCAGCTGAACTGAATCGGGGACAGTGATCTGAATCAATTAATCAAATCACTGTCCCTGATTTGTGCTGAATCCAAATCGAGTAAGGCCCATTTCGCACACCCCTACTTGTGGTACACATGCCACAGGTCACCCTGATCTAGACCAGCCCACTGATCATTCATGACCATACAATCTAAGCCAAGTGTCTGTTTAACCCAGTGGTGTTCCACCTAAAGCCCACAGGTTGGATCTTGCTCATGTCACCCAGCCTGTGGAACATCCCAAAGGTCTGCTAATTGGGCAGCAGGGCAGCATTAATTATCATGGCTGTCAGCAATATTCATGGCAATTAACACTCCCACTGCTTACCTGCTTCCAAATTTCTGGACCTATGGGGATCCTATCCATCTGGATAACATGCCTCTGTGCACCAGGCTGGGCTAGCATAAAGGGTCATTCTGTAGGCACACCTGGAGTATAGTCAGATCAGATTACAGGGTTAAGCACAGTCAGGCT
Source organism: Alligator mississippiensis (assembly GCF_030867095.1). Lineage (NCBI taxonomy): Eukaryota > Metazoa > Chordata > Crocodylia > Alligatoridae > Alligator > Alligator mississippiensis. The sequence goes on from NC_081828.1 coordinate 106,091,780, forward strand.
GCAAACAGATCTGGCACGCAGGGTCAGGCAGCATGTGAGGCTGGCCCTGTATGCTGGACTGCACTCACAGACCAGTCTCCCACATACAGCATCAGGTCCACAGGCCAATCCCACACACTGAATCAAGCATGCAAGATGACCCTAGACACTTGGTTTAACTCAAGGAGGCAAATGAGTTGAGCTTTTAAAAGCTGTGGACTATCCATCTTTAAATATTTCTGTGTAATCTGCTTTGATACTTATATTATGAAAGTTCTTCCTAATATCCAATCTACATTTTCTTTGCTGTATTTGGAAACCATTGCTCCTAGTCTCATCTCCTGTGGCCACTGAGAACAGTTTATCACCATCCACTTTATAACCACTTTGAAGTATTTGAAGACTGTTACCAAATCCCTTGCTCAATCTTTTTTCTCTAGATTAAATAATCCCAGTTCTTTCAGTCTTTCTTTATCATGTTTTCCAGCCTGCTAACCATTTCTTGCTTGCTTGCTTGCTTTCTCTTTAGTGGACTTTTTCTATTTTCTTCATATCTTCCACACTGTGTGGGGTCCAAAACTGGACATGGCATTCTAGGTGACAATCTACCAGTGCTGAATAGAACAGAAGAATTACTTTCCTTTGAGCTGCAAGTGACACTTCTATTAATAAAGCCCACTATACTATTGGTATTGATTTTTGTTGTTGTTGTGGGGTTTTTTTTTTTTGTTTGTTTTGTTTTATACAGCAAGAATATACTGGTGACTTGTATTCAACTTTTGAGTTCCATTGTAACCTCCCAGGGTTTTTTGTGCAGTACTGAGCCTAGCAAGTCATTCCCCACTCTGTATTTGTGCATGCGATTATCCCACTGCAAGTGCAGGACTTTGCACTTGCCTTTACTACATTTCAGTAGATTTTTTCTTATACCATTTTCCTGTTCATGCAAATCATTCTAAATCCTAATCCAATCCTCCAAATGTCTGCAATTCTACCCAAGTTGGTGCTATTTTCAAATGTGCTGTGTGCACTCCATCTGATCTGCCAAATTATCAAAGATATTAAGCAATACCATACTCAGGACAGACCCCTGGGGAGCCCTACTCAATACCTCCTAACTAGACATTGAGCCATTAATGACTACTTTTTAAGCACAATGGCATAACTAATTATTTATCCACCTTGCTATGGTTTCACTTAAATGGTGCTTAGTAATACTTTAAACTGTAGCCTAGTGCCTAGCAATTATCCAAATTTTATGAATTGCAACCATAATCATTCATATTTATTGGTCTATCCAAGTATGGACAATATTAATTAAATTTCAGGATATAATAAATTTCACTGACCCCACAAAATTATATTATATATTTTTCAACTCCTATAGTCCATAGTGATATAGTTCAGTTACTACCAACATAAATTGCTATGTTTTGTTTGCATCAAGGCATTTCACATACCAACTTTAATTTGTTTGAACTTAGTAAATACTCAAATAGCACAAAAAATAATTGATTTTTTTTTTTTTTGACAAAGAATAGCAAGTTCAACTCGCTGCTGCTTGTGGGGCTGTATTTGGTTTTCATAACAGGCACTTATCAGAGAAGTACTGACACTTCAGTGAATCTGAAAACTTTACAATTTTGATATGAATAATTATGTCTTAATATTCATAATAAATAATTCACTTGAATTATTTCCTATCCATTATTCATTAGTCATATTCATTGCTCTTTTTAAATGTTTCCATCTGACAATCGGGGAATGGAAACAATATCCTGGAAGTGAAGTAACCAATCCCTCTCTGTCTCAGTGTACAATATACAAATAAGTATATTTCTTAAAGCTAAGGCTAATTTATAAACAATATGGTACCACATAGACTAACCTGATTATCAGGGAAATGGACTTTCCATTTCCCACTGAAAAACAGAAAAAATGTGGATTTTCCCTTTTAAACATGAAAAATATGGATTTTTCAATTTAAGAGAGAAATGCATGAATTTTCCACTTTTGCAAAGAGCTCTCTGCAGGCTGGTAGAGTTCCAGCCTGCAAGGAGCTGGGTGAGTGGGAGGAGGGCAATCAGGAAGGGGGCGCCATGTGCATGTGTGCACTCACACATGCACAAGGTCACCAGGCAGCCTGGAAAGCAGCTCTCATTCGTAAGTCTGGTGGAGGCAGAGATGGGGTTGAAGCCCCCATAGGGAGAGAGGAAGCAAGTGAGTTGGGCAGGGCTGGGGCTGAGCCTGTTGCCCACCTGGGTGGTGTATGGGGCTTGGGGTCCAGGGCCATAATCTGCAGCTGTAGGCCCAGGCAGGGAGTGGGACAGGGCTCTGGGTGGCTCATTGAAGGGAGCAGGGGGAATGGGGCTGGCTCCCTGCTGCTGCATGCACTCCCAGGGGGAAGCAGGGAGGGCACATCCCCCCCCCCCCCCCAGATCTGTGCATGGGGTGGGGGCAGGCTGCCTGCTGTGCGCTCAGGCTCCCTGACTTGCTGCCTTCCCTCCAGGTCAAAAATAACTCATCCACCACCACTCTCTGGGTGTGACCATCAAGCCACTTTGCCACCCCTCTGACTGTGCAGGCATCAATGCCACCATTGCTTAGCTTTTTTTATGAGAATGGAGTGAGAAACAGTGTCAAAGTCCTTCTTGAAGTCCAGGTAAATGACATCTACCTCAACACCTGCATTCAAGGACTTTGTGACCTGGTCATAAGAGGAAACAATGTTAGTTAGGTAGAATCTGCCCACAATGAACCCATGTTGGTTGCCCTTGAGCATTACCTCCCACGCTGGGCCTCTGCAGATGTGTTCCTTGATAATTTTCTCAAAGGTTTTCCCAAGAACCGAGGCTAGACTAACTGGCCTATAGTTACCTGAGTCCTCCTTTCTCCCCTTCTTGTAAGTGGAAACCACATTGGCCCTTTTCTAGTCCTCTGGGACCTGGCCAGAGCACCTTGAGTGCTCATACTGCCATTCCAGGGGCCCTGCTATGACCTCTGCCAATCCCCTCAGTACCCTCAGATGAAGAGCATCTGGACCTGCTGATTTATACATGCCCAGCCCTTCCAAGTGTTCCCTAACTAGATCAATGCCAGACCCTAGGCATGACATCGTGTCCCCTGAGCCTGTCTGTAATCCTAGTGGGGGAGTTGTCCTGGTCCCTGCTCAGAAATATGGAGGCAAAGAACTCATTGAAGAGATCAGCTTTTCCCTTTCTGCAATCACCAGATTGCCAAGCCTGTCCTGTAGGGGCATATAAAATACTAGCATTTCCATAAAATCAATTAAAATCTTTTCAATCAGTACTTCACAGGAACTATACATAAATTCTAGCAGTGTGTTGCTGTTGGGAGAAGGGCATATATGTGTATATGTATGCACACATACATATACAATAAATTTATTGGACCCCCTAAAATTTTATTGAGTAACTACTTCCAAAATCTATTCTAAGTACACTTTAGACTTAATAATTATGAAGATTTATTATAACCTTGATGACTTGAATGCTTTGGAGAGGTCAATACAATATATTCTTGTATAACAACTTATTGAATGATCTAGCCCTTGTGTTGTGCAGTTTAAAATATATGAACCTAAAAAGCACTTTAGTGAAAATGTGCTATGTCACTGGATGAAACATATTGTCTCTGCATTACTTAAGTCCAAGACTTTCTCCTAGAATGGAATGATAGGAGAAAACTTGATGACTGAGATTGAAAAAAGATATCACCGTTGTGCTATCATAAAACTTTCTATGGCATCATACAACCAAGGAAACCCTTAAACATATGTCTTGCCCCTTGTCAAACTGCAGCTGCCAAAATTGTCTCTGTAACATTGTGGTATAAATTTATGTTGCCTCTTTGCAGTGAACATCTGTTTGCTTTATGCGGAGGAGTGTGGAGAGCCCAGAGCTGTCTGTGATCTCTAGATGCCTAAGGAAGGAAATTCAGTGGAGCAACTCTAGCAGCAAAATTCTCAGGGTGCACATAATCATGCTCCTGAATTCCCAGGAGCACCTGCTTGAGTCCTCTATTTGCAGAATAGGATCCAGGGAATCCCTCAAAAGATAATTCCCTGGATGTGCACATTGCACTGCTGTACCACAATTTGGGGAATGCTTCTCCTAAGTGCTGCAAGTTTCCCCCACTTGCAGAGGGGTACCCTAAGTTTATTCTCCAGTTTGCAGTTGACCTATAGGATTGGGCTTCTGAAACTCCAGGAGTGGTAGAAGCCTGACCTTGAAGGACAATAGGCAATTTCTGAATCGCCCAATAAGGTGGATCAGTCCCCGCACAACTGATCCTGCTCCAAGGATGCTTGAGAGAGAGGGTGGGGACAGGAGAAGCGGAAAGAACAAAAGCCACATGCTCCCCTCTACTAAAAATATATTTGTCATTTGTATTTATAGTAATCATTTTTTAATTTTAGTCTCTGTTTTACTACTGTAAACCAGATGGTGATTATGGTAGCTCATAGTCCACTAATACACCCTACTCCTCAGTTGTTTCCAACTTATAGCAGAAGTTCTTGTAATTAGAAGTGCACTCTGTGTTGTTATATTCAATATCATTTTTTTTAATTATAGTGAAGATTATCCCATTCTTCCTTCATAATACTGCACTTTTCCAAAATATCTATTTGATAATATTTGCATCATCAGCAAATTTTATCATTACATTCCCACTACCTGTGTAAAACCAGTAATGAAAAAGTTATATAATATCAGTACCAGTACCAACCCTTGAGGAGCTTTATTTAATAATCCTTTTCTAGGCCAATGTGTCTCCTTGGCCAGCACCTTTTTCAGAATGGTTTTAGATCACTTGGTTTGCATTCTGGATATTAGGAATTTAAACAACAGTAGTTACCAGTTCTTAAAATTCTTGTACTAATTCCCATTTTCTCTAGCTTAACTAATGCTGTCCCATGTGGCAGGATATCAAATATTTTACTGAACTCCAGATTAGACTGACTGCATTTCTTTCACATAGAAAATTAGTTATCTTATCAAAGACATGTCTTTTAAATATTCTTTCCTTCAGCACTTGTTCTAAAATCTTGCATTCTATTGAAGTTAGATTAACCTTTTTCACCTCATCGTAATCACAGTACAAAATTTACCTTTCTCAGATTTAAGGGTACCAACCTTGACAAGATGGATTTATGCAACCCTGCAAGATTTTTTTTTTTTTTTTTTAAAGCCTGAAATCAGTAAAATTACATGCTAGTTCTTTCAGAATTCTGGGATGGAGAGTAATTTGACTTGAGCATATTGTCACAGGACACTGAGGTTTTCCTGCTCCTTTAAGGGCAGAAACTGCCTAGAGGGAGCCTGGTGGACTAGGCCGAAGCTATTGAGGAGGAGGAGGCCTCATTGGGACACACTACCATGTAGAGCCTCTGCGCCAGTAAGGGCGCAGTGACATGGCTGTGGAGAACACAGCGCTAGTTAGGGCACAGAGACCAGGCTTCAGAGAGCCCAGCACCAGTGAGGGTATGCAGACAGGGCTGCAGAGAGCCCAGCACCAGTGAGGGTGCAATGACAAGGGTCCAGGGCCTAGTGACAACAGGAGGCTGAGCTACATGGAGGCCTCATAAAAAGGGACAACATTTAATTACCACTTATGAGGCATGGGGCATGGTAAAGGGGAAGTTTTGGAGCCAAGCACCTAGCCCATAAAGCTTGGGAGTATCGTAAGACACCTCCTGGGTGTAGGACCCAGTAAGAGGTCCAACATCCCACAGGGTTTAGAGGAGTCAGTCATGACTGTGATTGAGCAGCAACCCAAGGGCAGCCTCCCGATTCACTATTTAAACCAGAAAGACATGGCAGGGAAGATCACTAGGTGCCCATAGGGTGAAGTCGGCATGCTCACGGAGCCCTAGGAGCATCACGGCTATCCCTGGGGAAGGCTGGCCCTGGCCCTGATTGCAGCTGAGGTGGAAAAGACCCAAGCATCGGAATGCCTTATGGTGAATGGCTTATGGTGAATGAAGCAGGAAGAAAAGTTGCAAGAGATGTAGAAAGAGATGACCACATTGAGGACCAAGTCTCCTGAACCCAGTACAGCCCAGGCATCAGAACAGAAGGATATTCTACAGTGGCTGGAAGTATCAAAATGCATTATAGGGGCTCTATGGAAAGAACTATAGAGCCAAGAGGACCAGTTAGAGGAGTTGCAGGAGGAGCAGGCAAGCTGGCAAGAGTGAAACTTACAGTCATAATGTCTGGTGCAAGAGTTCCGAAAGAAATTCATTGAGAGCCATACCCAGTCAGAGGAGATGGGGAAAGATATATTGAAAGAAATGGAGATGGTGAGAGGATACATGGCAAATCAAGAAGTGTTGCAGGACCACGGGCAGTCCCTTGAAATAGAGATAAAAGACAGAACTGAGGAGTGCGCAACATTGCAAATTCAGTTGCAAAGTGTGCAGTTGGAAATGGGCCAACTTGGGGAAGAGGTACAGACCCTGGAGACCCTTCTAGAAGGCGGCACAGCCAGAAAGGTGGCACTGCAGGCGGAGAGGAAGCGGCAAACATTACAGGCCACTTAACCACTGGAAGACAAGTTGTTGGCAATAGGCATGCGGTTAGCAGAACATGTAGTCATGGCTAAAGCAGAATGCCAGAAGCACTTTCAGGAGCTTGAGGTTTTGAAAGAGTTCTTAACAGAGACTGAAAAACATATAGAGACTGCATGGCTAGTATTCCTGAAGTTCCAAGTGCACCAAGAACTACCCAGGAATTTGGGCTGCAGAAGCCCCAGAGATGAGGTGCCAACAGTGCAGCAGGAGAAGAATACAATGATGGAGGGACCCTCAGAGGCAGATCTAATGACAATATGGGAAGAAATCCTCCCCACAGTCATGGAGGGTATGGACTAGAAATGGGGTCAGTGGATGAGCCAGTATGCATAGGAGATGGGTTGCCTAAGAAACACGCTAGAAGGACTTGCTAGCAGGCATGACACTGGAATATTGACAATGCCAGAACAGATCCAGGAGATAGAAGTGGATAAGGTGGGTACAGAAGCTGAACAGAAGAGTGAGCAGTTCAGTATGAGAAGCAGGACCAGTGATCCAAGTTGCCAGGGCCACACTCAGAATGGGAAACATCCAAAACAAAAAGGCCAGCGACCAAAGATGGCCCAAGCCCTGGCACATGGTAAACCAGATACCTGGTTTAAAGGGGAGAGGGTGGCAGAAGCCCCACTCAGAAAGTGGGCAAAAGAGCCTGACATGAGGAGAAATGGCCAAACACCCAAGGAAACTCTAGGGGAAACAGAAGCATGCCCAAAATGCAACCAGGAGTAAAAGCTACCAAGCCCCACACAGAAGCAAATACCATGCCAGATTCAGATGGAAGGCCGGGCTAAGGAAGCAGAAGGTTCCCAGCACTGAAGATAATAAGACAAGAAGAGGGGCAAAGACCTGAAAGAAGACCTTGAGTATATGTTAATAATCTCCCAGAGAAAGTTAAATGTTGGGCCTTGAGGAAATTGGTTGCAGCTAGATTTGGGGGAGTAGCCTACATCAGTGTGTGTACAGGGGCTGGGGGAAGACCCACCGGATGGGGAAAGATAGAGTTTTCAAGTGAAGAATATGCCGAGAGCCCTGAGAATGCAGTGGGAACTGTGGGGAAGGCATAGGGACCTGTAAGGAACCATAGGGAGGTGAGAACTCCCACAACTTGACCAGAGCAGAGGGGAGTCAGGGACCATATCGCTTAAGCATAAATGAGCCCAAGGTGAGAAGAAGGTACCTCAAAAGAAAGAGAGCAGATCTCTCAGAGGGAGAGGGCATGACCCAGCTATTACACTTCAGGGCTCAGCATGGAAAAAAGTTAACATGAGAGAGAGTCCCAGAGAGGGTAGCATAGGAGGCTTCTAGTATCTCCAGCAGGAAGAAAAGCTGGATGGCCAAAAACTCTACCCTACCAAGGTTGGCTAATGTTGGGGGACTACCTGTGGCAGGATAGATCCCAACAAATCCAGCATGGTGCAGCCTTGGGGAAAAGGTGAGCAGGAGGAACCTGAAAACCTCTGCCTTACAGTTCCAGAGTGATTGGGTGGTAGAGGAAAGGCCGAGAGAAGCCCAAGAAGGATGTGGTACCAGAAAGAGTGAAGACCCACTCTAGTGAGTTGAGGGTCTTAGTGGGAGAGGTGTGTCACCGGGCACTAAGGTGTGCCTGCTCTTTTAAGGGCAGAAACTGTCTAGAGAGAGTCCAGTGGACTGGGCTTATTGAGCCCCAGCTCAAGTCTGGGATCGTGCCCAGTATGCAAAGGCCAATAAAGATACCGGGGTGAAAGTATAAAGAAGGTTTATTGCTAGCAATAAAAAGTGCGAGCGGAATAATTTCACGTAACAAGCACCCAGATCACTATTTCTAAGCAGCTTTTGTACAGGAGTCTTGAACCTTCATAAGCATCCTTGTTTGCTAATTGGTTATAAAGGAGTGACGCAAGGAGTTCTTTACTGAGCATGTCTCTATACCTGTGTTTTAGCCATGTATCTCATTAACATACATGTATATTTCATTAGCATACCTCTTCCCCACCTAGGGGCGTGATTTTTAGTATTTTAATGAGCTCTTTGACCCAGTACTCTGATTCTGCTTTTGTTTTCAAACCTCCTTTATCTAAGACTGTCTCCTCCTTATCATTGCAGATAGACATTCGTCACATAACATTCGCTTTTGCTTGCACTTTGCATAGTGGTTTCTAGGTCACTCCTTACAGGCTGAGGCTATTGGGGAGGAGAAAGCCTCATTGGGGCACACTACCACGTACAGCCCCAGCACCAGTGAGGGTACGCAGACAGGACTGTGGAAAGCCCAGAACCAGTGAGGGCGCAGCTACAAGGGCCCAGGGGTTAGTGACAAAAAGAGGCTGAGCTAGATGGAGGCCTCATAAAAAGGGACAACGTTTAATTACCACATGTGAGGCATGGTAAAGGGAAGGTTTTGGAGCCATGCACCTAGCTCATAAATTTTGGGGGTATCATAAAGCATCTCCAGAGTGTGGGACCCAGTAAGGGATCCAACAGCCCGCAGGGTTTAGAGGTGTCAGTCAGGGCTGTGACTGAGCAGCAACCTGAGGGCAGTCTCCTGATTCATTATTTAAACCAGAAAGATGTGGCAGGCGAGATTTGTAGGAACCCCTAGGGTGGTGCCGGCACAGTCACGAGGCCCTAGGGACATCATGGCCATCCCTCAGGAGGCCATATCATGACACATTATGTAATTCAAATTTTGCTTCCACCTCAGATGCAGTATGAAAATTACCCTCTTTCCTATTATTCATCCTACCTTTTGTCTCTATGTTCGTCATCCAATGGCAAAAAAAAAAAAGTGAGTATAATTAATAATAATGATAAAAATATACCTGTGAACTGACTGTACAAAAAGGCCAGTACCAGGGTAAGCATATTTCCTGGGGGGTTTTTTAATTGTGCATGCAAAATTGTGGCTATGTTAGGGAGAAACCCATAACACAATGCCATGCAGAAAGGCCAGTGCTAGATGAACTAAATCCATGGTAGTCTGGCATTCTTTCTGGGCCAATATAACCTGCTCAGGCAGAGCCATGAATGTGGTTTCACCACTTACGTGGTTTCATTGCTTCTTGGAAATAGCATAGTTATAGTTAGCATAAAGGCTAACTATAGTATTTCTAATGGCACTGAATTGTTTTGTTGTTTTTTTTTGTATAAGTATACCATGGGTGTATCTGCTTCTATGTGAAATCTGGCCTTTATAGACTTCAAAATTAACTAAGCTTCACCAACTTGATTGCACACACAGCAAGAAAAGCTATAGTAGATTACAACTAAACTCAGAATTCAGTCCTAAGACTGTATACCTCATGTAAAGATATATAAATAGATACTTTGAAAGGTAAATTCACTTCTATCAATTTCTCTGAGGGTAAATACAAGAAATTTCTCACACTGCTAGAATATTTTAAAATAAAGACTTTAGAAGTGTGTGTACCTTGTGGTTATTGTTTTGGCCATTCTGTTTCATGCTCCTTCCTATGTTTTTGATAGTTTAACCAATGAAAGGTATGATGGTGGCATTTAGGGTGCCTCCTCAGACACGTTTTTAGTCTCCTAATGAACTGTAGGTACCCTGACTTTCCCACCTGCCATGTCTTGGATGGTATTATTATGTGTTCTAATTTGTGATGTCACCAGTCAGGAGGATTATTATATATAGTTGTTGTTTTGTTTTTTTTTGTAGTTCGTTCTTAGTATACCTCTATTAGGGGTCTTGGGTATTATGGATAAAATATCTTGCTCGCTTTCCCAAATATCCACACACACACTCACTGCAATATATATATATATTCACAGTCTGATTCAGATTAATATTTGTCTTTATTTTTATCTTTTATTACACTGTATTTCCTTTAGTTTCAGGCAGAAGCTGTCTTTTTTTGTATCCTTCTTTCCTTTTTTTCTAACCTTATCTATAGTATCAACTTAGTAACTCTACTTATAATGCTCTTATGTTATCACTATTAACTTGGATGACCAGAACTTAGTATTCTTAAACAAAGTCTCTTTTGTTCTTATTAACTTGGTCTTCTATTCTCATTATGGTCTTCTCGCTTCAAATCTCTCTATGTATGCTCTACTTATGATAACTTATGAATCTACCTATTATTCTGTGCGTGGTTGATGTCCCGAGCCCTCTTAAAGGGTAATCGGACACCATCTGAGTCACGTTCACTCTCTTCTCTTTTTTTGTTTACTTTCCAGGTGTGCGACGTACGACACAACCCATGTGGTTTTTCCTTGGGGGGGGAAACAAAAAACCATAAGCATGTGCACATAGGGCAAACTTCTTCTCAATGCATGTTTAGCTATGTCACTTTCTCAGTGACTTCTCTAGTTTTCTTTCCTTGAGATTATTTGTTTCTTAGTGAATTAAATGTTGTGACCTGAAGGCTTTTTAGGCATCCACTGGATATATACCAATTCATGCGGAAAGAACCAAACTACCAAAAAACAACAGGTAGCCTGTAAGCTGCAAGGAGCTTATTCAGTAGTCTTTCTGAACTTGGAGAACAGTTCACTAACGCTCTATTTTGTGTCATTGCTAAATCACAGGCATAGCTTACTTGAGCAAACAAAGCACTCCAGGTCCAAGATTTTGCCTTGTGATTAATCCAATTATCACCCCTTCCATTGCAGAGAGGTGATTATATTGGATGGTTTTGTTTCTTGCCCCAAAGTAATTTTCTGCATGACCAGCAATAATGTAATGTGGGAAATTTTAATAAGTGGCAATTATTTTTAAAATTAAACTTTAAACAAAATGCAGATTGTAATAATGTGACAGACATCTGCACAAAACTCTGAGGCATTCTTAGAACTTTTAACCCTGCAATGTGCTCTCACATGAAGCAGAATAGAATGGGATTCTAAGGATCACAGTCAAAGATCCCACGTTAGCCAAAAATCATAGTAGAAGCTGAAAAGGCTGGTATTCCATCATCCATTTCAATACGTATACAATTTTACATGTGCATGCAAGCTCTTACATATATGTACATGCAATGTTAAAAGAAAATTAAAATCGCAAATCAAACACTTAAAATTAGGAAATGCCAGAATTAATTTAACCTCCATGTAACAGATATGCACATATATACACATGTTTATATCTATACACTACTTTGGTTAGTCTATAGGGTGTAAATCAATCTACCCTGTCTTCCACTTGACTTCAGACAAGCACAGCTCATTGTATGTCATACTTTATAAAACAGTGCTTTTATGAAAATCCTTTTCTTATACAACCTCAGTCTGATAGCATTCAGGCTACAGTATGCAGGATCGACAGTTCTAATACAGTGAGCCCACATCCATGCATTTGTGGATGTTTGATTCCCCAGAGACAAATAGCAGCATGTCTCCAGGGAACACTGGTGCCATGCACCTTCTGGTGTGCAGCAGGTTACCCTGGGTGGGATAGCAGAGGCTGGGGCCAGCTCAGTGCAGCCTAACTTGGGGGCCTTCTGGAGTTGCAGTAGCAGCAATCCTGCTAGTAAGAACCTGACCAGCAGCTAGTGTGTGGTTCCAGCCAGCTAGGCTTATGGTTTTGGGCAGCACGCACTACCTCTGTGTGAACCGTTCCACTTTTTTTTGTGCGGGTTTTTTGACCCTTGGCTATCCAGGGGTCAAACCCTCCCCCAGCACCTGCTCCTTTGAAGTGCAGAGGATAGCTGAATGTGTGGTATGTGGTGCCGCAGATGTGTCTACGGCGCCACATACCACACGGCCATGCTCATCTGGATGCAGCCTGAGTGGTTATTCAATGTTTTGTTTTGTTTTGTTCTTATCTTCTCTCTGTATTTTCCTTGGTTTGAAGATTAAGAAACTTGCTATGAAGGCAGAAAATCAGCTTTTCTGTGGCACTAACCTCTATAACATGCGAGTTGTTCGCAACTATTAATTGTCTTGTCTTGTCTTTTTACAGATAAGGAACGGAGGCACATAGACTTAAGGTACAGTGGTTTGTGTCTAACTTCAGTTACTTAGCACCTGGTTTTTAAAACATGTATCTTTATTTAGGACTTTGTGTTCAAAACAGAACTTTCATTGATTTTTTTGATTGCTGCTGTAAATGGTCAGAAATTTTGCAAATCAGATCCCAAGTTCTGCAATCACACACCCTAGTTTGATTCTCAGAAATGTCTGGAGATATATATTTTTTTCTGTTTTTGTTTTTTTTGGTTTGTTTTTTTTTTTTTTTGGTATCACTGCCATGCCTCAGAATTTGAGCCTAGATGGTTATATATTTTTAAAGTATTATGTAACTGAAAACAGTGAATTAAAGGATGTGTTTAAGCATTTTTAATATGTGGTGCTTTGCTGCTGTCAGTCCCCAGTAATCATTATACTTAGTGGATACAGTCTTTGGGACAACTTCACTTCACTGAGGTGGAAGTATGACATATGACTGACTTATGCTAGGTATCTCAAGAGCTAAGAGCATTAGTTGTTATAGCTTGAGCTCAGAAGTCAATATTCTCTACTAACTACTGTAGCAATTGCATACTATGTGTATCCTGGCATAAGAAAAGGGGGAACCTGTGAAATTCACTAGTCTCTTATAGAAACTTCCAATAATAATTGTGAAAAGGTATTTCAGCCTTAATTATTCTGCTGGGTCCATGATGTCACCTCTAGCTCATACGAAAGGAAGCAGGAGTTTTGGTTTTTGTCTGCGGGTTTTTGGGAGGAGGTTGGGTGTTTGTGAGCATGTGTAGGTGAAATGAGGGTCCTAAATCGAAGCAGTGGGTTTTAAAAAAACACCGCTTCAATTTAGGGCTGATTAAACCTCTGTGTCATGCACACACCACGCTGACTTACCTGCCTCTCTGGTGGGGGGGGGGAGGGCGAGCTGGCAGTGGGTGGAGCAATCCCAGGTGGGGGCGGTGCTTCCCTCTATGGCAGCTGTGCCCCCACCCCTGATGGCACTTGCCCACAGGCATCTAGCTTGGGTGGCCCTGGGGGGCACCGCAGCCATGGAGGGAAACACTGGGTCCCCACACAGCTCGGGGGGGGGGGGGAAGAAAAGTTCAGGCTTCCCACTTCTCTTGGGCAGAGTCTGCTTTCCTGGGCTGAAGCCTGCACGGGCTTCCTGAAGAGCCTTGGAGCTGCACGGAGCCCAGTGGTTCACTTCATGGCTGTAGGGGCAGTAAACTAAAACTCCTTGAAGGAGTTTTAGTTTGCTGCACCTCAAGTCACTTAAGGTATATTACATCACCGGATTTTCTACAGTGGCTGGAATTCATGCTCAATACACTGCTGAGGCATGCAAACACTGACACCATTAAAGCAGTGCAAAAGCATTTAGCCTGCTTTAAAGTGTTGTGCACACAACCTTGAAAATGTGTATTAACTTATAGCTGGTTGCTATCTCTTGCCACTGTATTTATGACCCAGTCCTGATATCTTCTTCCAGGCAGACCCAAACCCTTAGACTGACCATAACTTCCATTTGATAATTTGCAAGGTGTACTGATACAAAGTGATACAAGATAAAAGTATTGTGGGCAAAGCAAACTAAATATGCCTCCCCCCCCCCCCCCCCATCCTGATCCTACTTGTATACCAGTCCTAAGGCTTTCACAGAGGGATGGTACAGCTGGCCACCACCTTGTGGTTCTTTTTGAATGTCAGCAATCTTCAAGGTCAAGGGTCAAGGCCCACCACCCCCACCCCCGATGGAGTGGGAGAGATGGGCTGGTTGTTTACTCTCTGCCCATGGTGGCCTTGGGATCCCCGTGCAACTGTGAAAAATCCCTCCTTTTGTATTCTTTTCCTCCTGATGACTTTTAATTTCTGGGTACCGTTGATTGGTTTCACTATGGTTGTCATACTGTCCATGTTCTGTCCTGTTAGCATATCCCTGTGTTTTATCTTAAACATATCACATGCATACATCTTAATTTGGGCATCCCCAGCTTCCTAATTTGGTCATTTCACTAAAACTGGAAAACCCAGGGGCTTTGAAGCTGGATGCTGTGACCTAATGCCAATTCTTCAGGGTCCCTTATCTTTGTTATGTAACACTGTTTGCACGTTTCAATTTTCCATGATGTATGTGCCTGCTCGTCTATTAGCTTTGTCTATTAGAGTCTGCCTCAAAGACTGAGAGCATGAAACTTTGTCACAAACAGGCTTTTAGAAACTGATTAACCCATGCCATTGTCCTGGACCATTGTTCTAATGCAATATTTACTCTATGTACAACTCAGTTCCTGAAAGTAAATATCATTTTCTAGCCGTCACTATGCAGCTGTAATTTGCATGTATAACAAGGAATACACTGCATGATAGCAATCTGCTGGTTGTCTGGCAGCCTGACATACTTTGCTCCATCTCCAGTGTAAACTTCTCTGAGGGCCTTATTACACTTTATGTTGTGAGTTGCACAAATATTGATCAGTGTTAGTGCTAGTTTGGAGCAGCACAGATCAGCTTACAGTTTGGAGTAGTCTAGAAAATTTTCTCTGACTGTCCCCCACCTACTCAGCTGTGATTTGCCACTAGAGGCCTTGTGAACAGGGGTAGGATTACATGCTATAGCTATGAGTTGCCACTTCAGGTCTGGTGAGATAGGACAGGCTTCTATCCTTGCTCTATGGGTGGAAGTGTATTCCTCCCTCCTGGGAGGAGGAGGAATACTGTTCCCCACTTCCCTACAAAAGTGCAGCAAGTTGGGGACACCCTGCTTGGCCACAGCACAGACAAGGCCTCCTGGGAAGC
Source organism: Alligator mississippiensis (assembly GCF_030867095.1). Classification (NCBI taxonomy): domain Eukaryota; kingdom Metazoa; phylum Chordata; order Crocodylia; family Alligatoridae; genus Alligator; species Alligator mississippiensis. The sequence continues at coordinate 106,107,051 of NC_081828.1, forward strand.
AGCAAACTGGCCGGGGTGGAGTGAGTAGCATTCTCCCCCATGCTTGCTGCTACCTGGAAGACTCCAAGCTCTTCTGTGGACGGGCAGGGTATGCCCAGCACTCTGCAGGCCTGGAGGAAAGTTGGGGCAGGTGGTATTTCCCATGCTTGTTGTTGCTCAGGAGACCAGATATGTGGCCAGGCTACAAATAACATCTAGAGCCATCCTAAGAAATCCTTTCCTCTTGCATCTTTTATGGATCATTATGGCTATAAAATAGTTTTTATACTACTCTATTTTATATGCAGTTTAGGAACTTAAATCTTCAAATGAGCAAATAATATGTTTGAAAAGGAGGAAAAAATCCAAATAAGTCTCTTTTTAGGAAAAATAAATAAATTGGGCCACATTACAATATGGATTTCAAAAAGTAGAAAAATATAGAAAAGCATCATAAATATTTCAACCTACCAATCCTGAAGTTTTCCATTATGGTCTGTGGATGCAACCCTTTACCTCTACAGTACTTGGATAACCAACTGTCCCTTCAGATATCTAAAACAGACCGAAAAGAAGAATGTGTTCCAATAACAACCCAGCACTGTTTTTATTCAGCTGGCACAATTAATCAATATCAGATAGTTCCAGACTGAGAGATCTTAAGAGACTCGCATTCTTGTTAGGTATCTAATTTCCATTGAAATTCAGTGGGTCCTAGACTACTAGAAACCAGTTTTTCTGTGTGTATATAAAAAAAAAAAAAAAAAAGCTCACAATATTTATGGCTGTGCCATAAATCCACCATCAGATGTATTATCAAAGAGTGCTATTACTGTGACATGTGTTCATAGAGAATATAGGACCCAGAAATGAGTTTATGATAAGAAAGATGGTGTAATAGAAATATTATTCAGAGACTACAAACAATTTATTTCCTGACATGACGTGAAAAATGGTAACACATAGAAAAGGAATATTAACCTTTTTGGTCAGAGGTTAAGCATGAACTATAAAAGGAAAACTTAAACTGTGATTTCCCCTGTGGTTATCGGATCAAATGAAATGGCAAAGTGCATTTGATTTATGATCCTAAGTGGCTGCCTGATTTCTTAAAGATAAAGCTTTCAACAACCACATGTCTCTCTGCTCACCCCCAGATACTATCAGGTTCAATAAAAGTGCAGAGATTTTTGAGGAAGCTGAAATACTAACATTCCTATCCATTAAAATTATTTTTAGTGTTCTTCTTGAATGTAGAAAATCAATCTTCAGTTGGAGATTGACAGTTTTATCATGCAGAATTAAAAGCCAAATTGGACTGAGTAGAAGACAAGTTCTTCCTTTCTTACCGGGCGGCCGAGCAGGGCACCATCTGCCTGGCCAACTTCTTGCTGGGCCAGGCCAAGATGGCCGTCCTCAGAGCCACCGTAACCGGCTTGCTGGCAACGGCTCAGACAATGCCCCACGGCTCTTCGGCCTCCTAGTGCGGGCGCGCTTCTTGCTGGAGTTTGAGCACGCTGTGCTCCAGCGGGGGGTGCCTGCCTTTGAGGCACTCCGGGCCCTTGAGGGAGCGCTGTGCCACGTGGAGGATGGCCATCTCAAATATGTGCTCTGATGTCATGATCGGTCTGGGCGACCGGGCGGGCGCGGTGGCAGACTGTGGCTTCCGGCTTGTGCCGTGTCCTGGGCCCTCTCCAGGCTGCTCTTGTTTATTTTCTCAGGGTGAGAAGTTGAAGGTTTTTGTACGTGTACTATGGGACAGGGAAGGGTGGAATTGTTCGTCTCTCGAGGGCTATGTATAGCATGTTAGACATGATGTGTATTACTGCGAAGGTGTTTGTCACGGTGTGATGTTCTGAATGTCCTGGCATGGTTTCTCTTTGGTGTGGTTTGATGGTTTTTTGCTTTCTGTACCTGATCTTTTGTGAAATAAAGTTGTTAAAAGTCAAAAGTCTTTTCTGTCTTTCTGTCTTTCTGTCTTTCTGTCTTTCTGTCTTTCTGTCTTTCTGTCTTTCTGTCTTTCTGTCTTTCTGTCTTTCTGTCTTTCTGTCTTTCTGTCTTTCTGTCTTTCTTGATGGCTGCCGACAGCTGAAGCCCTTCTAAGCTCCTCCAGCTCAGGTGCCTTCAGCTCATTGCCCCGCACTCCCTGCCCCCCTTTTCCTGCCCCCCCCAAAAAACCCCTTGCCTCTCCCCTCCCTGCCCCTTCCCCCCACTTTTCTGAGCTTTTTTCCCCTGGGCTCTGGCAGCCTCGTTTGTCTCTGCCCCTCCCCCACTCCCGCCTGAGTTCTCCCTTTGATTTCTGCTGCCTCCCTTCCCTTGGCCCCTGCCATCTGCCCCTGCCTTGCGGCTTGCCCTGAGCCCCTACGGGGTTGCTCTGCCCCCCCTCAGGCCGATTTTGGGGCGTTTTTAGCCCCGTCACAGTCCCCCGAGTCAGCCTGAGGCTTTTCTTTTTTTTTTTTTTTTTTTGCTGCGCTTCGCAGTTTAACCCTGTCCTGGTGAGGAATGGCGGCTCCTACACCTGGCAGCTGGCATGAGGATGTCTCTCGGGACCTCCCGCTGACTCATGGTCTGAGGGTTCATACCCCTCTCCATGTGGGGCTCGAGGTTTGCGTGGAGGCTCTGGCCACCCTCCTGGGATGGCGTACCATCCGCTACACGGGGCACGTGAACACGGTCCCGATGATGTATTTGAGCAAGCCCGCCTTGGTTGACAGGGTGTGTGCGGAGGGCCTGGACATTGCGGGCATCCACTACCTTGTCACGCCCCTAGAGACTCAGGCAGTGAGGGTGGTGATTTTCCAACGTCCCACCGCACGTTTCCGATGGGGAGCTGGCCAGGGGACTCGAGGCCTATGGGGTTCCTGCGAGTCCTTTTTGCCGCCTGCCAATGGGAAACAAGAACCCTCAGGGGAAGCACATCCTGTCCTTTCGGAGGCAGGTCTTCATGCTCCTCAAGGAGGGCCCCCAGTCGCTGCCTCGCTCCCTGAGCCTCATGCTCGAGGGGCGGAGGTTTATTATCTATTTATCTGTGGGAGAGACCACGTGCTTCAGATGCGGTGGCTCCTCCCAACTCGCTGCTCAGTGCCCTCAGGGCAAGGCGGCCGGACCACCGCCACCTGCGGCAGCGCCGAGAGATAGCGCGTTGACCTCTGGGGCACGCGGCAGGCCCAGGGAGGCTGGGAACTCTTCCTCCCGACCTCCTTCCACCCCCATTCCATCTCGGGGGACCGGGGTCTCCAGTGGGAAGCCATCGTCCAGCCGAGGGGCTGGTGCTACTACCATAGCCCCACCGCCCCCTCCCCCATCTGTGGCACCCCCTGCCCTCGGTGCGGCAGCCCCACCGGGTAGAGGGGTGGACGCTTCCCCTTGCCCCCTGCCTGCCCTGGCTGGGGTGGCCAGGGACTGCGGCGCTGGAGCCTCATCGGATGATGGGGCTCGGGCATCCTCCCAACCACCCAACAAAGAGAGGGAGATGAGGGGGGCCTCTCAGGACACCCCATCCCTGACAGACCTCTCCTAGGCCAGTGCCGAGGGCCCCCCCACTACAGAGCCGGACCCCACTCCGGCTGCCACACCACCCGCCCCGTCGAATGTAGCCACCGACAGGGCGGACTTAGCGGGTGGGGGGGAGGGGCCTTCAGGGGTCCCCCTCCCCTCGCCTGTCCCCCAGCCTCCAGAGTCGGGCAGCAGCAGGGATAGTGGCGAATGTCTCTCTTCCGGTGGCCTGGCCCTGGGGGTGGCGGGAGAGCCTGCTGCCCCTTTGGTCACACCCCAGCCTAGCGGATCAGATGGGGAAGTTAGCGAGCTGGAGATCCAGCTCTCTGAGTCTCGCAAGAGACGTCGTGAGCGGGATGGCCCCTCCCCCCCCAAGAAGACAGGGAATGTCCTCGCGGAGCCGGTCCTTGACTCGGACGATGAGAGGCGGCTGATGTGCCTGGACATCGAGGGGGTAGACGCTGCAGTTGCGGGCGAGCTCCTGCCGGGGGGGCGGCCTCGCCGCTCTTCCGTAGGCAACATCCACTCCAAGCTGGCGGAGCCCCCCTGGGTCCCTCCTGACTATGGGGGACTCCTTTCCTTACTGAAGCTAACTAAGGGGCAGAAAAATGTAGCGGGGCACATCACCCAGTGGTGTGCAGACCCCAAAGTGTTTGTCAAGGCTGCCAGGGCGGCAGTCAAGCTCATACAGCAGGATCGGGGCACAAGCCAGATGGCCTACTGTCTGGACAAGCTTGCCCAGAGGGTGAGAGTGGAGTGGGGCCTGGGCGGGTCCCTCGACTAGAGTAGGGCACGGTAGGCCTTCCCTGACCTGTCTGTATTGCCTTGCTCTGCTCTTGGGTGCTCGCTCTTCCACCCGCACTTTGCTTTGCTCCTCTCCCACACCCACACCCATGGCAGCCACAACCATTGGCACCTTCAAGGTCAATGGCTGTTGAGACGCGGTGAGGTGCGAGGCCGTCCTGGAGCTCCTGCGACAGAGGAGGCTGGCCGTCGCCTTCCTACGGGAGACCCACTCTGACAGGTTCAACCAGGCGACCTGGCGGGCTGCCTGGCGAGGACAGGTGTTCCTGCGCCACGGCACCAACCTCCGCGTGGGGGTCACGACACTCTTATCGCCGCAGCTTGACGCGGCGGTGCCACGGGAGGTCGTCCCCGGCTGCCTGCTGACCGTCCGTGTCACCCTCGCGCAACACCGTCTGCTGCTCATCAACATCTACGTGCCCTCCGATGGCCAGGAGAGGGTCGCTTTCTTTGAGACCTTGGCTGCCCTCCTGCGTGATGCTAGCGAGGATGATGACCTGCTCCTCCTCGGGGGAGATTTCAACTGCACCACTGCCCCGTGCCTCGACCGCACAGGGCCTGAGCCCCACCTGCCCTCCGCTCGCAAGCTGCCCTGGAGGGGGCAGACCTCGTGGACGTCTGGCGAGCCCTGCATCCCAATGCGCGCCAGTACACCTGGGCCAAGATGAGTGCTGGCAGTCTCACCATGGCTTGCCTCGACCGCCTTTTATATCACCAGGCACCACCTGCCACTCCTGCGCAGCAGCCGCATCGCTCCCTCGGGTCTATCAGATCATGGCCTGGCCTTCAGTGAACTGAGCCTGCCAGGGAGAGCCTGTGCACGGGCACCATATTGGTGTTTGAACGTCAGTCTGCTTCAGGACTCTTATTTCCGGGACTGCTTTGCCCACTTTTGGCGGAGGTGGGAGGCTGCGAGACCGAGCCACTCCTCCTGGAAGCTGTGGTGGGACGTGGGCAAGGTCCAGACCCGAGCCTTCTGCCAGCAGTACACCCAGCTGGCCGCGAACGAGACGCGCCGCCGTATCCGGGAGTTGGAAGAGGACGTGGCGGAGCTCGAGGCTGCTCTGCTGGCCGCTGGCAGCGACGCGGCACCGAGCGAGAGCCTCCGGCTCCGCAGGAAATGCCTGCGCAACTTGGCGGAGAGCGCGGCCCGCGGCGCGAGGATCCGCGCCCGCTGCCAGGAGCTGGTGGAAACCGACGCCCCGACCCGCTTCTTTTTCGACCTGGAGCGGCGGCGGGCAGCGAGCAAAGTCTTGGACCATCTCAAGACTCCTGAGGGCCGGGTCATTACAGAGCCGGGCGAAGTCCGCGAACGTGCCGTCGCCTTCTATCGCGACCTGTTCGCGGCCGAGCCGTCGTGCCCCGAGGCCACGCGGGAACTCCACGAGGGCCTACCGCGTCTCGATGCCCTGGAGGCCGGCGAGCTGGAGCGGGACTTGTCCCTGGAAGAGCTGGCGGCCGCCACGGCCGGCCTCGCCTCCGGCAAAGCCCCGGGCCTCGACGGGCTGCCTGCCGAGTTCTACAAGACCTTCTGGCCTCTCCTCGGCCCCAGCCTCCTGCGCGTTTTCCAGGAGAGCCTCGCCGACAAGGTCTTGCCGATCAGTTGCCGCCGAGCGGTGCTGACCCTGCTGCCCAAGAAGGGAGACCTGGGCTACATGAAGAACTGGCAGCCGGTCTCCCTGCTGTGCGCGGACAATAAGATTTTGGCCAAAGCGCTGGCCACCCGCCTCCACCCGGTCATGGCCTCTCTCACCTGGCCCGAGCAGAGCTACTGTGTGCCGGGCAGGACCATACAAGACAACCTGTTCCTGCTGAGGGACCTGCTCACGGCTAGCGAGTTCTTTAGCCTCAACCTCGGCCTCCTCTCTCTCGACCAGGAGAAGGCCTTTGACCGCGTGGGCCACGCTTACATCTTCCGCACACTGGAGGCCTTTGGCTTTGGGCCCCTCTTCACCAGGGCCCTCCGGGTCTTGTACCGAGATTTCCAGCCTGCTTAAGGTGAACGGGGTGCTTTGCACTCCGTTCCCTGCACGCAGGGGCATTCGCCAGGGCTGTCCGCTGTCGGGCATGCTCTACGCCCTGGCCATCGAGCCGCTGTTACATGCACTGCGCCGCCGCCCGAGCAGGGTGGCCCTGCCATCGGCCATGGGCCCGCCCGCTGGCCCTCGTCTCCGGCTCTCGGCCTATGCGGACGTCACCGTCTTCCTTGCCACCCAGGAAGACGTGCGGGCTCTCACAGATTGCCAGCGGGCCTACGAGCGCGCCTCCTCCGCCCGCATCAACTGGGGCAAGAGTGACACTCTGCTGCTTGGCGCATGGACTGGCACGCCTCCCCCAGACTTGCCGGGGGGTTTCGCCTGGCGCCGCGAGGGCTTCAAGGTCTTGGGCGTGTTCCTGGGGCCAACGACCTTCATGGCGTGCAACTGGGACAGCCTCGAGGAGGGAGTGGAGGCCCGCCTGCAGCGCTGGCGCCTGCCCAGCCTTTCCTACCGGGGGCGCGACCTCGTCATCAATAACCTGGCGGCGGCGACCCTGTGGCACCGCTGCGCGGTGCTGGACCCTCCGCCGGAGCTACTGGAGAGACTGCAGCGGCTTCTGGTAGATTTCCTGTGGGACAGACGCCACTGGCTCCCACGAGCTGCCCTCTACCTGCCCACCAGCGAGGGGGGCCAGGGCCTGATCGATCTGGCCAGCAGGGTGGCCGCCTATCGGCTGCAGGCCCTCCACCGGCTCCTGTACACCGAAGGCCACCTCCCGTTGCGACAGCTGGCGTGTCGATTCCTGTGGCGAGTGGGGGGCCTCGGCCTTGACCGGGAGCTGTTTCAACTGGACCTCACCTTCCTGAACGGGGCAGTCCTTCCCCCGTTCTACCGCAGCATGGTGCGGGCCTGGCGGGCGGCCTTCCATCTCTGTCCCCAGGCCAGGCACCTGTGGTTCCCGCAACTCCTTCGAGAGCCCTTGGTCCACAACCCGGCCCTGCACCGTGTCGTGCCGAGCCTGGCCTCCGGCAGCCTTGTGGCAGCTCTCGTCGAGGCGCGCTCCACCCGCCTGGAGCACCTCCTGGACCCTGCTTGGTCGGACTGGCTGTCACCCGAGGCCCTGGCCTCCCGGCTGGCGATGTGCTCTGTCCGCACCGCGGGGCGGCTTCTGCGGGCCGTTAGGGCCGCCCTCCCGACGGAGGCAGCGACCGCCCTGGAAGTCCATCTCCAGACTCGCCGGCCCCTCCCCACCGCGGATGCTGCAGAACACGCCTTCCCACCGCTACCCGTCATCCCAGCGGTACCCGGCGAGCTGGCCGAGCGGCCCAACACGCTGCTCAGGCTCCCGGTGCCCCCCAGCAACAATACGGGCTGCCCTTTTGGCACCCTGACCCGCAAGGGCCTCTACATGTGGGTGGTGCGCACCCAGCATGCCCAGGTGCTGGCCGGCCGCCCTGACACCGTGTGGCGGCGGCGCCTGGCGCGGCCCGGGACCCCGGCGTGGCGCACGCTGTATAAGGTGCCCATCGCCAAGAAGACCGGCGACCTGCAGTGGCGGCTTGTGCACGGCATCCTGGCCGCCGGCACCTTTTGTGCGTCACCTGGACCCAGCGGCTTCGGCGGCCTGCCCCTTCTGCCCGGGGGTGCTGGACGAGGACATTTTCCACGCGTTCCTTGACTGCCCCCGGCTGCAGCCTCTCTTTGCTGCCCTGGGCGTACTGCTTCGGGTGCTGGGCCGGGACTTTTCCAAAGACGCCTACGTCCACTCCTTTCCGTACCGGGTGGCCGAGCGGGCCACGGTCAGCCTGGCCAACTTCCTGCTGGGCCAGGCCAAGATGGCCACCCTGAAGAGCCGGCGAAACCGGCTCACCGGCACCGGGATGGTTGACGCCCTGCAGCTCTTCCGCCTGCTGGTGCGGGCCCGCCTCTCGCTCGAGTTTGAGCACGCTGTCCTCTGGCCGACGGTGCTCACCTTTGAGGAGCACTGGGCCCTTGAGGGGGCGCTGTGCCGGGTCGAGGCGGGACGCCTGATCCTCGTACTGTGATGCCACCGGCTGCTCAAGCCGCAGAGACGCGTCAAGCGGGCCGAGGCCCTGGACTTTTGCTCATGCGGGTCGACCCCGGAGGCCACCATGGGTGTCCCTGCTGGCAAAACTGTAAATACTGTAAATAGTCCTAATGTTCATTGTGTTGTTTTTTTTGTCTAGAGTGTACGGGCAGGCCTTGCAGGCCATGAGCCCAGGCCTTGTCCATGAGGCCCAGAGCTTCGGGCGTACTTGTATATGCTCTTTACTGGCTCCGAGTTATCACCCTCCCGGGAATAAAGGTCTCTTAAAAGTCAAAGTCTTTCTTTCTTTCTTTCTGGCTGAAAATTTATATAAACTTTAGCTCACAAAAGTGAATTGACTCAGTTCTTAGCACATGCTTAAGTATTCTGCACAAAAATTGTATTAACTTCTCTTGGAATATTTGTAATACCAAGAGGTAAGCAGATGCATACATTTCTGCAGGGTTGTATATTAATTTCATGCCTCCTAGTATTGAAGATGGTCCACCTTTTTACTATTATTTCTCTCCTGTTTATACTTTCTAAGGAAATTTTCAGAATCATGATTATTAAAGCTTTTCCTAGTCTGAACCAAGTACAAGGAAATATATTCTAGCGAAGATTTCCGTAGTAGTGTCCAGAAGTAATACATGACCTAATTTACTTGATTCCAAGATGAGGTGTTATTCCCATTTAACACTTAACATCTAATGACAGCAATTTCTAATTGCATCTGATATTCTTGGGCAACCAGAAGAATAGCAGAATGGAGTTAAAACAAAATGAAATATTTTTAAATTTATTTGAAAGTTGGGTTACTTTTTCCACAATTGGGGAGCATTTTGTATTGCACCATTGTTTACAGCCTATTTATGGACACCAGACTGAGGTAAAAAGGTATTTTTTTTATTGTAAATAAACCCACTAATGTCACCGTATGACTTGTATGTCTAAGAATTACTCATCCTTGGAGAATAAAGATGATAATTTATTAGTGCTTATTATTTATTGGTTAAATTAAGGCTGAGAGATGTATCAAATATAATACCTACTCCAGTTCATGCTTCCATCCACCAATATTTTGTCTCCTTCCTGTTGAAATTGGGCATACAGGGAGTGTCTACATGTGCACTTATGGTGCCTGAATAAACTGCGGAGATTACTGCTCCACAGTTAATTCTCCTGGGTGCACTGTCTGAATGTGTGCTCAGGAGCAGTTAACTCTGGAGCAATAAGCTCTTCAGTTTATTCAGGTGCAGCACATGGAGCCCAGGTGAAGCAGCTCCAGCTGGCAGGAGGCCTAAGGGGTCAGCCTGCCAATCTGGGGCTCCTCCTGACTCAATGTGCTGTGAAGGAACTGGCTGGGGCACAAGGAAGCTTCAATGTGAAACTAGCTGCCAGGCAGCACCCACACTGAAGCACCCTTATGCCCCAGCAATCCAGGCAGCGTCTTCATGTGTGCTAGTATTTATAATAGAGCAGGATGGTACTTGTAAATAAAATATGGAGTAAATTTAGCTTATTCCAGTGTAACGGGGTGCACATGTAGATGCCAAGATGTTTAATGTGTAGCTAATTAGTCAACTGTGCAGTAAGTGTTACATGTAGATGTGCCTACAGTGTCATTTATGTAGAGCAGTGGTGTTCAACCTTTCTGAAGCACAGGTCCGCTGAATGGGGCATAACCACTCTGTGGGCTAAATCTGGCACATGGACAGGCCTCACATGCAAGGTGCAGGCCCATGTGCTGGGTCTGGCCACAGACTGGCCCCACATACTGCTCCAAAATTTAGCAGCAGGGGAATGGTGGTAGCAATAATTGCTGTGGGGCTCTCTCTACTAACACTGCCATCACTCCCCTGCTACCAAATTTCTGGACCCCACAGGCTGCACTTTGAGCCCCACCATTGTAAAGTCTAAAGTCATCATTGTTGTCTACAGGCCTGGACTGCACTGTTTACATGATAATTAGCATGACTTCTCTAATTCCTTAATTAAGACATCCATACGGGTTTGTTTGTTTCATTTTTTCCCCAAAAAGGGCAGTTGTCAAAACTTTTTTTTATCTTGAAACACTGTTTAGAAAGAGTCTGTAAGGGAGCAGCTGATTCCCAGCTAATTCTATAGCTCCTGCTGTGGTTGCAGCTTTCTTCATGGGATGCAGTGGGATACTGGCATGATAAAAAGGCACTACCCATAGCAGTACTTCTACATCAGCTCGGACTTAATGAGTTCCAACACTGAGGTATGTAGCTGTAGCATGAAGAAAGGCTGTGGGGGATGTAGAAGCAAGTTGTGTTGTAGGTTTCCTCCCTATGGTTAGAAGGTTGAGCACAACATGTAACTAGTGTGCTATGTGTACTGTTTCAACTGGTTTCTTTGTGCTGCACTTTTAGATTTCTAAAGCTTGTGTCTGCCTAAGGAAGTACTTGCCATTTTAAAGGTAATGATGATGGGCAGTCTTATAGAGAAGATACATCATTGTGCTCTCTCATGGGGACTTTGTTTTGAATTCTTGCTTGTGGTTTACTTTTTTAAATTGTAAGTGGTTTGCTTGAAAGCCACATGGTTATTATGCTCATGGAAAAAAATTGAACCCAAATCCAGTTGTTTATCCGAGTGGTCCATTTTCAAGCAGAGTTTGAATAAGTTGCATCTTGCTGCTGTAGCTTCCCAAGCTTCACGCATCAGTAACTGAGATGCTTTGCTTTAACTCGCTGATTAAATGGTGAAATCTGTGCTTTTAGTTTCTTGAAACACTCATCTCTTCTGATCAGTAGCTTTTCTGTTATAACCTGCATTGACTCTCAGTTAGCTTAGACATTGTGCTATTTGAAGGGTCTGACAGCATCTTCTGGTAAAGATGTGCAAATCTTTATTTATTTATTTATTTATTTATTTATTTTTTATAGCCTCTCTGGATTCTCCATCATTCCTCCAAAATATATTTATTGAAAAAATGAGTTTAGGGTCTCTTTCTCTCACTTATAATGTAACTGTAGCAGAGGAAAGACTACAAAGGTGAAAGATAAAGTTACCACAGCCCAGGTGGACTGCAAGGGTCCAGACAGATTTGTGAAAGAGTAAGAGCCACTGGCTGTCTGACACCTATTTTGACATTGAACTCCAAAGGAAAATTATATGCTTTGATTAAATTGTAGATCTGGGGCTTACTTCACTTTGGTTCTTTGGATGTCTATGCTTAGACTATGTCTATGCACTTTGTTAGACATCATTGTTTAAAAAAATAGCAATAATCCTGAAAGCAGGGACAAAGAGCCCAGGACTTCTACTTCCAAGACAGTGCCATAATCAACAGAGAACTATTTTTGCTTTTTCTTGCTAGCTTCTCCTTCTGACTTTGTGACCCTTGCATTCAGATATCAGTATGGGTTTACATGAAACAGAATGTTTTTAAAAGTCTGCCCAAATTAGTTTTAAATTAAATTTAAATTTTGGTACTACCTTGGAAGTCTGTATATCCAAAGGTAACTTCAGAAGTTATGGAGCACTGTGTTTCTCCCCACCCCTCTCTGCCTCCCTATACACACCAAAAGATTGTTATCTATTTGGGCAGAATTAGGCCCATGAGAAAATGTTTATTTGCAAAACTCATGATATAATTCTTGAGCTTGATCTTTGTTTAGTGAGAAGAAAAATCACACTTTTTCCTACAAGAAAATTGAAACAACAGCATTGTTCTTCAAATCAATGTAAAAAAAAAATGCATTTTTCCTCTGGGAACATTTAAAACAAAAACATCATTTCTAATAAACATTTTTATTTTTTTAATGGAAAACATACTACCCCATTAAGGCTTATTTTTTATTTTGATACCTTTCTAGCTGTGTCTACACATGCACTTTTCTGTGGACTAGATTAAATTGCTGTGGAATAAAGCATCACCATCTACACACATAATGGTATTAAACTAATTACCACTGTCATAAGATAGTGCTGTCAGGGACAGTACTATCTTATGGGGGACTAACTATCTATGGTTAAATGCACATGTAGAAAATTAGCATGGGTGTAAATTGAACCCAGACAGCAGAAGGCCAGACTCCTGCTGAGACAATGGTTCTACACTTTGAGCACCTTCATGCCCCAGCCAACCTCTCCGCCACCCAAAAGCTGCCACTCAGAGCCCAGGGGAGAGCAGGGCAGGAGTGGCCCTGGTATAAACTGCTCTGCCCTGGCTCAAATTGCTGTTTTCTTGGGTACACATCTAGACACTGTGCCCTGGAGTAGTTTACTCTGGCTCAAACTGTTCTGGAGTTTATTGCTTTGAATTAATTTCATGTTGTGACAGGTTTGGGTCCTAGAGGCAGCTGTGATGGCCCCTGGCGGCTACACAATACCTGCCTAGGCTCTAACTCTAGTGGCCCACACTTCCTCTACTTGCCCACCACACCTTTAATGGTATATTTTATTAGGAGGGAGGCTGCCTGAGGGTCTGTGTGTGAGCCTACAGTTATTTCTGTTATGCCTCAGCCTTTTTGGCCTCCGTCTTTTTCCTCTTGCTTAGCTCTAATCCACCGACCAGAATGACCTTCAGGATTCCCAGCTTCTGGTTTTACCTTATCAGGCTCTGGCTTAGTCCTTCTAGGGCTTTTGAGCCTCCCTAGGCACACTGTCTTTCTCTCTGCCCTGCTATGGATCCTCTAGCGTCCAAGTCTTGCCATTGCTTTACAGGATCAACCTTCTGGGCATACTAAATGCACCCCCCACAGGCACTATGGGATTGCTGCACCCCATTAGGTGTTCTAAGACCTCTAAGCCACTCCTCACAGTCCCCTCAAGCCACCAGGTCTTCCTTCCAATATCTAGTCCCACCTGGGCATGGGACCCTCCTGGTCCTGCCTCCACCCCCACTAGGCACTGACAAACTCTTAGTCTTCTTGGCAGTTCTTTACAGACAAAAATATTAGGAAGGTGACTACCCATACAGGCTGCTGGTGACTAATCAGTCCAATTACAGAGAGATAAATCCTGAGCTGCCTGCATACAAGATTGGGACTGCAGCATTCAGTGTCATCTTACACCTGCCATTTTAGCTCTGCTCTTGGTACTGTAGGACTTGAGGGACTTGTTTCCTTTCTGCCTGCACATGGAGCTTTAAAGTGGAAAATAATTTGCGCTGTCTGGCCCCATGATTTAGGCATGAAACTCATGTGCCATGGCCTGGAGAACTAGGACAGTGGCAAAGACATCTCCAGGCTGTAGGTCTAATTTGAGAGTATCCTTCACCTAGGTGGATTGTTAAACCAGGGCTAAAGAATTCCACCTACCCTAGTTAATTGGGTTGTGTCACTATTTGTCTGGAACCTCATCTTTGACCTTATTGTGATGACAGGAAAAATTTCTAGATGGCATCACTCTCCAGACATCAAGACACGAGTCTCTCCACCATGATAAGGTTGTATCCTCATCCAGGGAGAGGTCTGGACCAAACTATAACCAAAACATAAGCCCTTCCCAACCTGGGTCTAAATGAGTTGCTAGTCCTCAGCTTCTTCCCTTGCTGTCTCCAGGCCCAGCATGCTCACAATCTGTCTCCCAGGCTCAGGCACCTCTGTAGAGCTCTTCCATGTTCAGCTTCTAGAACTAGACTGCCTGACTTGTTTCTGGGGATGCCTTGTCTCTCTCCCAGACCCTGCCCCCTTCCAATCAGCTGATTCCCCAGGATTGCCTGTAGGTGCTGTCTAATTAATCTCATTAGCTCATCTCTAGGGCAGCCCCGTTCTGTCTGTCCTACAGGTCTCAGGGCTCTCCCAGGGCTGCTTCTGTTTTAAAGTGACAGCACCTTAGACTCTATCACAACATGTAGATGCACCCTCTGGGGTAAAATTGGAAAATTTCCCGTGATAGTTGATATTTCCCTCCCCTCCAACCTATATTTTATGACAAGCAAACATTTTCATGGAAATATTTTTGACAGATCTACTTTTTAATGGCATTTGACTACCCTTCCCCAGCTGTCCACAACTGGAAATGAAAGATAGATGGAAAGAAAAAGTAAGGGGAGTCATACGTACTATAAATGACTAGTTGTCTAAATCCAATCAACTTCAGAGATTATATAAATAACAGTTCAGCCAATTTTGGATTCAGTACCCAGTAGTCATGCTATTTTAGACACTCAAATGATACGTAAATGCTGAAGTTTGCAGGAATGAATAAAGAAAATTTTCACTGATTTCTTCTATGGCCTCTGTTTTTAAAAATGAATAGGGGAGATACCTGCAGTGCTGCCTCATAAAGAAGGAAACTAGCCTGCCAACAATTTCTGAAGGGTAAATAGGTATAGTTTGTTAGGTGTGGGTATACCTGGAAATATCAGTGAGCATTCTTTTACTCTTGCAACTTTCCAATGATGAGTTCACAATCCTGCACACCCTTATTTATTTTTGTAATATTGAGAGAGATCGTGTGTGCTTTTATACACAGTTTTCTATAACATAATTTGGCTGTATTCTCTTTAAATTTATTGCGTGCTCTTCAATGCATTTTCCCAATATTATGGAAAACTTTTAACTCTTGAATTTTTTCTCTTCTGAGATTCCTTTTTTTTTTTTTTTGTAGTCTGGCAATAAGGATAAGAAAAATTTAATGAGAGCAGGGAGCATTATTTCAGTCTCAGAGAATCAAAGGGACAGATTTAAGAGTTAACTAAAAGCTTGAAAAATAAAAGTATGATGACTGAGACTTTTTTTTCTGAAGCAAAGTCATGGCAAATAAGCAAACACATATGTTATTATCTACATTCTAAGGGAATACAAGTTGATGTCCAAGATAGGCCAGTAAAACTTCATGACAGTTTTGCAAGGCTATCCTACACGTTGGGTGCATCTACACAAGACTACATCATTGTAGCAACAAGCTATGGTGACGTAGCTCATCACTACAGCAATGTAGAGTCTGCAGGCACAAACCATAACATCAAAGCTATGTTGCCGTAGCAATGAGCTATGTCACCATAGCTTGTTGCTATGGTGACGTGGTTTCTAAAAATAATTGTGCACCACCAGAACTGCTCAGTACCAGTGGCTAAAGCAAGTACTAAATGACTGTGCAGTACCCAATGCATAATCCTAGGCATGTGAAGATGCACCCATACTATTTTATTTTATTTTTATCTCTCTCTAAAACTGAATCCTTTTAACTTTCACTCTTAATATAGACATATTCTTAAGAAGGTGTTTTGGCCTGAACTTATCCATTCCCAGACTTAAATTCTACTTGATTCTAAATCTAACCTAAGATTGTGTACAGGTGTACAGAATTGCCACTTTCCCAGGAGAAACTAAAAGCTCACAAATATTCAGTTTCTCTTAGAGGAAACAAACCCCTACTGGGAGAAAAATCTTCCAAGTTGTTTCTTGGAAGATCTGTCTTGTAATAGTTTCCCTTGAAAGAATGGATGCTTAAATGCTTTTGGCCAACACCTCTTTGATCTGTGGAAGTCAAGTAGCAATTTCCTTTGTTACTTCCCCAAACTGGGGAGCATTTCCCTACAGCTGGAGTCTCCCAAGCATGGAGGAGATGAGCTGTTACTGCCCTCACCCGTTCACTGCCTTCCTGAGATCAAGGACAACCCATTCTGGAGAAGGTGCATAAGTATTCCTCTGCCTGTTCCCCAGACCATGGGGTCTACAATACTCTTTTTTACTAATTCCACACTAAGGCCAGATTAAGTCTATCTAGACTGTTTGCAATAGATGTTGGTCTAGCCCAGTAACAGCCAACTTATGGCATGTGTGCCACAAGGCAGCCTTCTGGTATGGCACACGGCAGATCAGGGAAGGGGTACGCAGCACAGTGGCAAATAACATGAGAGCAGAAAGCAGAGCAGCAGACCAGGCAAAGAAAACAGTGCATGGAGCAGAAAGCAGAACAGTAGATAGGCTTGGAAAAGAGTGGGAGTAGCACTCAGAACAGATGTAGGGCCTAATTTGTGGCATACCTGCCAAAAAGATTGGCTTCACTGCTCTAACCCAAGCCTGGAATTGTAAGACTTAGATGAGACCTAAGTTCCAGTTAGTCCTAAGTATGGTCCATGATAGTGCCAAAATGAGAAATTTCAGATGATATATAGGGCTGTGAGAAGCTTAATTTGCTGGTTTGGTTCAGTGGAGATATGGCCTGGTTCAGAAACTGAATCAAACCAGGAGACCCTTTAGTCTCTCCAAATTGAATCAGAACCCTCTGAATATATTCAGAGAAATTTGGAGAGATTCAATGACTTGGACATAGACATAGCTTTAAATGTTTTTTCTACATACCTCAAGATACCAGGAGGTTCGTTAATGCTGAGATGGTGGGACAGATGGAACATCCCACAGGAGCGTGGAGGGGAGGTCCCCAGTATGCTAGGTGGCAGACCCAGAAGTGGACCAGAAGCACTTCTAGTCCACTTCCAGGTCCACTGCAGAGCGCATGGGGGACCCTGCCCCCACCCCCCAGCTTGGAAACTGGTGCCTTCTGGGTTTGGGGGTGGAACTCGGGGTTCCTCCATGACCAATCACCAAGGTGGGGGAGTGCAGGGGTGGGGTCCCCCACACACTCAGCGACAGACCTAGAAGTGGACCACAAGTACTTCCAGTCCACTTCCAGGTCCGCTGCTAAACATACAGGGACCCCCCCCCCCCCATGCTCCTGTGGGATGCTTCATCCAGTCAACCATCTCAGCATTCAGAAGATGTGCCTGGTATCTTGAGTTATGTAGGAAAAACATTTAAAGCCGTGTCTATGGCTGAATCTCTGATTCTCTGAATCTGCAACAAATCTTTAGATTCAGTTGTATCTGAAATGAATTAGGACAGTGGTCCAAATCAACTAATTGAATCACTACCCCCAAATCAGGCTGAATCTGAATTGAATAGGGCCCACTTCGCACACTCCTATTATATAGAAACCTCAAAATAGGCAGGAGTGGGATAATTTACTCTTTCCAACATGTTACATCTCATTAATTGCTACTAACTAGAAGTAAAGCCCCATGATAGGAGGTGCAATACCCCTTTTGTTTCCAGTAACAAATATAGCTACGGATATTCTTAGCCAAATATATGTTCATGAGAATACATTATTTTATCTGTAATAGAGTAGAACCTTATAGTCCCAAACCCAAAGTAAAAAGCACTGTATAAGCATAATGGAGGACTTACTCTTCCTGGAACACAATATAAGCATAAAAACAAAGACAACATTTGGATGCAACCAACATGAACAAACTAATAGATTATTTGTTACACTCTGACATTTTCTATAGACAAAGTCCATTTGGAAGTTTAATGGAAGTGATAGAGTCTAAGTGATAACTTGCAGCAAAAAATACACAGAAAGAAAATGCGAAAATCACTTAATGTCCAAAATATAATTTATTCCTTCCAGTAATACACTGAACACAGTTTATCTACTCTGTTGCACTTATGTAGTGTGCAGAACAAAAGTTCAGGCCATAATAGATTAATGAGACATTTGTCACAATATAAATGAGGAAGTTAGAAGATTTACATTACTGCAAGGTACAAGGTGGATTAATGTAATTTCTGTTTGGTACCTTGAATTTAATTCATCAGTGTTTCCAGGATAAAATGTATTATTGGAAACGTGCTTGCAGAGAATTTTGGATTACGAGTGTACTAGGACTATGTAACTAGAGGCATTTATGACTATGGAATGTCACAACACAAGAAAGGGCCTCTTTCCATAAAATGTTAGACACTTACCAAAAGACATCAAGGTCTTGCTTAATGACAAAGGGACATGGCTTAAATTATATGTCTAAGGGCTGGAGAACGGGGGGTGAGGCAGGTTGGAAAAAATGTTAACTGCATTTTGTTTCTTATTCTTAAATATTTCAGTAATACATTCACTTGGTTTGAAGAAATATTTTAGTGAAGCTGTCAATATTGAAGTAGTCAGTGTAAACTGATTTATCAAATTAAAATAATTTAAGAACAAGGAAAAGGATATTATTCATTGTAATGAGGCAACCAAAATTATAAAATAATTCTAATGAAAGTTAGTTATTTTATCCCTGATTTAGGTAAAGACTTAAGAGGAGGATTAAGTGCTCGCTTAGTAGGATGGATTTATACGCAAGCTGCACTGCTGGTGTGCTTTTCATCTGTAGATCTTGCAATGTATAATAGGATAGTTTTTTTGTTTTATTTTGTTTGTTTTTTTTAATTTGTGATACTTGCAGAGGTGCACAGTGTTCTGTGGTTAGAAGCTACCAGATATTAAATAGAAAAAAGGGAGTTTATGTAGCTAGGTCTTGCATCTTGTAAATACATTCTTTTTTTCCATTGCTGTGCCTGTGTGGGTCTCCTATTTTAGTTGTTGTGTGACAAGCAAAAGAAATAGCAGCTCTTCAAATGCTTTACAAGGATAATATCCCTATTTTACATGAAACCCTTGAGGTATTGTCTTAATTCTGAAAAAGATGTTGAGCACAGTCCTTCACTAAGGCCTTGAACAAACTGCATGCATATACTTGTATATCTGGTGCTTTTTATGCTGCAGGTCAAGAAATGTCTAATTGTCCAATGAAATGTTCTTTGTGAGTGACTTTTATTCCATTATTTCAATAGCATGATGAACTGTGCAATCTGAAGTATCTGTTTTATATACTGATTCCTATAAAGGGAGGAAGGTGGAGAAAACCCACATAAAGCTGCCCACACAACCACAATTAAAGATTGCTGAACAGCGAAAATAGTGACTGAAAATTCTGTTGGCCTTTTGAAAGCCAGAAAAAAGAAACCCCAAAAGAAAGTGTGTTGGGAATAGGATACAAGAGCAGCATAGGCGATGATAAAGATAAAAATTTTGAAAAGAGTCATGTAAGGGATACTAAATATTTTACCGAAGGTTATCCCAACAATGGTTTAAAAAGTATTTAAGATAAAAAGATTCAAGGACATCATAACTTTAGAAGAGAGAAAGCTGCTTTGATTGTAAATTCCTCAAAAGGAACAATGCTTTTTCAATATAGAAATCTTCCTACTTTCTCCTTACCTTTATCTTTTCAAAATGAACATAAATAGGAAAGGTAATACTTTTAACAGGTTTTGTGTTCCAGTTCTTTGTAGTTCCTATTTCAGCTGTGATTGGACTCTAATTTGAGGGCTACTTATTGAAAGGGACAGAGAAAACACAGCCTGCTTGAGATTTTTTTAAATTTTACATATAACATAAATCATCAAGAACTATGAAGCTGTCTAAGGTGAGAATCAAAAGAGAGACAAACATATTCCTAACCTAGAACAGGTCTTGAGTATATGGCACAGCCTATCTGTGTCCCCTAGCAGCTCTTATAAAGCCATTGGAGCTGTGTAAGGAGATTCCTTACCCTCAGCATTTCCATCTGTATTGGAAAATTTAGAATGAATATAGAGATATAAGTAGTGTGGCATGCTACAAAGACGCTTGCTCTACCTGTCCCAGCCTTCACATTGCAGTTATGCAACAGCAACTCTATGCCTGAGAGAGCCTTAAAAAAGACTATAAAAATTGGACCAATATCACTTTCATAACAAAAGGAGTTTAGAGTACATTGAAATCCTTCAACCAATGGTGCACAGCTCCATTTTAAGGCCACAAACTGACAAGCTGCTTCTTCTTTCTCTAAGATATTGTCATAAGCATTTCAAATTCCATCTAAAAATGATTTGGGTTGTTTGTCTCCACTGCTCCTTTTGGGAGGTTGTTCCCGGAGCTTGTTATTCTGATGGTTAGAACCCTCTTCTCCATTTCCAGCCTAAATTTTATTCATGGCCAATTTATACCCACTTGTTATTAATAAACAGCATTTAGTATATAGATATAGTCTAGAGACAAAGAGCTTTAGCAATTGTAATAGACCTTTTTCATGAAAAGAAGACTGTACCACGAGACATTTACAGCTTTTTGCTGCATTCTGTTACATTTACCTTTAGAGTTGTTTTTATGATCTTCAAATGGTCCACAGAGGAAAAAATATTGTTTATTAAACTGTGAATGATCTGACATTGTATTTGAATAAGTTATGTGTCTAATTATAGTTATTATAAAATTATACTTTAAAACCTCTGTACTACTTTACAACAGAGCCTTCAACCTCTAAGATAGCCTAGTAATGATTCCAAGCATTACTGAGAAGGTTCTTGATCTAGGTTCCCTTCCTTTGTGACATTCAGTGCAGAAATCGAATAGAGTTTGTCCCTTTAACCCTCCTGCTGGGGACTCCTCAGAAAGTATATAGCCAGTGAAGCTCAGTACACAAAGGGCCATACAGAGTACTGGACTTTGAAGTGGGAGCAGGGGTAGTGGAGATTTCAATGCACTTTGACAACCCATAACAGGAATCTTGTGGCTTGGAATCCATAGCCAGTGTTTTAATCTCTATTGGCTCTGATGCTCCTTGTGTGCCTTGCCGGTGCTTCTAATTCACCTTTGTTCTAATACAAGCCACCGTGCCCCCTCATCCCAGGAGTTGCAAGCTTTAATTTTAATAAAAGTTGCCCTCCATGCATTTATATAGATCTAATGACTGTAAGATGGTATAAGGTCTAATGCTATAACACTATAAGGTGTTCAGTCCCAGCACAGAGCCCCTTCAACCCCCTGGATTTGGAAATCTGTGAATCTTTCCAGAGTAAGATTCTGGGGCTCCACATCCCCAGCCTTATGCCACCTTGATGTTCATTATCT
This sequence comes from Alligator mississippiensis, assembly GCF_030867095.1. Lineage (NCBI taxonomy): Eukaryota > Metazoa > Chordata > Crocodylia > Alligatoridae > Alligator > Alligator mississippiensis. The sequence continues at coordinate 106,128,057 of NC_081828.1, forward strand.
TGTTCGATAAGTAGCTAGTCTGAGCCATTACAAACTTGACTCTAGCTTCAATGTCCTGTTATTGGCAGTACTTATGTTTTGTGCCTATCCTAATCTTGTCAGATTCTTCAGACCCAGGATCTGCCACACTCCATTGCACTATCTCCCTTGCTGTGTAAAGTACACTACCTTTACTACTATTGCATCTAAACCTTATCTAAAGTGCACATTGCCTTATCACTATTGCACCTTCCCGTTGAATCCTAGAGAACATAAAACTACAATCAAATCCATAACCTATAAAGTGCAACTGTGCCACACTGTCTAACCCAGTGCTCATATCAACACAAAGTCCTTAGTGTTGAGATTTAAAGTGCTAGTGCATGCAAGGGTTAATTCTTATCTTATTTCCAAGTTAGGAGTGATTGCCTCCTGCAGCTCACTCAGCACTTCTTTGATCTTAGGTTTCAGATATCCTTCTTGTCTGTTTTCTGGCAACAAACTTTAGGAAGCAAACTCTTGTTCTCTTCCTGACTGTATGTCTCCTCCTGCCCTGGAATGCTCTTGTCAGATCCTTGGGCCCACAGGGAGGTTTCTGTGCTGCCTCACTCAGGACTCTGTACCCATCTCCACACTCCTTAGCTACTAATTCCACCAAGCATGCTGGCTTCTCTGTGCGTCTCTCTCTCCCTCCCTGAATTGCTATTCTGATTCCCTTTTAACTAATGGCCCTGCCATTGCACATGCTAGCTGTTTCTTGAAAAGGGGACAGGGTGCTCCCCTCCTTTCTGGCATCACTTCAGCTGCTCTCCTCATTGCTCCTTTTCCTGCTAGCATGGTAGGTCATGTGTAGATGAAATGAGAAGCGTGTGTGCATGACACTTTAAAGTGGGTGTGAGCAGGATAAGCAATCTTATCTTTTGTCTCTCCTCTGTACTCACCTGCCATGACTTTGATTGGGAAGAGAATAAAGGAGATCAGTGTTCTTTGATGTTTCAGATAGATAAATGCCACCCTCCTGCCCAGTAAACCAAGGGGTCACACAGCAGTGGCTCCACATCCTCGGCCAGAGGGGCAGCCACCAAAGCCTGAGTGCTACCTACCTGATGGTGAGGTTCTGGTGCCTCTGTACCCCACCATGCTTCCATTCCCTTGGCCCACATTGGCAGCACCTGTGGTGGAGGAGGAGACTGGCTGGTGGAGGAGGAGACTGGCTGGTGGATGGTGTGCTGCCACAGGATAGTGAATCCCTCCTCTTCATCAGTTAAAGCTCACAGTGCTAGTTTATTTCCAAAATAAAAGTGATACAACTATAGCAATCTCGCCAATTACTTCATTGGCCAGGGAAGCCAGTATTACAAATGAGAAATCTCCAAGCTGGATACTTTGCAGATACTTTGCAGCTACTTTGCAAACAATCTCTGCTGCTAATTAGCTCATTAGCAGTATGCACTTCCCACATCTCTCCCTCTCTGCTGGCTTCTTTTGCTGGAAGCAGTCTCTGGCTGCTCTCTCTCAGCCAGTCTCTCCATTTTCAGGTTTAAATGTCCCAATGGTGTCAGGCTTGGGGTTATCTCCTAACCCCAACCCCACAGTTTACCACAGGGGCACTATTCCTCTCTCTCTCTCTCGGTTCCTGGCATCCATGTCCTCATGCCTCAGGATCTTCTCACACTCATTAGTGCAGCTGAGATTCTCCCAGGGGCAATCTCCCTCTAAGATTGACCTGCCACTGTTCCTGGAGTCCTGCACCCCTGGCGTTCTTCTGGATTGCAGGTCTGGCTGCTTCTTTCCCCTCTAAAGTCTCTGTCATTCCTTGTTCATCTTCTTGTGCCCTAAGACAAACAGTCACTCCCCACTGCTGACTTATTCTGGTTTTCGTGGGCTAATCACCCAATCCTGTCTCAGGTGTGTGATTTCTTCCACCTGACAGGGTTCACTGTTGGGTCAATCCTGCCTGACTTTGTCTAAGTAACCGGACTCCTGCCTGAGTCCCTGTTACAGTGGTCTAAATACTTTTGCACCACTTTAATGGTGTCAGTGCTTGCATGCCTTGGCAGTGCATTGAACATTAATTCCAGCCACTGTGGGAAATTCGGTGGTGTAATACTCCTTAAATGACTTGGGTCACAGCAAACTAAAACTATATGAGGCATGCAGGGAGCACTTGAGGCAGGAGCTGTACAAGGCAGGTCTGCAGGTGGCCTTACACTTCAACTTGGACATCTGAAGCAGCTGGGGTGTAGATCATGCCTGTCTCCCTCACGGGGCACTGGCATGACCAGTCAGGCTGTCAGTGGGGTCTCCTTCAAGCTGAGGTGATGAATGAGTCCCACACAACAACTGAGATCATGGGGGCCATGAACCGCATGGTGCAGGGGTGACACGTTAGACAGGGTGATCTCAGGACGGGTTCATGGTCACCAACAATGGGGCCAATATGGTCAAGGCAGTCCATGATGCCACCTTTGTTGGCATCCACTGTGTGGCACACAAGTTCCACCTCATTGTCAAAGATGCCTTGGAGGGGGACAGGGCTGCCAGTGATGGTGCCAGCACCACCAGCAAGCTCATTTCCAAAAGCAGGAAGGTGACAGGCTACTTCCACTGGAGCATCAAGGGGGCAAGATGCTGAGACAAACAAGCAGAGCTGAATATCCCACAACGCAAAATCATGTAGGATGTGAAGACTTGGTGGAACTCACATACCTGATGCTCGAGAGGCTGGTGGAGCAACAGAAGGCCATACATAAGATGGCCTTGCTTGAGGAGATTGGGTTCAGCAGTCCCCTTAACAGAGCTGAGTGGGATACCATCTCCCAGATCTTGGTTCTTCAGCCCTTCCTTGAGGCCTCCGAGACCTTCAGCACTGGTGATGCCCTCCTTAGCCAGGTGATCCCTGTAGTGAGGGAACTTGAGAACCAAATGGAGAAGTTCCAGCAGATCAGTGTTCCTGGCTGGGGCAAGCTACTATCACCAGACATGCAGGCACTGATGAGGTTGCTGAAGGAAGGCATCAGAAAATGGCTTGATCCCTTGTGGTCCAGTATGGTCCACGTGCTGGCCTCCAGGTGTGACCCAAGGATGAAGGGGACCATATGCAGCAGACAAAGTCTGGATCAGTGGACAGAGTTGCTGGTGAAGAGAGTCAGGGAAGCAGAAGGGGAGAGGTGGGGGGACGTGGAAGAGGGGGGATCCACTATCCTGTGGCAGCACGCCATTCAATAGCCAGTCTCCTCCTCCCCCACAGGTGCTGCCAATGTGGGCCAAAGGAAAGGAAGCATGGTAAGGGCCAGAGGCACCAGACCCCACCATCAGGTAGGTAGCACTCAGGCTTTGGTGGCTGCCTATCTTGCTGAGGACTTGGAGCCACTGCTGTGTGACCCCTTGGTTTACTGGGCAAGCCACAGCCAGATGTGGCCAAATCTGGCCACAGTTTCCTAGGAACACCTGTCCTGTCCACCGACCAGTGTTCTGAGCAAGAGGGTGTTCAGCATTGCTGGTAATCTACTGACACACTTCCGCACCTCCTTGGATCCTGTTCTGGTGGAACAGCTGCCAACCTCCTCACTCTGTCCACACCTATTTCCTCTTTTCATTTTTTAAAAACCATTTAATATCCCACTCTCAGAGCTGGAGGGGGCACTCACTGCTTCACCGGCCAGCAGGGGAAGAAAATGTCTCTGCTGAGCTCCCATGGCAGGATGAACTTCCAGGTATGGGCTGGGACTATGGGGAAGAAGGAAGCCCCAGGTCCTGGATATGACTACTAAAACTGCATTTTGCCAGGTTTGGGAGGCCTGATGGGACTGCCAGAGGCACGGCAGCCCCAGGAAATGCCAGGACTGAGGATGCCCCTGGTGAAAGGCAGGTAGGAGGCACCATAACTTCCAGCTACCACACATATGCACACAGTCCTGACTGGGGAAAGCCCAGACCAGTCATATCTTTGACAGGCCTGAGGCTTGCTGGCTGCAGTGGAGTTGAGGCTCCAAGTGAGCTCAGCTTAGCTGTCTGGGATGCCAGCTTTCGGAGTGAAAAATCCTTTGTCAGGCTCAGGACACTCAGTGTGTGTGCTGTTTCTGGATGGAAGGAATAGTAAAGAATCCGGAGGCTGGCATGCAATGCAGGCAAGAAAGCCAGTCAGTGAAAATAGAAATGGAGGCATCAGGGGGTGAGGGACAGGCTGAGGTGGTTGGGGAAGGGGGATGTAGCTACACAGGTAAAAATGGAGAGGTACCTGAGGAGTCAGATGTCTGGCAGGTTGTAGTGTGTCAGAATTCCACTGTCTATATTGAGTCCATTAGTTTCTGCATCCAGGAGGTTGATGAAGTGCAGTTCGTAGGCTCATCTGTGAAAAGTGGTTTGTAAATTGCTTTTGAGGATCATACCTGAGAGACTGGAGAGAGGTGGTATTCTTGTCTTTGATAGATTTTTGGTGTGCGATCATTCTGGTACACAGTTGTTCCTTGGTGTCTCCTATGTATTTTCTATCAGGGCACCAAGTGCCCTGATGGAGATATGTAATGTATTATGAATATATCTCCATAGTGGAGGTCTTGTTGGCAGGTTTTGCATGTCATGTCATGGTGTAGCAAAACCACCAGTTTTTCTTTTTTTTCTTTTAAAATGCATTCCCTCCCCTTCCCCAACCATTTCTGACTTTCTTTCCCTCTCTATTCCCTATAGATAAGTATAAGTGAGCTAAGACATAGGATAAGCTTCAGCATTTTATTTTGGTAGCAAGTTGTATTTGTTTTGGGATTTTTTTTCTCCTTCTTCGTATTGTATAATTATTATGATTATATTGATTTTTACTGTTCTATATTACTGTTTTACTGGTACTATATGATTTAGGCCTACATATGTAAGTTAGCATAAGTCATGTCAAGTTTCCATTTTGTTTGTCAAGTCTCCATCATGTCCCCAAGCCTGGTTGTGTCACCTGTGACTCATACCAACCCCTCCTATGTAACTTGGTTTCTGAATGAATGGGAATGAATGAGGGTGCTTGAGAGACAATGGTGTAGCAAAACCCCCAGTTTCGTTCTTTTTTATTTATGTATTTATTTATTTATTTTAAAATGCATTCCCTCCCCTTCCCCAATCATTTCTGACTTTTCTCTCCCTCTGTATTCCCTATAGATAAGAATAAGTGAGCTCAAATTTAGGATAAGCTTTGGACATTTTTATTTTGGAAGCAAGTTTTTGGATATCCATTGTTTTATATTGTATAATTATTAGGTTTGTATTAATTTTTACTGTTGTATATTATATTATTATCATTTTTCATATTTATTTTTTATTGTTTCATATGGATAGTGTATGGTTTAGGCCTGTGTTTTTAAGTGAACCAAAGTCATGTCAAGTTTCCATTTTATATGTCAAGCCTCCATCTTCTGTCCTCTGCATGGGCATCCCATGTTGCAATAATATGATTCATTGTACCCCTCCCATGTAAATTGGTTCCCCGATGAATGAGAATGATTGAAATACAAGGGTAGCAGGCCTCTACTGAATGGCCTGTAACGACCAGGCCATCACCTCGCATTGATTCCCCCAGGAACCATGGACCTCACCCAGGAACAGAGACAAGACCAGCATTTGAAAAACAAAAGACCCTGCCGAACCAGCAACTCTCACCATTACAGACACCCAAAACTGCACATCCCTGCATGGAGCACACATGCTCAGTACGCCAGGGGCTGACCCTTGCTTGGGCATGCCTCCTGTCACTAGGGTCACAAACGGTCTGCCCGTATAAAAAAGGGCAGTGAAGAATGACCCAGTGGGAACACCATTTCCATCCGGACCAGACTTGCTTCACACCACCTATCCACCCCAGAGGCCTTGCCAGCAACCCCCTCTGGACAACACTGAGCTGAAGGAGACCCCAACTGACCATCGAGGATCAACTTCCAGCCTGCGATAGGTAGATATTACCTACACACCTCCTCCTACAATTTGGACTCTCTCTTTCTCTCTCTGTCTCTCTCCTCCTGGACTTCAGTGGACTTCAGCCCCTGCACCAAGCCTCTCTAACCCCTGCTGCCATTGTGTGTGTGGGGTGTGTGTCTGGGGGGCTGGGTGCAAGGGAACCAATTTGGCATTGTCACCATCTCCCCTGTTCAATAAAACCACTGTCATTTGCAACCCTGAGTTGGGTCATGTTTTACTGAATCCCAGTCCCTTCCTTATCCTAAATTCCAGCCTCATTCTCTCTCTCTCTCTCTCTCTCAATTCCAGCCCCCACCCCTCTCCACTAGTTTCTGTCTTTCCCTGCTTTCCTGCTGCCCCTGATGCCTTTCAGTCTCTCCTGCTGCTTTTTCTATGATTTTCTGCTGTCCATCTCTCTGGTTTCAGGCTTCCCCCCCCTACAGATTCCCAGACTTCTCTAGCTGCCCTGGAGCCATCCTCTGGCTCCCCCACACCCAGAGCCCCTCTTTAACACCCACCCTTTCCCTTAGTCCCATTTTTCCCTCTCCCCACCTACCTTTTCAGCTTCCCCATAGCTCTGGCTCCAGACCCAGCCTCTGTGCCAACATGCTTCCTTGTTCTGCAGGCTTTGAGCATTGTCTTTTAAACAATTAAGATCAATTAACTTAAAGTTACCCCCAAGCCTCAGTTCTTCAGCCCAGGCCCCTGCAGTTTACTGGTTCTAATCCCGGTCCTGGTAACTTTAAATCCTTACACTTTTACTTTCTTACCTTAACCTTTCCCCAGGTATCCCAAGTACACCAAGCATATACATACTTATATACATACATATACATCACAACACCCAACTTAGGAACTCACCTGTGTGTATGTGTAGGTGGGTGGTATGTGTGTGAATTAGTGAATATATAGATATAATTTTGTGTGTGTGGTATATAAATTAATAATCCACGTATGTGTATTGGATGTGCAGGTGTTGGTAACTGATTCTAAGTTTGGGGTGTGTGTAGCATGTATGGGCTTAATGGTGATAGGTGTGCATGAACCTAGACTAATTACTTTGAATGTGTGTGTATCTGAGCTGCTAGTGCGAGTGTGTATATGCCTAGTAGGGGTGTATGCACCTAGTGAGTGTATGTGTGTTTAATTGATGTTTATGTGTGCATGTGCAATTGTACACCACACTCTCCTGTCTAACAGCGCAATATTGAGTTCCTGAGCATTGGCCTGACCCCTCAGGGCAACAATGGCAGTAGGTCTAAAAATAGCTCTCTCTGAATGACAGAACAATCAATGCCAATACCCGGACCAATGACCCAGCCCTTGGAACCACCCTTCAGCATTCAAGAAACAGAAGATGAGGCAAACAACCATTGTGCCAAGGCTGCACTTGCTCAGTAAGAAAACCTGGAGCCCTCTGGGACAGGACTGACATTGCCTGGACAGGCCCTGCCCATAGGAGATGAGAGGTCATCTGCCCCATAAAAGGGGTAGTGAAGACTGACTCCTTAGGACACCCTCTTCATCTGGACCAGCACCATGCCACAACACCTATCCACCCAGATACCCTGCCGGTGACCCCGCTCTGCACAACACCTACTGGACAAGGACCCCTTTCCAGCCTGGATAGGTAGCTATCACCACCTACCCCCTATTCAACCAAGGACTTGGACTCTGCTTCTCCTCCCCACCTGGACTCTACCCCTTCCACTGAGTTTCTATCTCCTGCTGCCAGTGTGAGTGCTTGTGTGTGTGTGTGTGTGTGTGTGAACCAATAACTTCATGGGGCTGTGTAGTGTGTTGTTTGTTTAATAAACCTGTTATTTTGAAACCCCAAGTTGGGTTTTTGTTTGTTTCCTCCTTGCCACCACTTGCCTGCCCCCCCCCAAATATCTCAGCTGTCTGCCTCAGTTTCCAGCCCCAGTCTACCTTAAGAAAACCCAAGCAACAGTTCCTCAGCCAGTTTCTCTCTAGTCCACTAGTTGTAATCTCAGTTCTGGCAATTTTCACTCCCTGCATTTAGCTCTCTCACCCTCACCTTAACCTTCCCCCAAATATCCAAGGTACCCCAAGCACACACATATACTGTGCCATCCAAGTTAGGAACTTACCTATGTGTAGGTGGGTTGTGTGTGTGTGTGTGTAAGTATGTGTATATGTGTGTGTGTATGTCTGTGTGTATGTATGTGTATGTATGTGTACGTGTATGTATATCCGTGTGTGTGTGTATGTGTGTGTAAGTATATGTATATGTATGTGTGTGTATGTGTATGTGTGTGTAAGTATGTATATGTGTGTATGTATGTGTATGTATGTGTGTGTATGTATGTGTGTGTGTAAGTATATGTATGTGTGTAAGTATAAGTGTGTGTAAGTATATGTATGTGTGTAAGTATAAGTGTGTGTGTGTATGTGTGTGTGTAAGTATAAGTGTGTGTGTGTATGTGTGTGTGTAAGTATATGTGTGTGTATGTGTGTGTGTAAGTATATGTGTGTGTGTGTGTATGTGTGTGTGTAAGTATATGTGTGTGTGTGTATGTGTGTGTGTAAGTATATGTGTGTGTGTGTGTGTGTGTAAGTATAAGTGTGTGTGTGTGTATGTGTGTGTGTAAGTATATGTGTGTGTGTATGTGTGTGTGTAAGTATATGTGTGTGTGTATGTGTGTGTGTAAGTATAAGTGTGTGTGTGTGTATGTGTGTGTGTGTGTCTAAGTATAAGTATGTGTGTGTGTGTGTGTGTGTGTAAGTATAAGTATGTGTGTGTGTAAGTATGTGTGTGTGTGTATGTGTGTGTAAGTATATGTATGTGTGTAAGTGTAAGTATGTGTGTGTAAGTATGTGTGTGTGTGTAAGTATGTGTGTGTGTGTATGTGTGTGTAAGTATAAGTGTGTGTGTAAGTATAAGTATGTGTGTGTGTAAGTATGTGTGTGTGTGTATGTGTGTGTAAGTATATGTATGTGTGTAAGTGTAAGTATGTGTGTGTAAGTATGTGTGTGTGTGTATGTGTGTGTAAGTATATGTATGTGTGTAAGTATATGTATGTGTGTAAGTATATGTATGTGTGTAAGTATAAGTATGTGTGTGTGTGTAAGTATGTGTGTGTGTGTGTAAGTATATGTATGTGTGTAAGTATATGTATGTGTGTAAGTATAAGTATGTGTGTGTGTAAGTATGTGTGTGTGTGTATGTGTGTGTAAGTATATGTATGTGTGTAAGTATATGTATGTGTGTAAGTATATGTATGTGTGTAAGTATAAGTATGTGTGTGTGTGTAAGTATATGTATGTGTGTGTGTAAGTATGTGTGTGTGTGTGTAAGTGTGTGTGTGTGTAAGTATAAGTATGTGTGTGTAAGTATGTGTGTGTGTATGTGTGTGTAAGTGTGTGTGTGTGTAAGTATAAGTATGTGTGTAAGTATGTGTGTGTATGTGTGTGTAAGTATATGTGTGTGTGTAAGTATGTGTGTGTGTATGTGTGTGTAAGTATATGTGTGTGTGTAAGTATAAGTATGTGTGTGTAAGTATGTGTGTGTGTATGTGTGTGTAAGTATATGTATGTGTGTAAGTATAAGTATGTGTGTGTGTAAGTATGTGTGTGTGTGTAAGTATGTGTGTGTGTGTGTATGTGTAAGTATATGTATGTGTGTAAGTATAAGTATGTGTGTGTGTAAGTATGTGTGTGTGTGTGTATGTGTAAGTATATGTATGTGTGTAAGTATAAGTATGTGTGTGTGTAAGTATGTGTGTGTGTGTGTATGTGTAAGTATATGTATGTGTGTAAGTATAAGTATGTGTGTGTGTAAGTATGTGTGTGTGTGTGTATGTGTAAGTATATGTATGTGTGTAAGTATAAGTGTGTGTGTGTAAGTATGTGTGTGTGTGTGTATGTGTAAGTATATGTATGTGTGTAAGTATAAGTATGTGTGTGTAAGTATGTGTGTGTGTATGTGTGTGTAAGTATATGTATGTGTGTAAGTATAAGTATGTGTGTGTAAGTATGTGTGTGTGTATGTGTGTGTAAGTATATGTATGTGTGTAAGTATAAGTATGTGTGTGTGTAAGTATGTGTGTGTGTATGTGTGTGTAAGTATATGTATGTGTGTAAGTATAAGTATGTGTGTGTGTAAGTATGTGTGTGTGTATGTGTGTGTAAGTATATGTATGTGTGTAAGTATAAGTATGTGTGTGTGTAAGTATGTGTGTGTGTATGTGTGTGTAAGTATATGTATGTGTGTAAGTATAAGTATGTGTGTGTGTAAGTATGTGTGTGTGTATGTGTGTGTAAGTATATGTGTGTGTGTAAGTATAAGTATGTGTGTGTAAGTATGTGTGTGTGTATGTGTGTGTAAGTATATGTATGTGTGTAAGTATAAGTATGTGTGTGTGTAAGTATGTGTGTGTGTGTAAGTATGTGTGTGTGTGTGTATGTGTAAGTATATGTATGTGTGTAAGTATAAGTATGTGTGTGTGTAAGTATGTGTGTGTGTGTGTATGTGTAAGTATATGTATGTGTGTAAGTATAAGTATGTGTGTGTGTAAGTATGTGTGTGTGTGTGTATGTGTAAGTATATGTATGTGTGTAAGTATAAGTATGTGTGTGTGTAAGTATGTGTGTGTGTGTGTATGTGTAAGAATATGTATGTGTGTAAGTATAAGTATGTGTGTGTAAGTATGTGTGTGTGTATGTGTGTGTAAGTATATGTATGTGTGTAAGTATAAGTATGTGTGTGTAAGTATGTGTGTGTGTATGTGTGTGTAAGTATATGTATGTGTGTAAGTATAAGTATGTGTGTGTAAGTATGTGTGTGTGTATGTGTGTGTAAGTATATGTATGTGTGTAAGTATAAGTATGTGTGTGTAAGTATGTGTGTGTGTATGTGTGTGTAAGTATATGTATGTGTGTAAGTATAAGTATGTGTGTGTGTAAGTATGTGTGTGTGTGTGTGTAAGTATGTGTGTGTGTATGTGTGTGTAAGTATATGTATGTGTGTAAGTATAAGTATGTGTGTGTGTAAGTATGTGTGTGTGTGTGTGTAAGTATGTGTGTGTGTATGTGTGTGTAAGTATATGTATGTGTGTAAGTATAAGTATGTGTGTGTGTAAGTATGTGTGTGTGTGTAAGTATGTGTGTGTGTGTGTGTAAGTATATGTGTGTGTGTAAGTATAAGTGTGTGTGTGTGTAAGTATGTGTGTGTGTGTATGTGTGTGTAAGTATATGTGTGTGTGTAAGTATAAGTGTGTGTGTGTGTAAGTATGTGTGTGTGTGTAAGTATGTGTGTGTGTATGTGTGTGTAAGTATATGTGTGTGTGTAAGTATGTGTGTGTGTGTATGTGTGTGTAAGTATAAGTGTGTGTGTGTATGTGTGTGTGTATGTATATGTGTG